>NW_020884915.1:7045889-7309753 GCF_003945725.1 Corapipo altera | reverse complement strand
GTGCCACAGGCCCTATCTCACACTGATTGCTCTCATTACTGCCCAAGAATTACAGTTCCCAGCCCAGAACCCATCCCTATCCCAGCCCCTCAGTGATTTCAGCTCAAGACCCACAAGCTTTATTGCAGTGCCAGCTCTGCTCTCTCAGCAGTAGCTCCAAATCTTGCCATCGCCGCCACAGGAAGCTGCTCCAGGTTCTCACTGCAGGATCTTCATCTTGGCTCCAACTCTGCGACTTTCCAGCTCAAACCTCACACTCCCAATCCCAATCCCAGTCCTCCAGGTGTGCCTCCAGCCCCAGAAACGCCATCCCAATTCCAAAGACACAAGCCCAGCCCTATACTGATTTCAGCTCTTTCCCCCCAGTCCACGTTCCCGCCCATCAATCCCTATTCCACAGCCACTCAGGGATTTCAGTGACTGTGCCACAGGCATTATCTGAGTTCCAGACACCACCCCAGCTCCACGGATGCAATCCTACCACTATGCTGATTTCAGCCCCAACCTCTCAGTTCGCATTCCCAATTATAATCGTAATTCTACAGCCACACAGGGATTTCAGCGACGGTGCCACAGGCCCTATCTCACACTGATTGCTCTCATTACTGCCCAAGTGTTCCACTTCCCAGCCCAGAACTCATCCCTACCCCAGCCCCTCAGTGATTTCAGCTCGAGACCCACAAGCTTTATTGCACTGCCAGCTCTGCTCTCTCAGCAGTAGCTCTGCATCTCGCCATCGCCGCCATGGGAAGCTGCTCCAGGTTCTCGCTGCAGGATCTTCATCTTGGCCCCAGCTCTGTGACTTTCCAGCTCCAACCTCACACTCCCAATCCCAGTCCCCCAGGGGCTCCTCCAGCCCCAGAAACCCCATCCCAACTCCAAAGTCCAGATCCCTGCCCTAGAGTGATTTCAGCTCTTCCCCCCCAGTCCATGTTCCCGCCCATCAATCCCTATTCCACAGACACACAGATGTTTCAGCGATGGTGCCAGTCCCTGTCTCAATCCTAGTGATTTTTGGCGCAGGGCCACAGTCCCTATCCCTGCTCCACAGTCCCTTCCCGAGCACTGCTCTCCCTATCCCATACCCAGACCCACAACCTTTATTTCTCTGCCAGCTCTGCTGTCAGCTCCCGGTAAAGCTGCTGCACGTTCCAATCCTAGCAGCTTTCTTTTGTTAAAGGTCTGAGTTTTCCACCCCAGCTCTCAAGCCCACATTCCAGGCCAGGCCTGACTATTTTTATCCCAGCTCCCTCCCTGCTGTACTTATGCCAGGTCCATGCTCCCTAATCCAGCCCCACTCTTGTTCTGCCCACAGTCCAGCTGTGCAGTGCAGCTGCCAGAGGTCCCTCCGGACTGTGGGACAGGCAAAAACGCCACGGCAAAGGCGAACACGGATTTTGGAGATGGAGAATTTAACGGCATCACTTTGAGCTGTGCCAGTTCACTTAACACCAAAGGAAAATCCAAGACTTCTCCAGCAGGAGTGTTTTTCCTGGACGTATGTAAAGAGAGGCAAAGCTTTTTACTGCTCTGGAGAGCACAGTGTGCAGGGGGGGGCAGCAGGCCAAAGCCACACTCAGGGCCATTTCCCTGCAGTTCAGGAAGCCTCTGCTTGCAGCACCTTGAAGTCCTGTGTGCTCAGCACCTTTTCCTTTGGCTTTTCATGCACTTGGAAAGAGATTTCAGGATCTACCAGTGAATTCAGTGAATTGTCCCAGCCAGAGAGCTTTTTGCTGACCTAAATGGAGCTTTTAGACCCCAGACCCACAGGGTGGGCAGTATTTTACAAGACAAGAACAGAGTGAGCCAGGAAAGGAAAATTAGGAGTGGATAATGTCATAGGTTTACTTGTTCTAAAAAACCAAGCAGGAATTTTTCTTTCGCCTGCCCCACTGTAAAAGAAAGATGTTGAATGGAGGAGGGGGGTTTTGCCTTGGGTGATTGATCTACACAAAAGAACTAACTGGCAGGACTGCATTCCAAGCTGATGGCCCTCTCTAAGGCTGTGGGGAGGGGTGAAGAGTTTTTTTTCCTCCTCTTCTTGGAAACAGGGATGCTTAATTTTTGCCTTAACTCAGGCAAGGTGGGTGTTGGAGAGGCTCCGAGGTTGTTTTGTTCTTGGCTTGGTCACCCAGCTGTTTGCTGGTTCTGGTTTGCCTTCATTTCCTGTGCCCTGTTCTGCTCCCCAGCCTGGACCTCTTCACACTTCATCGGAGAGGTCTGACCCACCTACAGAGGAACTTTTTGTGCCTCTCGACAAAAATGGGAGAAATCCCGGCCACAGCCAGCTGCAGACAGCATGAGTTTTCGTGGGAAGAACTCCCTTTTGTCCCCTTTTCCCCTTCCCCTTCCCGGTGTGTGGGAATCTCCACTGTTGGCTTCTCCTGCACGCCGGGGGCCAACAGCGCCCCCTGCCGGCCACCACCGAGCACTGCAGGCTCCGCCCCTCCAGGGATCCTACAGCGCCCCCTGCCGGCCGTGGTTAGAATTGCGCAAAAACCCAGACAGTACCGAACTGTTTCCTTTTTGAAGGGGATTTCTGGGTATAGGATTATTGTTTGGTTGGTTTTTTTGTGTTCTTTTGTTGTTCTGCCAATACACATATATCCTTTAATAAAGGCTGTTATTTTTTCTTTCTCCATACTTCCTCAGCTGGAGCCTCTTAATTTCGGTTTTACAGTTGCTTAGAGATGGGAGCTTGGTCTACCTATGACACTGAGGACAAGCCATAGGTGTCACTGGAAGATTTTATCCTTCTGTCACATAGTTGATATAATGCAATTTAGAAGGATGATGAAATAGTAATTTATTTTCATAAGATTTAACTGTTGAAACAGGCACAGCTCCATGAAAACCCAGGGCCTGCACACCACATCAGCATTTAGTGCCCATCCAGTAACAGATCACTGAAAATCCAGCATCTTTTTCAGATGTTTGTATGCACCTTAGATGCAGCTGTATACACCCTGAAACAACTACATACATCCTGAAATCAATACTGAAATGTGCTCCTCTAGCCTGGAAATTACTTCAGCTGACTTTAAAAGAGGCTGGGTTGGACTCACATTGTGAAATACTCCAGTTAAACTTATTAAGTCTAATTGGTGTGGTAATGCTGCATGCTGTGCTGGTTGCAACATCCCACTCCCACATTCCTTAGGCTTAAAATTGCTTTGTGCTTTGCAACCCTGCCTCATAACTCTCACTTGGGGTAGCCCTTTAAAAAGCTTTCTGTGTTCCTCATGACTTCTTCACAATTGAAAAAAGAAAGGTTGTGTTCCTTAACTGCAAAGCCAAAAGGCTTAAAATCAAAATAATGATGACTCAGTTTTTCTGAAGTAATTTTGAACGTGATACTGATTTAACTGGCCTGCAGAATAAATGAATCCCATCCTGTAGCTTTTGTATTACTTCATTTACAGAAGAATAAACTAGTTACTTCTCTTCATAGCTTACCCTATCTTAGCTGGCTTCTCTCAAAGGAGTTTTGAGACATTCCAAAACAGCAGGGGGCAAAGGTAGTGCCTTGTTAAAACCTGATTTAATTGCAGTAGTGACTCAAATTCTTAAAATTTTCATAGTATCCTTAAAGTATACTGAAAACCCAGACTTACTGAAGAAACAGCAATACCCAAAAGCAAAGTAAAGAAGCCATCCTGTTTACAGGCAGCCTCTTATCTTGCTCTTTTCAGCAAATATGATAAAAGCTTATTCTCCATGTAAGTCGTCCTTTTGCACAGGGAGCGGCAAAGCCAGCTAGAGGCACCAAACAGTCTTTGGGAACGATTCAGATGCTGCTCCTCCTTCTGTCACCCCCTTCCAGGGATTTGGAGGAAGAATCTATTAAACACTGTGTGCCTTAGGTACACAGCTCCAAACTCAAACCTGCTCTCCAGACATGACACAAATGAGGGACAAACACAAACCTGTGGTCAGAACCACGTGGAGGGAATACCACAAAAACAATACACATTTTATGAAAGCATTACAGATGTTGCCACACCACAAGTAGTTAAGAACCTATATATAGAGTGACACAAACATAACTGCAAACTTGACATAAACTTCCTGAAGTTAAACGAAATGTGATGGAACTGAACCAGTGCCCACAAAATAATAAATAAACCCACAAACACCAGGCCCTGTGTCACATCAAAGGTCTGATATGAAACCCCCTGATATTTTTCCTAGGTGTTTCCATTAAATAGCAGCTAACAGCTCATTAAATTAATATAATTCTACTGACTTCATAATCCGGTTTTAAACCGTGAGTCTTCTGCTCTTGCAGTGACAGGCATTTAATAGTTTGAAAAAAATGAGATATAAGGATATTGAAATCCTGATTAAGATTGAAATACAGATTAAATCTGGTGAGGGACTAGAATCTGTAGAATGTTTATGCCTCCAACTTTATTCTTATCTTTCAGAAAGAAATGCATAAAATTATTTTCACAGAATCACAGAATATGCTGACTTGGAAGGAACCCATCCACAAGGATCATCAAGTCCAGCTCCTGGCCCCGCACAGGCCCATCCCCAAGAGTCACACCCTGTGGCCCAGAGGATCATCCAAACACTCCTTGAGCTCTGGCAGCCTTGGTGCTGTGACCACTGCCCTGGGGAGCCTGGTCAGTGCCCAATCACCCTCTTGGTGGTTATGTCAACATATAGAAAATAGTTCAGCCATCCCATAAGCTGATGTTACTTGTTTAATATAAAATGTCTTTTTTAATGTCAAACAAAATCAGGAACTAAAAAAAAATAGAGTGTTTTTAAAGTCATAGCTTTTCAGCGACTATGCTACCAGATCTCATAAAGGATGGTTTCCTATTTACTAATAACCAGCAGCTTTAACTTAGAAATTTATAAATTCAAAGGCCTTCAGACAGAGCTTCTATCCCACCACTTCATGTAATCTTTAAACTGTAAAAAAAAATCATCCTGATAATTACAACTCATTTGCCACAGCCTTCTACAGGGCTGTGGAAAGAAGCTACTATTAAAATCTTGGTTCTATGCTTTCCCATTAATCTATGAAATCCATTTTTTATGGTATTTATTGTCTTTCCTTAAAGTATCTTCTAACTTTTCAAAGGTACAAAACCAATAATTTCATGCTAGATGACTGATAAGAGAAAGAAAGAAATAGCAACTGGTTAAGAAAAAGTCTAAAAGCTGACTTATTTCTTTCATTTTTTTGCACTATTGTTTACTAATTTACATCCCAAAATTTAGATCAATAGGCATAGCGTCCATTGGCCTTAAATTACCTTGCTGGTGGAGGTTTAAAATTCTCTGTTTATATCATATTATTTAGGTCCCTATTTTGGACATTTAAATTCAATGCTGTCCTTAGAATATGCATTGAGCACGAGTGTTTTATCACAGAAATGGTGACCAGCTAACCCACTTTTAAGTCTGTTTGATGCAAACTAAGGCATGACTGCCAGAATAAATGTATTTTGTTTATTAAGACACAAATTTCAGACCTTACCTGATGGAAATCAGTCTAACTCTCTTGAATTCAATCAGCGAGTCTGACTTACTGCATCTGTTTGCAATATGCAGCCTAGACTCAGCAGCTGCTGTAGAGACAAGTATGGTCTATTACTAACCAGATGGTTATTAGCAATATTTTCACTATTATGTGAAAATATTGGGATACACATCCTCAAACTTTAAAATTTGAACTCACTAATATTTCTTGAATTCTTTTCTTCCCTAAACTGTTTCAAGCAGTGCAGTATTTTATCAAACTGAAGCACTGCACAAATAAGATTTTTTTCCCCCTGTTTTTCCAATCAAAGTTGATGTTACTGAATTTTGCCAAATGAAAGTTAAACTGTACTAGAGCTGAAAGACGATGCTTATCTCTGCTCTCTTACATCAATAGGATATGGATCTGTACTTTTCTAGGATTTCTAAACTGACACTGAATCGAATAACTTTGTCGCATAGTAGTGGGATGTTTCAGACTTACCCAGATACATGAGATATATCCAGAGAGACCAGGCTAGGCAGCAGTTCTTGATTTAGACATTAGAAGGTCAGCTAAAGCTCAGGGGAACGTTTCGTGCAGAATTCCTTGTAAAGATTAATCCTTCCCCACCTATCTTCTCAGAGAGCCAGTAAGTGTTGTAGTTAACCACAGAGAGATAAGCAGTGAATAAAGGATGGCTAATTACACACTCAAATCCTTGAAAATACATATTGATATGAGGACACCAGATAGGAGCCAGTGCACAACCTCTTCACTTTACTGGAATTTCGGGGACAAAATGTAGTCAGGAGCATCACAGATCAAATCTCATGGTAACTCCAGGTTCACCTTGGGAAGTGCAAGAAAAAAACTTAGGCTTCCATGTAAGTTACAAATAAGTCATGCAACAGCTGTTCATTTAAATAGTATTAAAATACAAAGCAAATGGAACTTAACATTCAATACTCTTTCTTTAGCTAAGAATTATTTTATTCTATGAGTCATCCCATTGGGATTGGCATCAATAAAAGTATTAGAAGCTGGATCACAATGAAAGGACAGTAGATATAAAGAATAATAATCCCTTCATATCTTTTTCAGCAGACAGGCAGACTGGAATGAATAGAAAAATACTTGCTGGTATTTAAGGTTTTTTTATTCAAAACTGTTACTTCCTTAGGGAGGGCCTTACGACTGGGAAAGGTGACCTTTACATTACTGTTGCCATCTATAATAAAAGTTATTCATACACAACACAGAACTGAATTACACACCCTGCAATATGCAGTCAGCCCTGAAAAGAGATGGGGGTATGAATGTGATCTGTAGAATGAAGGGGAACATGGAGAAGGAAACAGAAGATGACTTATTCATTTTCTTCCACACTAGTAACAGGAGCATGAAATGAAGCTGGCATTGCACACCTCAAGACAAATGGAAGTAGATGATTCTCCTCACAGTTGCATAATTAGAATGTACCTGATACAGGATGCTGGGTGTGCTAGAGGTGTGCATGAGTTCAGGACAGCTTGGACAAGTTCACGGATGAGAAATTCCAAGAACTTCTGAGGGATGGAGAGTCAGCATTTTGTGGCTTGCTACTTCCTATATAGGTCCCGAATAATACTGAAGTAGTTAACCTTGTTAAAGTGCAAAGTTTTCTAGAAGCCAGCACAGAAGTACTGACATCTAACAATGCTGCTGAGCTATGAGTTTTCCTGGTATTAGTAAATTAGTATAGAAATCCCATTTCATGCCTGTCAGCTGGAGTAAATCCTCTGACTAATTTGTTACAAGTACGAAGATACCTTGCTCTTCCAGTAACCTTGTCTTAAACACTGGAGGAGAGCTGTCGTGTCTCACTGACTGCTGAAAGGCAGCATGAACATCACTAAATAGTCACTTCATGTGCTCTGAGAAGAGCCTAGATAAGTTAAATGCCAGCTGATGCTCAATACCAGCTGGAATAATGATTTATAGGAATTGCATAGTACACATTTACACCTAGGATGTGAGACAATGATGTCCTCATCTTAGGTAAAATCAAAAGCCCTTAAAAATGTTGTTGTTTTAGTTTTAACTTGGCAATGTCACTGAATCTTGTAAGTGATCTGAAATTGTCACCACCACACTGCAGTTGAGTCCGTGTTGAAGCAGAGGGGTGTGGTATGGTGTGGGACTATAATACCAGGTTTCAGAAAGGCTTCCGAATGTAGTGGGTTACTCACATTTCTTGAGCTACCCTGAGAACATATGCACCAAAATACTCTGAACAGGTAAAATCTATGAGTTCATATTAGTGAGAATAATTTATTGAATCAACTAGATGAATTTAAAAGTTGGAGTGACCTGTTTCTGCAGTAAACTTTCTTTCTGAATTGTGAAGGAATTGTGAATATAGAATGAAGTGAGGTTTTGGGCCAATATTATATATAATGGAATTAAATCAAAAGCAGGTAATGTAGACTACATATTACCTGTGGGACCCCTAAATTCTAATAAATCAGCCTATCTGACTTTGCCTATGAATTCTTAGTGATTGATATAAAAACCAAGCATTAAGTCCCTTTGAATGCGGTGCTATATCAGAGATCTGAGCACCTGCTCACCAGGTCTGAGTATACCATATATCACAGTTCTGAGTTCTACTAGCTATCCCTGAATCCAGATTTGCCCAGGATAACCCAGGATAGCTTGAAAGCAATTTTTTGTGTGTGTGCATCTTTTGAATGTTTCTCCATTTATGTTTACTGAATTCTGTGAGTGACTGGTTAACCAACCAACTTGCATCCTAACAACAGACTTTAAATATGCGAGCAGAGGATAACTCAAATTCATTTTAATGTGACTGCTTCAACACTTTTCTGGACTTAGTCCTGAAGACTAAGAAAAGAAACTATGTATTAACCTTTCTTCCTAATTTTCTGCTAGGGATACAGAGCACAGAGTTAGAACATCTGTTTGCTTTCATCTGAAGAAATTAACCTTTCAAGGCTAGCTAAACAAAAGAAGAAAAGCCTGAAAATGCTTTTGTACCAAGCATTCATAAGAATCACTTTAACCCAGTTCATATTGGCATGTGCTAAATGTCAGATAAGCCATCAGTCAGTGGAAAGGATTATACCGAAAGGGAGTCTCCCCTTTCTATACACCCTTGCCTTAGGAGGTGTCCCCTTGTATACTTAAGGGGTTTAACATTAAAATGTAGATAAGCAAGTTTCTCATTTGTGTCTACACAGAATCATAGAACATTTAAGTTGGAAAGACCCACATAACTTACAGAAACAAAGTTTTCTAGGAAAGTGTGAAATGTTGAGTGAAATGACATCATTATCAAAAGGCTAAAAAATAAAATAACTGCAATTAATATAATTTAATTATGAAGATTCATGGTGATTGAATGTGGTGACAATCTGCCCAAGGAACTATTCTCCCTTGTTTAAAAGAAAAGTCAGGTAATTCATCCAGTAGCAAAATTACAGATGAGAGATCTACAAGATGAGGAACTAAGAGGTGACAGAATGAGCAATTTAATTCTTTTATCATTTTTCATACTTCTCTTTTCTTTCTACATTTTCTCAGGTAACAGCTTGAACCCAGCTCAGCATCACACCCAGATAAGCAGCCCCGCTGATCTTGAAAGGCTATGTGTTTGTTCATCACACTTCCCAGCAGTTTTTACCTTGAAAAATAATTACAATGGAGGACAATAACACCCTGTTTGAAACTTGGCTTTAAATAGGTCGAGTCACAGCGCAACTGGTCTGACCTGGTCCGTGTTATCTCAGAGGAAGCACACCTGACAGAAGAAGATCTCTTTTGGCAGCAGCCAACAGTCACAGACAGAGCTGGGAACCTGCATTGTGGAGCAGCGTTGGGGTGAGGATCCTTCCGCCATGTGCCCTTGAAGGGCAGGTGCAGTACTGTCCTGCTTCCTTCCAGGCTCCTCAAAGAGCTTCTGCAAGGCTTGCCACGAGCAGTGAGAGGTGGACCCTAAGGACTTGGTCCTGAGCTGTGCCACGGTAAAATGGGACACACCGGAGCCAAGAACACCTAAGGAACTGAAATAAGGTTTATCATGGTAAGGTGTGGGGTATTTGGTGAGTGGCTGCACGGGGAGGAGATGGAAGCAGGACTTGCTTGAACCTGCAATAGGTTTCACAGGGATGAACTCTTTGCTCCTAACATTGTGTCGTGGACTTCAAGGGACTGGGAATACTGATCAGGAAAGAGATTCAGGGTTCTGCCTGTGCAAAGCTCGTTGGATGATCTGGGCACGACATTAGAGTTTATAAGAATTATCCTCTTTGAAGATAAGTTACTAGTGGTAGTAGCGAGACTACACTTAAAAGACTTTCTCTATATCTCCTTGAAGTAAATGGTGGGTTACATTTACTCTGGTGCTTTCCTATCAGCTGTGATTAGGTAATCAGGCAGGTGACGGCTGATGAGCATACATGGCTGATAGCAATGATAAAAATGAGTTTCCAACACTATCCATATGATTTAAAAATACAAATTCATTAAGGTTGTTCTTTTTTAAATACACTCATTGAATGGCAGTTCTATGAGTAACTTTTCTATTAAATCTTAGGACAAACTTTGCTCTGTAAAAATATGTTGTTGAAAATGCTCTAAGAACTTGATTTACTTGCCCATAAATTGCAGCTCTAGAGAAAAAAAAACATTTCCTGTTTGTCAAGGTCAGGAAGGCCATCTTTAAGGATGCTTACAGGATACCCTGCATATGCAAAATCTCCATGACAAACAGAACTAATTCCAAAGTTATTTTCTTGAAACCTTCCTATCTTTAAAGAAGTGTTGCTTCTTTTGGATCCAACTCAGTGAATGACTGAAGTACCCCTATGGCCGCTGTGACTTGGTTTTGTTTGCTTGGTTTTGTTTTGTTTTTTTTTTTTTTTTAATGGGTCAAGGAAACCCTTAGGTGAATTCCAGATTCTAATTTCAGTTATGTTTGAACTGTGCTCTTATTCACTTTAGATGTTTGCAGTATGGATCACTACTCTTTTTCTTCTCAATGCAGCCAGAGGTGAGACACATGGTTGATAAATATATAAACAGTAAAAGTTGTTATGTGCAGCTTACACTAGAATATCTATATTGTAGAAAAAGGATGTTCTTTGGGATGTATTTCATATACTCCATCGCTAGGACCACTGAGTTATGTCATGTCTTTTGCACATTTAAGCCATTACTTTTTAAGTCTGTAAAGGTTTCTGCAACTATCTAACAAAATGGGAATTCAGAAGGTATTTTTATATATAAATTGATAATGAAATTCTTCCAGAACATTTTCCCCTACCCACCCTCAACCCACACCCACAATGCTGCTACCCAGCAGCATTCATGGTAGCTACCACCCTGGTAATGAGAGCCAGGCACTTACTCTTCACAGCACTTTGCAGAGAACAAGAAAATAGTCTTTGTCCAAAACACCTCTACCAATAGGAAGGAATAGTTTCAACAGGGGCAGACTCACGGAACAAAGAGAAACAAAAAGACTCAAAAGTCCAAAAGTTTGCTAATATCAGAGAAAAGACACCTGTGAAAATGCCTGAGTCACTTGTGGATTCTCTATCCGCAGCTCCACGATGAAATCCTTTTTTTCTTTAGTTGCATTTCCAGTATATATTGTTCTACCCCTGCATTTCCTACAGATTAAGTCATGGTCTGGTGGACTATGAGCCTGTCCTAGGTAACAACAGTTTCTCATTGTTTCCAGTGTCTTTTTAATAGCAATAAAAATTATTTGGGATTTCACAACTGTTGTGCTGTAACAATGTGTAAGGATGACAATTAATTGCAACACCTGCATGTCATATTTCCATCGTTACTGTATTAAAACTGCAACAGAAATTGGGAAACTGGTCTTTAAGGCACAGACCTCACTTCCTGAGGCTGTGCTTTGCTTTCAGCTTCCACTCAAATTCCACTTTATTGCTTCCACTAAAATCTTATGGTGATTAAAAAAAAAAGGGAGATGTTTAATGTATGTTGTGGAGCAACCAGAGGTATCTGTTTTAATGTTTTGGGGGTCTTTTACATCTTCATGAATTGTTGCACAAGTAATAACAATTTAGATAATCCCTGGAGCATTATGACTGATTTCAAGGACTACTCTGTGCTGGCAGCAAAAGCTGGTTTATTCTGTGGATCAAGATTTTATTGTCTTTTTCTGAGGGCTGGAAACAATATGTTTGACCATACACATCCTGCGTTCTCCTGAGTTCATCAAGCTGAGCTCTAGCTTATGTTTGGAGCAGGAATCACTCTTGAAGTTCAAATCCTTGCTACAGAGCACAAACAAGTCCCTTAATGAAAAATGCACACAAGTGCCATCCTGATCTGAATCACCCATTTTCTGCTTCACTGGTATAAACACTCTCCACGCAGCTTCTTGTACAGAATCTGTTACGTTCACAGAACACTAACATTTTATTTTGTGTACCCCAGGAAGGGAAGTTTGCTACAAGAGGCTTGGATGCTTTACAGATAACCCCCCTTGGGCTAGGATCCCAGGAAGACAACTTGCAGGCTTACCCAGCTCTCCAGAAGATGTGAACACAAACTTCCTTCTTTACACTAGAGACAACGTGATGAAATACCAAGTAAGAAACTGCTTTGTTTTTAAACACTGACAGTATACAGTACATGCAAAAAATTATAGGGATAATTTCTTTTCTCCTTTTCTTTCTTTTATTCTGTATTTTTGCTCATAAGTCTCCCAGGAGAAGGCTCAATTTTATTAGACACATAATAATAATAATTTTCTTCCATCTTGTTCTTTTTCCTCATTTCAGCTCTCTGATGAGAGTCATCTGAGAAATTTTGGATATATTTTATAGGCTTCTCTACAGTAAGAAAATGGCCCAAATACAGTTTCAGGTTTAGCATTCTAAAGCTAGAGGTAGGGAAGGCAGTAGAAAAGAAAAACTCAATTTTGGCTCCTGCATTTCTACAGATTAAAAACGTGTTTCAGGCCCATATACACGACTCAGGAATGTTGTTCATAGGCGTGATTATTGGGTCCTCTGAAGGGCATACAATTAGTCTCAGAGGCTCTGTTTATGTGGTTGCCAACACTGAGCCCTAAGAACAGATAGATAGTTAAGAGCAAAGACCAGAAGAGAAAATATGTGTATTCACCAGAAAAGGTCAGGAAAATAGGGTGAAAAATTAAAGGAAGGCTTAGAAAGGAAAACAGGAGGCTAAAGACAAACTGGAGAAAGTGAAATCATATGTGGAAAGAGAAGGAAATAACCAAAACCAGAATGAAATGGGTATGGACAAAGAAAATAAACAAATGTTAAAACTTTTTTTTTTTTTTTACTGGGACTGAGGGAAAATAGATGTTAAAGGGATAAAGAAAAAGACTTGATAAGACATAGCATGGAGAAAGCTTGAAGAACTGAACCAGGTTATCCCTCTTGAAGACACATCAGGCAGGAAAATATAGAGACAGCAGACTCTGGAGCTCTATGGAAAAAATGGAAAAAGGTGAAGTTATCAACATTTGAAAACTTGTGGACTGTGACACAGTGACAGATGGAAGTAGTGTAAAGGAGTCTGTAGGACTGTTTAGGATGCATCAAATGGGAATGTACTGAAAGCCACAAGCAGTGTGTCAGCCCTTTCCTCTGGAATCAGCAAGTACTGGAAAAAGCTCACAGCAGGATGCTTGAGGTGTTGGAGATGGCTGGGCTGGGCTGGGTTTAACATGATGCAGGTTTTTGGAGCTATAGACTAATCTGGTGAAAGGTGAGAAATGACCACCACAGAGTGTGAATTTTGCTTAGACGAAGAGCAAGAAAAATGAAGCAAATACATATGAAGGGAGGGAGGGGAATTTGGTGGTGTTGTTGGCTTACATTACATGAAAAAGGCTTAATAGTGTTTTTTTATAGAAATGGCAGCCATAAACAGTAAAGGTGTTTATGATTTCTCCTCAATAAACCCCAAAATACCTATAGTCTTTGACTTTGTAAGCCTGGTGGGCTTTCTCATAAAATATAAATGAGCTTAACAATGAAGGTCTTATCTTCAAAGGAAAAAGAAAGAAAAATAGGTACAGTTTCAAAGTCAACCACATAATACCTGTCAGAAGATGCTGTCTTTGCATTTCTATGTTTGATAAAATCTTGTACTTAGTGGCAGTGTTGTACCAGTATATCTCAAAGCATTGTGTAGGGATGCCCATATTATTAGTTCAATTAACTAGAGGAAGTGAATAATTTGTTGAAGTGATTAACTGATTCCCCCTAGAAAGTCAGTGAGGAACAAGACCGATCTCTTCAGAGTCCACAATTATGCCTTAACCATTGGGGTTTTATCAAAATGTACACTGCGATGGAGCAGTCACATCCTTTTTGTGTTGTTTGTTGCTTGTTTGGTTTCTTTGACACAGAAAATTTCAGCTACAAATCCTTCAACCATCAAAGCTTCGAATTTCCGAACACACAGGAAAACTCGCTTCATTATACACGGCCACCTTGCCGGAGCAGATCTCCCCTGGATAACAAGGATGTGCAGGGTATGTATGACTTTCATCTGACAGTCATTTTACTTGTATTTGAAAGTCCAAATATCCACATCTTAAAAAGTGGCTTAAAACTCCCATGTAAAATTTACACCTCTGTTTTCTTGTTAATTCAGAGAAGGGGAACAAAACTTAGAATGATACCCTGTTCCACATGACCACCCCCTTGTTCCTAGCTATGAGTATAGTGCACTTCAGCCTTCTGCTGAATGCCCTTTTGCTGCATTCACCTCCACAGGGAAAGCTGTAATTAATTGATTTTTCAATTCCTTGCTAATAATAAGGGTGGAAAGAGAGTGATTTTTCTCATCTCAGGAAAAAGGTCAAAATAAAGGTTTCAGTTTGATTGAGACATTTGATCTAATAAAACCAAAAGGCTTTGTTCAGCAGATTGGTTTTATTTTACTCGGGCACATTTTAAAAATGAATGTGTTTCAGAAATAAAAAAAAATAAATCAGAAATTCCCATTGGCAGAAGTGTATAAATGAAAGATTTTGGTTAGAACTTATGAACTTTGAGGCTGAATAGTTCAAGCAGATGCACACAAATTTGAGAATCCTTTTAGATGATCCAAACATAACAAATTTGAGGAATAGATCTTGGGCAATAAAAAAGAAGTCATACTATCCTCTTTTGGTAACTGGGGTACTGTCATTAAGAGAAGTTGGTACCCTAAATCCAACCAAGGCATCTGTTAGGGAAAACAGAACTAACCGAAGAAAGATTCTGTCCTTATACAGTGCTCAAATCACTGGCTCCACTCTGCCTCCTTGTGTTGATTTCAGCATCAGTAGGAATTAATATACTAAAGGTGTCTTCATCAGTTGCATAAACAAAGCTTGGTTTTTTGCTATAGTTAAACAAAATATACTTGTTTATGTTATATATATCCTTAAGGATCTGGTACAATTGCAATTAATACCGGTTTTCTTCTTCTCTCCCCTTCTCTTGTTTCCCACCAGTTCATGTTTCCCACTGAAGATGTGAATTGCATTTTGACCGACTGGAGAGGCGGCTCCAGCGGTTTGTACACTGACGCAGTTAACAACGTCCGCATTGTGGGGGCTGAGCTGGAGTATCTGGTGAACTTTCTTGAGGTAAAAGTATCTATGGAATGTGAAAACTAGTTTATAGTCTGTATGGTAAAGCTCATGTTCAGAGTGGCACCTTTAGGTTTGAGTCAATAGAGCCAGGAAACACAGAGGTAGTTGGTAACATAGCTGAAAGTGTCATTAAAGGGCTCTAATCCCACACAAATGGAAATACCTGCTTTGGCACCAGACCATAAGCGTGTCCCTGGAGGCTTACAGGCCGTAGTTGCTGAAAGGTTTTACTGGATGAACTTTTTACTGGATAAGACATCAGATTGGAGACTGTCTAACAAAACTGGTAGGTCAAGAGTGGTAACTGAGGACCAATATGATTAAATATCCCTCTGCGGGTCACACACGCTGCCTCCTGCAGGAACTGAATTGCAGCAGACAGAACTGACTCTCCTGCAGCTGCCAACATCAGGCTTCCCCTGTTGAAGCTCAGCTGAGCCTGGCACACCAGCAGCATTCCAGGCATGGTCTTCCCCACCCTTAAGGACCTGAGTGGTGGAGCATATCCACGACAGGATGGATACTAGATTCACACAGATGGTATGTCCTGACAAAGGCACAGCTCCTCTACCACAGACTCCTATCCTGAACAGACAGACATTTTCAGGGGTGAGGCAATGGAGTCATTCATCTTTTGGAAAAGCAATCAGTGCAAATGTAGGGACTTATGTGCAGAAATTCTATCATCCTTCATTTCTATCATAAGGGCCAGTTCCTTACAGAGGTGTGATATGAGAGAAGTGGGGTGAGTGGGGAATTGCTTCTCTTTAGGTAGAGATCCCATTGCCCATAACTGTAACTTTCCACATAATACACTCGCCTCCATCACCCACTGCTCTGTCCATGTCCTGGCACTGCATGGGGCCATGCTGCAGTTTAACAGACTTGTATTCCCACACTGCTTTTTTAACTTTCCATACATCTTCACAGAAGGACTATGGCTACTCTCCTGCCAATATCCATTTCATCGGCCACAGTCTTGGAGCACACGTTGCTGGGGAGGCAGGGAGAAGGAAACCTGGCATTGGAAGAATTACAGGTACTGAAGTGATTCTTGCTGATGGAACTTTATATTTTCATGAAACTGAAGAATTACTGCTCATTTATAACACACAATACAGACTGCAGTCCTCTGATTTGTCATAAACAACAGTGACCAGCCAACAGGACGTCACACAGGTCATAGGATAAGCCGTTCCTGTGGAACACCAGCATTTCACATATCAACATTTAAAGCTCTGAGGAAGGCTCAACTGCAACAGACCAAAAAGGCTTAACTGCCCTGACTGGAGCTAAGTAGAGGTCACTTTTCACAGGTCACAGGGAAAAAAGACTTTCAATAGGCCCCGGGGAGCACTTGGTTATGATTTGTAATGATATAAAGAATAGGAAGAGAATGCTGTATTATATGTGGAATAACAGACCTGTAAAACACTAGCAACTCGTTGTCATACTTGGTTTTAAAAACCCGCTCTAACATGACTTTTCAGCAGTTCAGAAGTTTGAAAATCTGAAATGAAAAATTAAAACCCCTAGATAAGGTGGTATAAAACCCCAGCAGGAAAAGATGGTAAATAGCCATGGACATCACCCTGATAATGAAGAAAGCTGTTAGTCACATAGCCACACACAAAGAGACACAGCATCCCGACACACTCACACATCGCTTTTTTTAAAGACTCACCATTTTCTGCTTTCCTTCTCCTCCAGTCAGTTCTTTGCACAGACATTGGTTTGTCTGAGCCATGTACACAATAAGCAGTTCGCATAAGCAGTTCAGGGACACTGGGATCCGAGATGTATTTTCTTTATCTCCGAGGGAACCTCACTGACACTGAAGTGAAGGGGTACCATTTTCAACTAATGGATTTGTGGATTTGTGGATTTTGGATTTGTGGCCAAAAAAAATTTCTTAAACAAATCTACATGCTCAGAGTAACATATCAAGATTTCATATTTTTGCTAACATCCAAAAAAACCCCAAACCAAAACCCAGCAAACTTCTTCTTATAACATTTTCCCTTAAAAGTAAGACAAGCAGCCATCAGCATTTTGCAGTGCTGCAATGTCTCCAATCTCCTTTCTATTAAAACCCTACTGTTTTGCTGGCTGTAAACCACAAAATGCGTTTTTACATGTGGAGTAAAGGCAGAAATGTAATGACATATAGTATACACACCCTGTATGTGATGATATACATATAGTATTATTTACTCAATCAGATGTATCTCCATTCATTTAGGTTTGGATCCAGCTGGGCCTCTTTTCCAATATACTCCCACAATGGTTAGGCTGGATCCTTCAGATGCAAAATTTGTTGATATAATTCATACTCATGCTGGTCATCTTTTCTTTGACTTTGGTAAGTTTTCCCCCAAAGGCTGACATGGACACATGGGTTGGCCACAGTGTACCTGAGAGTTATTGGCCTGGACTCATTGTGTGTTTCAGCTCCAGGGATTCTTCAGACTTGTGGCCACCTGGATTTTTACCCAAATGGTGGGAAGAAGATGCCAGGATGCCACCAGCTTCATGTACCTCCTGCAACTCGGAATGTCAATGACCTTATGAGAGGTAAATGTATTTTAAAGAAGTAATACCTCATTGTAAGCTATAGTTAGAAATAAAGACTAGATAAGGTAAAGCCTTTTGAATGTATATGTTATTTATGTAGCTCGGATTTGGGGGAGGGAGACAATACTCAAAAATGGAACATTTAAAGCTGCCTCTGAAACACCCTCAAATTTTCTTTTATACAAACCAATGCAAATTCCAGATGGAAACTTCAGTTAAAGCATGAAAAATTGTTAATCACAAGCTTTATAAGAGCCTGCCACTGTGCTGACAGATTGATCTCAGTGGGAATTCCACACATGAAGGACTGGTAAAATTTCATTTAAGACTAATCCAAAAATTAGTATTTTAAAATCTGAGCTTCCCTTCTCCCTTGAAAGACATCACTCCCAATATTACTGGGACTCATCCATGCCATTAAGCTTTAGTATCTTCAAAGGAAACAGCTCAAGGTTAGAAATATAAAAGGTAATAAAATGACTGTTCCCTTAGTAGTTCATGTTCTTCAAAGAAAGCTGGGCAGTTAATCAGAATTACCCTGGGATCCAGTACAATAGATCCACAAAATCCTGCCTTCTGATCCTAACCTACAGAAAAGAGAACATCTGTTATTCACAGCTGAATGTTTTGAAATCCCTATCATTAGTTAAATAATTGGCTTTCAAAAATGCTCTGTCTCAGAACTGGTTGAGAACTTAGTAACAAAGAGAACTGAAAGCTGGCTGGGCACAGTCATTTGGAACCAAACCACTTTCCAATTGGACTGCATAAAAATGTCTGAATTTTCAGCACAAATAAATATTTTCAAGAGACATTTCACACAGACTGTTTGCAATGTCTTGTCATGAAGGAGAAACAGCTCTACTGAACATGAGCAGATGGAATTTGTTGTTCATGCAGATCATAAAAATAGAGACAGCCTTAACTCGTGCCTCTTGGTTAAACCTTACATTGTGCATCTCTGTTCTGTTTGGTAATATTTACATTTATGTAGTGCTTTTATGTATGAAGTGCTTTAGAAATAATATTTAGTAATTTTTCTACAGTTTTTAATGCAGTAGGGAGAGTATAGCTGTTAAGTGAATTTGGCACTAACACAAATTAAGCCAACTGTAAGAGCTGAGGGTTTTAAAGTACGAACCCTTCCGAATTAAAGAAGGAGCTATAAAGAAAACATATTCAGGAAGCCTTGACAGTGCAGATTATTATCAAGAAAAACATACAAGTACTTTTCAGAGGGGGTTTGGTGTGGTTTTTTTCTTTCCTTATGCAAAGAACAGTGTGTCAATTGGTCAACACCAACTGGTATATCTTTAAGATGCACAAATATTGATAGTAGGGGTAGTTCTGATTTCACTGTAAACTGTGCCAGATTGCAATTACTTCAGTGCCTCCAAGACTTCTTCCGTGACTAGGTGAGCCCCCACCATACGCTGAAGCAGGACAGTGCATACTTTTATACAACCAACCTAACTTTAGTATATTGTATTTTGATGAAGGAGAGACTTCAGCATCAATGAATGCAACACTTTTTACAAGGGATCTTTTTCTCCTTTTCTTACTGGCTGCTTATAAATTTCAATCCAATGGGAAAATGTACTTGTTTTAAATAGTTCTGACAAAATTGAGAACACACTGCCATACATTTGGCTTTTCAGAGAATTTAACAGAATCTCTATTAAATTACTACAGATTTTCTAGAGGTTAAAAACACTGAAAGCCACTAAATTTAAAATAATTACTACAATTACCTTTAATTCTAGAAATTAGTGGAAACTGTGGTTTTACAAAATACCGCATTGTGATAACTGTAAGCAAATGAAAACTACTTCATAGTAACTACTGTTTGCCTTACAAAACCTAAGCTATGAATTCTTTCAGTCTTTGAAATATCAAAAGGAAATTCTCCTAAATCCTCCTTGTTTCTCATGCTAAAGTAAAAGCAGCTGAGTCTGCACACAGGACGGGAGGCTGCACGAGGTCCACCTTGGTGCATGTCCACCTCTGGTAGAACCTACTTCTTCCCCATCAAAAAAATATATATGTAGGCATAAATACACTTTTTTACTCTAAAACCAAATAATTCACCCTTTGAATGTCTTTTAATTATCCCTTTTTTTTTTTTTTGCCTGAGATTTCATTCTTTGTGCAAATGCTTTTGAGAAAAAGAGACCAGCAAATGTTGCTTTGGCATGGACTTAATGTCAGTGAATAGCTTCGATTGTTTTTCACCTGTTGTTTGGGTTTTTCTCCCCAGCATATAGAGCTATTGGATGTGGGCATAAAAGAAGTCTCCGGTATTATGCTGAGAGTATTATGACTCCAAGTGGATTTGTTGGGTATCAGTGTGAAACATACCGAGATTTTGTATTGGTAAGTATTGGGTTTATATTTATCTGAGGAATTATAGTCCTGCCTTTCTTCTCTTAATAATTTCTGGGACAACTTCTACATTCAGGATCATGGGATACAGGGGGGGACTGTGCAGAACCACTGACCACCTTCGTCCAGACCACACTCAAAACCAGGCAACTTTAAAAGCAGCAAACTTTAAAAAAATATCTAGAATAAAAAAGGACATAAAATATAAACATCTAAAACCATTACAAAGGGAGAGATGAAGAGGTGAGTAAGAGGATAATGGGAAAAAGTGGCTGGGCTCACCTTTTGGGTAGATCAGCAGCAAGGGCCCCTCTGGAAGTCCATCTAAACCTGATGGAGCCCATCATGAAAAGGACAGCCCCTAGATTTCAGAAAAGCCTCACTGTATAAAAAATAAACATCCCCAATCTGTAGGGCAGGGGGGATATTTATCCAGCCCAGCATTGCTTACACGGCTCTCAGGCAGTACAGAAACAGGGCAGCATGATGTCCTGGTGGTTCATATCTAATGGAATTGGGCTTTATTGTACCACTTCTGGCAACGCAACTGAGGACTGGCCAAGGAGGAGGACATGTCTGATTTTTTTCCATCTACTCCCAAAGGATTTACTACAATAAGGCAAAAAATGTTGTTAATGTTTGTATCAATGTTGCCACGTAACTTGAAAGTTTGATGTAATTCAGGACTTGAAAACCTCAACCCTGTGCAATTTAGTAATGTAAGGGAAATGCTTTTTTTTAATTTCATGATAGACAAGTGATGATGATGATCATTTAGCTTTTTAGTCATCAAATGCACAAATAGCCAAAGATCCACAAATATCAGTTCCAACAGAACCTCCCATATATCAAAACTGAACTATGTAAATATAAAAATGCTGTTTTTCCCAACTACAATAATCTACTTTCATGCTCATCTTTTTTCTCTCTTTTTTTTTTTTTTTTAATGGATGTCAAGCTCCCGATCTGATTGTCTGATCTGTGTAATAGATTAATTTCATCAAGGCTCTGCATGGGAATAAAGGCTGTAGAGCAGACAGAACAAATTCCAAAGTGAGAGTCTAAGTTCAGTATTCCTAAACTTAAATGTTTTTACTGTAAGAGTGAGATATCCAGCCAGACCTCCTTTGAAATATGGTTACCCATCCTATCTATCACTAGCAGAAAACCTTTCAATGGACCCTGTAAAGGATGAATATATTACCTGTATTTTACAGATCAGGTAGTAAGGCACAAAATGCATTAAGATATTTACTTATGATCTCTGCAGGACCACGAGGAATTAGGCCAGATTTTCAACCTATTTCTCTCTGATTTCCAACCAGATAAAATAACCTGACTGACCATTTCAACTCCTTTTTCCACCACACAGATAAATACTGAAAAGATGATCTCAATTGAGAAGCAAGTACCTTTTCGAAAAAAAGGCTGGGAAAAAGCTGAAATATGCTAATTTCTTAAGCTTTAAGAAGTGAGATTAAAACAGAAAATGTCTGGTAATGCACATTGCTATTTTCCCCCCAGGGAGACTGCTTCCCATGTCCAAAGGAAGGATGCCCACTGATGGGTCATTATGCTGAGAAGTTTTTACATAAAACTGAAAAAGAACAGCAAAAAGTTTATTTAAACACGGGGGCTTCCTCTCCTTATGCTCGTAAGTGCTCGTTTTGGGTGGTGTATTCTAAAGTGGCAATTAATTATGTGTGAAAAAGGACCTTACACATCTGCAGAGAGCTGCTGGAGTTAATGAGTGGCACTCATTAACTAACACGTCTAGAATTTCAGGTGTGTTAGGAACATGCAGTACCAGCATTATTTGGGAAAGCTGAGATAATTGTGGAAATACATCAATGATGCTCACCTTTAAGTTAAACTTGGTTATTACATCATAGCTTAAAAATTCTGTACAGCTGAAGGTGGGAGGAATGTTATGCTGGAAGTGCATAATTTCAAATAGGAAACTGTTACAATTTTTTTATTGACAAAAATTTATTAAAATTGGAGCATTTCAGAATAGTTTCATAAAGCTCATCAGGTCAAAGTGGCAGGGAGTAATAAGAAGTACAGGTTTAATTGGGATTAATGTAGAAGCAGACACAGAACTGGGAAATAAGAAAATTAATAAATAAATTGTAATTCATCGCAAGTGATCAACTTCGAGGCCAACAAATGACAGAGAGCCTTTGAGGTTTTTATTCACTAGACACTAAAATATGAAAGCATAAGTAAGAATAAAAAAAATCTTATATTACACCTTCATAAGAGCAAAACGTAAAAAAGTTAGAGTATAGAGAAGCATGCTATTTCTCCAGTCTGAATGAATACAGTGATTTCAACATTTGCAAGCTGTTGAGTTCATAGTAATTATAGCCTGAAAGACAAATATAACCTTATGAATTGGGGGAAGAGATTCTTCTTTGAATAGCCTGAATTAAAGCCAGTACAAAAACATCCCAACCCTAGTTGCTTGAAATCAATATGAGCTGTTGCATCCAAGGCCCTTCTTCTGCCTTAGACAGGCATGGGTGATGATCTGATCTGCAAGCATTTGGGCTGTGACAAATACAGGAAAACCCCTAAACACTCTGTATGTATATCAGAATCATCCTGGGAAAACAGAAGGTTTTGTTTAATATGTCTTTACCACAGCAGTCCAGTGGGCCTCACCGCATAGCTGAGAGTTTACATGCTACCCATGCAACCGCCCAAACCGCTCATAAATGTAAGAAATCACAAAATTAACAGTGAGGCCAAGTGGAAGAGCAAAGTACAGTATTGACCATGACAGATTAAATACTCAGCAGATTCAGGAGGATGACAAATACTGGAGCAGTGATTTTAGACCACTGTCAAGAAATTAAAACTACCAGAATCGCACAGAACATTTTCCTTTAAAAAAAAAAAATCATTTTTTTTGCTTATAAGCACATTTGTGCAATCCTTTCCTTTCCCTGAAAGACATTGAAACACACAAGAAATTTTGCCATTAAGAAAGAAATCTCCTTACAACCATGATTGATTTGATTTTGCTTTCAAAGGCTGGAGAAAAGAGATACACGTCAAAGTATGTGCAACAGAAGTCACGAAGGGGAATATAGATGTCGCCTTGACTGGAACTAATGGGATCAGGAAAAAATATACAATTGACAAGTGAGTTTAATATGACTGTTGAAAAAATGGCTCTATCTTTGTTGTCATATTGAATATATACACAGCTATTTTTACATGCTTCATTTTGTTCTATTATGGTCTGTGATGTACACTAGTAATAAAAGTAGTTGGTAAGTGGTTGAAGTTCCCTGTGCTACAGATTGTGGTAAAAATCTGTCTGCAGGTCTCTCTTGCTCTGTATTTTCTTTTGTTTTCTGGGGTTGATGGTTAGCATGGCAAATTGGGCAAGAGCAAAAAGCTCTGTGGCTACTGCTGAACTCAAACATGATTTAGTGTTCTCTGAGAGGGCAAAGAGCTGTGTGATGTACAGTCATTTAATTACCTGCTCCTCTGGGGAGTATTTGAGTAAGAAAATTGCAGCTTTCTTATGAACCGTGCTGAAACATGGATTCCTGTCCACTCCCCCTGGATTTTTATAGTAAATGTGAATTTAAACCTCAATAAAAAGACCCTGGGCAAGAACATAGCTTCAAATTGTAAAACCAACCTCCTCTGTGTTTGAAAACAGCACCATTACTGATCTGTACCAGGAGTACTTTTGGTTATAAATACACAACTGCAGCAATGCACGTACAAGTAATTTCTAGGTTAATGTAATATGTGTTCTGTTACAGTGAACAGTGATACCACAGAAGGCACAAATTTAAACTGTGATTTTCAATTTTCTTCATTGTTGAGAGCAACCAGAAACACTGACAGAACTTTTTGACTTGGATTTATGTGAAGATAGATCTTATTTTCCAAAAATAACTTACAGAATAAACCATGGCAATACTGACAAAGAATGTGCTAAATAATATAGTGTTTTCATCTTGAAAGGCACAGGAATTTAAGCAGCTGGGTAATTTGCATACGTATATAAATCCCTCTGAGTAGCTATCTCCTCCTTGGGTACTAACAAGACTATATATTAGATTGACAGACTGAACCTGTCTTGGGATCCACGATCATCTCCTTATGTAAGCAGGACTGTTGTTTTCTGTGCTTTCTTAAGTAAGATTAATATTGAGACTTTGTGTCCTTCACCAATCTGCCTAGCTGGTATCTTCACAACGGACTTATGTCAAAGGGGGGAAAAAATGACATTTAGTCCTCAGAACTTCCTCCAGCTATTCAGGATAAATAATTTTGGGAGAGATGAGGTAGACTCGGAACTGCCACAATAGCTTCAGGGAAGCCAAAAAATTGCAGTACTGATGTGGAGGAAGAAATCAACCGAAATGCCAATGTCAAGGATACATTCTTTTCTAATTCTTACAAAAAGGATAGAGTGAAAAGTGCATTATATATATATATATATATATATATATATACTACATGGCTTGAATGACTAGTTAGCAGAGAGAGAGTCAGCATTTGTTGTTTCTGGACCCGAGACATTATCTGCTAGAGCTGGAAGCCTCAGATCTGTGTGATCTGGTTTTGCATCAAGAGTCCTGTATGTTCCCCAAGGAATATATACTCTAAGAACGTGCCTTAAGCTAAAATTTTGCCTGACTTCTCTGATTTGTAACTCTATAAAAAAAAGTAATAAAATTATAACACTGGTATTCAAAGCTCAACTCAAGCATCCCACAGCTCATCTTCCTTTCTGCCTGTACTGTAGTGGTTTTTCCCCCTCATTTTTATAAAACACCAAGCGTCACTTCTGTGCTTTTCTTTCGGCAGGGGAACTTTCAAACCAGGCAACACATACTTGAACTATATTGATACAGAAATTTCTGGGAACATTTCAAAAGTTGAGTTTCTCTGGAAAAAGCATCTGGGTCATGTAGACAGGGGCTGCATGGGAGCTGAAGAAGTCACAATAATATCTGGGGAAAATGGAAATAGGTAAGTCACAATCCAATGATCTGTGGGTGAGGAGGGATACAGGTGGGGAGGGAGGAGAACAACAACCAACCAGCCAAGAGAAAAAAAGAAAAGGGAAAAAAAAATACAAAGGAAAAAAATACACAGAACACCTTTGCATGGTATTGTGTTCCTTAAAGCAAGTGGGTAAATAAGAGCCTAATTTCATGGCAGTACCTGGGTCTTTCATGGACTGCAGTTATTTCCACAGCTCAGCACTGCAGTCAGACCTTTCCAAAAATCAGAGATATCAAATCTGAAATCCAGAGGGGGGCTGTAGCCCTGCACTGGTAAGAAATGTAGTTTTTCTCCTAAATTACAGTTTCATGTGCCTACATCCAGCACATCAGAAACACCTCTTCAGAGTACAACACCCTACTTGCCTGGGCAGGGTGCCCTCGGCTGACTGCAACCTCAGCCCATGGACCTGGCACCCACTGGCATCTGCAGGACATTAGACACACTTTTGTAGCACAGAGCACACCTCTTGGTTAGTTTTAACCAAAATTAATCCAGCTGATGCATCCACACCACTCTGTCACGTAAACCCAAGTGTGGTAAGTGGGGGAAATGGAGTGAGCAATTCCCTTCAGAAACATGCTCCTGTCCCAAATTAAAATGCTAATGGAGTGTGGGCATAAACGCAAACACATCCTAAAATTTAATAATTAGTCACTAACTAGTCATTCTTTAAAAAAAAAATATTTTCATAACACACACTTTATGTTCTCAGTCTACTGGAACTCGTGCTTTGACCTGCCATGAAGGGAAGAGGATTTCTATTGATTTTGTTAGGCTGCTGCTAAGAAGATGGCCCACGTACTGAAAAATATTTCCTTAAACTCTTCCCCCCTTGGCAGGTCTGTGTTCTGTGGGTGTGGGACTGTGCAACCGAGCATGTGGCAAGCCCTGGCACTCTGCTGAGGCTCAGCCAGGAATGCCATGCTTGTCCACTGTGGCAACACTCACCATCTGGAAGAGGACACTGCAGTCAGCAGCAACAGGTTACAAAGCTCCCTCAATAGATTCCGGAAAGTTTGCCCAGCCCACTACATGAGCTCTATTTCCAAGTTGATGTTGTCATCTTTTCTCCATACAGAGGAGTTCTTCTTCTTTGATTTATAATTACAATGACAGCTAACATGTGTTTTAGTAGTAACACACATGCAGTGTGGTTATACTTCACAGTGAAAGGGAAAAATAATAAAACAGGAAAAAAGAGACCTTACCAATTCCCATTTGAAACACTATCATCTTAGGAGGGGCACTCAAAGAGAAGCAACTGAAAAAAAAATAGGAGAAAGATATATTAACACCAGAGAAAAACTAAAGAAAATACAAAAAAGAAAAAGGGGCAGGGGGGAGAAAACAGGAGCATAGATAGATAAAATTAAAAGTGTATTAAAAGTGTATACTTACTCGTTCAGGAAAAAGATACTTGCATGCTTTCAGAATCATCTGATTGCTTCTATGTCAGGAGTTTGTGTATATTTTAAATATAAAAATAAGCAGAGTTTGAATGGTGTTATCTGACATATCCTGCCTTCCTGAAGAACACTTTTAAACATTTTAGCAGCACATCCAAAAGACTGCTTAGGAGCAGGGATTGTGTATCAAGTTGTACAGAGGAACTCTATTATCAAAAGTTCACCATGCATCAAGCAGGATAGCTTAAGGTACAGCAAAATACTTGATTGTTACCTCTTCCTGGGGGAAAACCTCATTCATGAGAGCTCTGCTGAATGCTAGGTGAGCTGGGATGCTCTCAAACCTGTGTTGGATTATTGAGGAACTTGAATTTTCTGGCAGTCTTCAATATGTAACTATTTTTTCTTTACCAGTGAAGCTGAATTTTCCACCTGTACTTTGCCTTTGTGAAGATGCTTAAGTTGGGCTTGAGCTACATTATTTGCATTAGCATTGCCACTCCAAATTTGTCAGCATTTTGACTATACTGATTAGCAAAACCAGACTAGCCAGTTATCAGCATCAGCCAAAATAAACTAAGGTTGTTTTTGTTCCAACACACGCTACCCACAACAATTCTTTGAGTTTTTAATTACCCTAAGACATTCAACTAATTTTTACATCTGATGTGAGGTTTGTCATTCAGGTGCAGAAATTATGTCTATCAATTCCGTTGGGCAACTGTGTTCTGTCCCATCCTAACAACAACAACATTCCAGAATACTTCCAGTGGGGTTTATCAAAAGGTATTGATGATGTTAGTGTTACCCAAGGCTAAATGTTAGTGATGAACAGATGTGTTTCAAATTATGCAGCAATAATTTTGAGATGTCAGAACCCTGTCACCTCCTGTGAAGTTTGCTGAAGGAGCTTGCTTAGGACATTTGACAGATCAGCTGTCTGCCTTCTCAGACTCGCTGCTTCTGTACCCTTACCATCTCCATGTGAGCAGAGTAGGATCCAGAAATCGTCTTTAGCAGGAAATTCATCCTTCTTTACCCCTTGGCAAGATGCCCTTCTTGAGCAAGACAGGAATCCCCTCTTCTGTGCTCCCCTGGAGATGAACAAAACAATCCCCCAGGTATTTATACACAGTTGGGAAATATCTGTAGCCAGTAATTACAACATCTTTAACATCCTCCATAAATCACGTGTGGCTTTCTGCCCCACAGTTGCACAAATTAAAGAGACTCAGAGAGGGAAAAAGAAAGACTTGTTTTGCCTTTCTTACAACCAGGAACTGAAGCAAAATAAATGTAAATATTTCCCTCAGGAGTGCAAAAAATTGTGCAGCAGGGCCAAGAACTGGATTTAATGACATGAGACAGGAGTATGATCAGTGCCATGTAGGGCATCGCTTCTCACAGAATGGAAGCAATGTCCCCTTGAACTCAAGACTTTCCTAAAGCCCAAGCCCTCCTGTCTCCATACTTGACTGTGCCACTTTTGCAATTCTAAAAACTAATTAGATGTTTTTATGAATAATAACTCATTTCCGAATACAAGTTTCATTTCGTTTATTTTTAAACTATTG
The DNA here is from genome assembly GCF_003945725.1 of Corapipo altera. Taxonomy (NCBI): domain Eukaryota; kingdom Metazoa; phylum Chordata; class Aves; order Passeriformes; family Pipridae; genus Corapipo; species Corapipo altera. The sequence goes on along the minus strand of NW_020884915.1, from coordinate 7,281,634 downwards.
GTTTCAACAGCATTCTGACAAAACATGACAGTTCATATGGGCTGATGACTTGTGCTGTAAGTGTGGTACAGCTAATTAGACCACTTATAAATATGCATTTTCTCACCCAATCTTTTCAGCTAAAAATAAAATATTGAATTAATTTCTTCCTCTTGTGTTGTCCTGTTTTCATTTTTGTGATATGCTATTTCTTGACTTAATTTTTATTCTTTGGTATAGTAGACATCAACACTGCATTTCTTGGTTAATATATTTTTAGACAGAGTAAGAGATTTATTTGTATGAGCTAAAGGTGAAAAAACCCCACATTGACATCAGCTGTATGTTGCTGGTAGCAAATAGTCTTCTTCCTTGTTTCTTTCTGTATTTAAAAATTAAAATTGTTACTTGTATGAAATCTTTGGATACTATTACTTTGTATTAATGAGCTAGTAAAAATGCAAGGGTTGGATATTTCATCAGACCATCTGCCTTTGACTAACCTGGAACAGGTAATTCTTTCATGTCTTTACAACAGGATAAGCCAGCTTTTCAGAATAATTTAAATTGCGTCTTTAAAATGTCAAGTGAGATGCACCATTTGATATGTTTGGTTGTCATGATGAAAGGTAGCGTTTTTTAAAATCAATTGTGCTTCATTTCCCCAGGGTTTTTAAGGACATATTATGACTTGCATTCAGTCTTTTACATTATTTAAATATTCTGCCACACTATAAGTGCTTCAGAATTGCAATACAATTTTAATTTTATACTCCTTAATTATGTGTTCACTACAAAAATTATGACAAGGTTAAGTTGCTAACAAAGCCATTATAACGCTTTCAGCCTCAGTCCCTTTGCTCTCTTTTTTGACAATGGGGTGAGGTAAAACAAATATACACACAAACAAACCTCTTGAACCTTCTATAGAAGAAGGGAACAGCAATAGTAAACAATCCAAAATATGAACTATCTGCTCCACTTAAGTCGCCTCTATTTACTTTATATGTGACATCAGAAAAGTAATGTTAGGAGTAAACTTACGCTTGTCATAAAGGGACCTGTGCAGGTGTGGAAATGAGAAAACAAGGAAGATTTTTTGTCAGAATTCTCCATTAACAGGAATAGAATAGTCTATTGCATAGCATAGCAGTTGCTCTTCTTTCCAAAAAACCAGAGCCTATCAAAATATACCTCATAAATATTTGTGAGCCCAGAACTAAAATAACAAAAATAATGAAAATTAATTAAATAGAACTAATAGGCAGAGACCTCAGCATTCAGTCTGTGAAATTCTCTCTCTTCCTACTCTTGATCCTATTCTAGTCTGTGACTTTTCAGATTTTTTTTTCATGCTACTCTAATGCACTAGAATATATTGATACAATCCTTGCAAAATAACCATAAATCTGTGGGAATAAGCCTACCAAGTTCTTCTGGTCTTTCATCTTTGTTAGTAATGAAACTTGACAAGGCTCTTTTACAGAAAGCCTCTCCAGTGCCTTCAATCTGCCTTTAAGACTACCTCCTTTCTGATTAAATCATTTTACAGATCAGTCACTTGCCAGCAGCTTTCCTGGTAGAAACTCCACAGGAAAATCCATATTTTTTTTCCATGTAAAAACAGATGAGGTTCTTTTTTGTCTCCTCTACATTATCTGTATTTTGTGTGTTCCCATGTTATTTTATCAGCTTTTTTTCTCTCTTCAGGCTTCTGTTTCCCCAAGAATAAATATTCTTTTCTAGACAGTTGCATTTGGACAAGTTTTCTGACTTCTTCTTTTATATTTAATTCAGATTAGGGTCTTTGGCTTATCAGAAGTGAGTGGATGACTACAGTGGCCCAATGCCTGAGAACACACATCTTGAAGGTGCTTTTGGTAGACCTGAAATTAGTTTTTTAGTTTTTTCAGCCCACAGTTGTGTCATACCACTTACCAACTCACCTGTAGGATCACATGGCCTAGGAGTAAGTCTGTTTTCGCAGTTCCATTCTTGCAGGGACATCTCCTCACTCACTCCTCTTCTATTTCCCGCTGGATATTTTCATAGCAAAATTATTTACCTACAGTTCCCACTCCATTCCTTTAGTGCAACTTACTGATTTTTCCTATAGCAGGCTCCAATTCTCAAGTATGTATCTGTTTATAGAAGGTAAAATTAAAACTTTGGAAAGGAATTTTGCTGAGACTTTAGTGTAGTCAGAGTATTCTGTGTAACTCCTGGCTCTAACAGTTATGTTTGTCAGGCTCCTGGGACAGAAGCAAAACAAAAGAACTTTGTGCATGTCCAACATTCGAGATATTTTTCCAAAGCCGAAGCTGACTGGAGTTGGAGTTGCCATAGGGAGGGTAAAGAATTGACCTATCACAGACCTATGAGTAAATCCATCTTCAGGGGCTTTCTACAAAACTTTTGGTTCTTTAATTCTACTTTCATCATAACATGGTATCAGGGACTGTTTAATTTCAAGTAGACTCCAAGCTGCTTTAAGTTACTCTGTTTCCAATAATTGGGAAGCAGAAGTTGATAGCATTCCCACATCTAATTTTATGGCAGATTTCCAAGATAAAGCAGAGCCAAGGAATCCGTTCTTTATCATTAACTAGCAAGGGTATAAAAACTTGCAGAGAGCACATGCATCATGCCCAGCCCTTGCACAAAGGCAGCCCGCCCACGGTGCTGTGCTGCAGGAACACGGAGCTGCCTCCCCTCCCCGCGCGGGCTGGACGGGGCAGTGCCTTGCGACAGCGGAAGCGTGAGCAATGTGTGACAGTGCAGGCTGGCCGTGCTGGCAGTCTGCCATCCATCCCATAATTTTGGCCTTTCTTGGGACTCCAGGAAAGCTCAGGGCCAAATGCAGATGTCCGGAGTCCTGGGTTACTAGCTTTGCTCTGAGCCCTCGACTGTACAGAGCTTCTCAGAGCCGTGCTTTTATCCATCTACACAGTCATGATTTGCATTTACCTTTCAATTTCCAAGGCAAATCCACAGTTAGTGCCTTTTATTTCACCTGATTCTTTCAAATGAGGTTATTATTCTAGCATTAATAGAACATAAAGCATTCAGAATAATGAACTTCACCCTCTTCCCTTTAATTCTGCCCATTACTTGTAAAGAAACTCTGGCTGTCCTTACTGACTCCTCTCTGCCTTTGGTTCATTTCATCATCTGCTCCATAAATCTCCAGCTCACAAACCAATAGTTAACATTATCTTTGCTTGCTTTGACTGATTTAATTAAATCAGCATGTATTATGGAAGGTCATAAATATTTATAATTCCAAAATATTCCTTTTATTACTGTTGTGTGATACTGGAAAGGATACATAAAGCAAATTGGTTTTGTCTCTATTCAATATAAAATTTCTTCACTGACTAGAAAGAACACATTGGAATTAGACAATAGAAATATCAAGAAAGTGTTTTATTCATGGCTCTGCCACTCAGAGACTACAGGTAAGATCCTCCAAGGAGCTGGGTGGTCTTTGTCTATACATATTAACAATTTTCTAGGGGATGGAATACACAAAGCTGCTTCCAGATGACCTCCACCCAAGCTAAGAAATTCATTAACCATCTTCTATCTAAAACTGAACTGAGAGAGAAAAATGTTGGGTTCACAATTTTATACACTTATCTTTCTATGAAAGCCTCAGGAATTTATGTATTGCTGGACTTGAAACACAGTTTCTGAGATTCCTTTGGAGAACATGATTCTCAGTGAGTGTTTTGATCCTCTTTTTCCTACCTATATGAAGGCCACTACTACCAAAATGCGTTTATGTCCTTGATAATTCTCAGGCTGGCATTTTTAAAACCACTGGATATGTTCACTTGCATATCGTCAGAGGAAACTGCAAAAGCGAGACTTTTCTTCCTGCTCACAAAAACCCATTGTTCCTCTTAAGACATGAAAATGGGCCCAGAAAAATTGACCATTCCTAAAAGGAACTAGACATCAAAATCTTACAACATAGGTTAGAGATTATTTTTACTATTAATTCTGGCTTGTCATGCTGGCCTACATTAATTTAATCTGCACCCCTGTGTATTCCCTCTGAAATACACTGTCATTGAAACTCAGTGGCACTGTTTCAGCACTCACACCCAAACACCACCTCTGTGGAAAGAACAGCAAAATATGTGAGCGTATCCATCAATCCCGGTCCCCTAAAAATATTTCAAAAGGATCTGACTGCCACACAAAGATGTCCATCAGTTTCTGAAGATGTTTCATAAAAAACAGAGGCACCAGTTTCACTGGCTGCTTTCCATTTAACTCACGTGCCAGAATTTTGGCAAATGGGGCACATGTGGGCACATAACATTCCTTATCTCTCTTCCTTAGCTCCCGAAACTCATTCCTCCCCAGACTTGTCTAATGAGCTACATTGTTCTGAGGAGATTCGTGTGCCACACCTGCTGCCAAATTTCCATCTTCCAGTCAATGAACACAGACTAGAGTGTTGACAATTTTTTATTAGCTAGATCTGTTCTGTCTTATCTGAAATAATGACTTCTGTGTAAGCAGCAATTAAATATGAGATCCAGTCCCTTACCAGCCACTGCTCCCTCCACATTCCTCTGAGAATTCTTTCTAATGACTGTCTTTGTATATGGCACTGTCTTGTACCACTTTACCAACAAGAACAAGGTGTTATTTCTGAAATTATATCTTCTTTCAGGCAATGCCCATATCTCAAGACCACAAATTGGGTCCTTATGTGAACCATAGATTCGGGCCAAGTTACTTCCTGCCCTCAGGCACTTGAATCACTCCTTGTATAAGGATGACAGTCACTCCTGTACAGTTGCCTGAACAGGTGACTGTGGCAGCACCAATCCTGTAGATAGCAGTGTAGGGACTTGAGGTCTTGCCCAGACACTGAAAGAACTGGGTTCTGACATAGCTGTGACTCACAACCTCCAGAGCACAGAAGAGAACCAGGGATTTACATGATGGACAAGTCATGAAAAGATAAATTACATGATTATCATTATCCTACCCTTCTCCTGAAACAGTTCTGAATGAAAGTGGCTGTGATTTCTCTCATCTAAGTGGATCACAATATTGTCAGCATATGTCAGTTATATTCAGAGCATGCCAGGTGATAAGAGAGCTTGGTACAGAGACACCTAATCTGGGAATCCCACATGGCCTTATGATTAGTCAAAATGGTAGTGGGAAGACAAAGACTAGAAAAAGCTATTATTATTAAATGCTCATATACCTTGTCACTAAGTTGTAAGACTATTTTTCCTTACTCCTGTCTTTCTAACAGAAGTGATAAAAAAAAGTTTAAAAAATAATAAGCAGGTTTGATCATATGAAAATGTACAAGGGTTTGCTTTGACAAGGCATGTACATCAGACAGCTGTCAAACAGATAGCTGTGACTTCCGGAGGGGGACACAGAGCGAAGAAATTAAGCTCCTGTTCTGAACTCCACAGCAGAGGTGGGTCAGTCCATTACCTGTAACATGAGCTTACAATAACTAGTTAACTCAGGACAGCATTTCATGACTGTTACGAACATTATGTACGATAACCCCTCTGAGGGCTCAAATGGACTCTTCTTGCTTTTCTTCAAACTAACAAAACTTCAAGAGGTGAAAATTTTGATGATTTTGATATGACCAAGGCCGAGAAAAGGTAATATCAGTTTCATCCAGCAGCAAGGGTATCGTTCTTACGAAGGTTCTCACTCACCCACACCAAGCCTGTAATTAGAGGCCATGTGGGCAGGTCTGCACCTATTGTCGTGGGACTGATTCCAAGTGAAAAGGGCCAGTAGCAACCAGGATTTGACAGGGAGCTGATTGAACGGAGCCTGCAAAGCAGCAACCCTTCCTCCATTCAGAGTGGTAAGTGGTTGAAAAACTGGTGGGGTTTGGGGGCAAGAGTCCGTACTAACTGCTGGTTGGGGCTGGAGGACTGCAAGAACTCACAAGCTGAATGGTGCGGTCTGAGTCAACATGCAAAAAGCAAACAGCAGCACTCAGAGTGATCCCGAGGGGAGAGAGACCCTGGCAGCAGCTACAAGGCTTAAAACTTTTCAATTCCAGGAAGTCCCAGTAGGAGATGAGAATTTCTGGGCTATGATAATGTAATGCAGCTAGGAAAATGGGGTGGATTCAGTGGGGCTAAGGTAATTTAAGCCTGAATATATCCCTATATTTTTAAAGGAAGAACAAAACGACAATATTTCCAGATGGTATCTGAACTTTTTTTATTTTTAAGGCAAAATGTGTGAGAGCACAAATAACAGAGAAAATGAAAAAGGAGGATAAAATAGGCTACGTATTTAAGCATTATTAGGAGCACTGTAAATTTAAAGGGAGAATGGAAATGGGGAAGAATTATGGAGCTGTTATGTGGAAGTATATGGAAAACAAGACATTTTTTGTTAGACTACTGTACACAGAGAGACTTCAACTAGTCATTGGCAAGGGTTAGTCTGCACTTCAGAAATGGCAAAAGGCCAATGGAATTGGTCTTGGAGTTGACTAAATTTAAAAGCAGCCTAATCATGAAGACAAACAGTGGAGATCATCCTGGAAAGACAGACTAGTGGCCAGGTGGTGGCTACAAGTCAGCTGAAAGCCCCCTAGTTACTCAGAATTGACACAGCTACTTCCCAAAACTGAATCATGTTTGTTGTTGGTTTGTTTTGGTTTTTTATGATGCTTGTACTAGGATTAAATTAGCATAATTGTCTATGTAAATTTAAATGTATGAATCCCAGTATAAGGTCAAGGTGAGAACCCTATTATTTAGGAAATATGGGCAAATACTGAACAGTAGGAAGCCAAAGATGTACTATTTTATTACCTTGCAATTTCTTTAGATTGTTCACCATTTCTAAGAAACTGACCCAAAAAACCTTAAAAGTCTAAATATTACAGAACCTTCCAACATACTTACTAACCTTTTATTGGAGTGCTTCCCACATTAAATGCCTCAAGAATATAATTTGCATCACTATTCTGAGTCATTCAGGTCAATGCCCTAGTCAACAGTTTCAGATTCAGTTTAAGAGGTCAATTGACACTCAGAAAAATCTACTACCCAGACCAGACAACCTGTGTAAGCCCTGCCTTGCCTTAGGTATTACCTTGTATTGAGTGGTTTGAAGGAAGAAAATCTACAAAAGGTTCTGAACATCTTTGATCTGCTACAAAATTGGTTTCTCTAATGTTTAATTTGTATTCAGTTAAGACCAGTTTCCTCCTGGAGAGCTTCACTGTACCTACAAGCTGATGAGCAAGCAGGAAAGGAGAACTGGCTAATGCCAAGATGCTCTTTTACTTATTTATCCTCATTTGTATTGAAGCAGAGCCAAAGAGCCTTCATCCAGAATCAGGACCTTACTATGGACTATTTGTGGGGAGGAGCTGGAGGTTAATTTAGGTCTTTTAACAATGCCAATTATTCTGCTACCTAAATTAGTACACCATATCACCAGCATTCTGCTCAGTACTGTGCACATCAGTTTTCTGTATTTGACAGTCTGGACAAATAGTGTGCTTGAGCCACTGAGCAGGGGCTGTGCCTAGGAAAGATGGTATTCTTTGTATACATCTACAGAACAAGCTGAACAACAAAATTACATTCAAATAAAACAACTCCCAAAATCATATTTTACTCTCAGGGATTTGCATATGAGTAAATATGTACATGATCTCCTTAATGAGGCCTAACTATACTATTGTAAATTTTTTTCCCTTAGTTTCTTTACCATTTTGAGCGATGTTCAATACTAGGGTGTGCAATTAGCAAGCATTCTCTAAATGCTCAGGCTCAAAGCCTTGCAAGAATTTGCTGAGAAAACAGGAAATTTAACCTGCAACTTCTATACCCAAGGCTTATGTGCTACATTCTGCATGGGTTCTTCTCCCTTGTGTTGCCTTTACACTATAACTGAGCTCTGAGCCAAACTACTGAAAAATTTAAAAGGCTAAAATAAAAGAGTGGAAAGATAGAACTGCAAAAATATTCCCTGTTTAAGGACAGTGCCAGTGCAGGAAATAGAGCAAGTAAAATTGGAGTGGTAAGGCAAGAAAAACTTGAAAAAAATTAATAAATCAAAAAGACCTGGCAGAAGGTAACGAACTTGAACTTCAGCACTGAAGGGGGAAAAGCAGACCTGAAAATTGGGAAGACAGCATAAGATTGAAGGGACAGCAGATGCCATGCTTAGCCTTGTTAACAGATGGAAGTGAGCCAGCACTGCAGTTGGGTGCTGCTGAAGGGGCTGTTCCTGCTCGGACACTGCTTGCTTTGTACTGTATGATATCAGCAAAGGCTGTTTCCTACCTCAGCACAGACTGTAGAGGTGAGACAGTAACTTCCCATTTGGCCTCCTTCAAACACAGGACAAGGAAGTGGAAGGCACTGTCCTCTCCCTCATCCATGCCACTTCTCACTGTCACAGGAAATTAGATAAAACTCCACATTAAAACCAACTATGTTTTTGCCCTGTGCCTCCATCTGTGTGGCTATTTCAGAACAACACTGCATTTCCTTTTTCCATGGCTACTTCTTGTTCCACCACTGCTGCTTGGCTAAGTATCACAGCTCTTCTTGAGGTCTCAGGTTTTATGGCTGGGGAAAAACCATTTACACTCTGAGCCCTTGCAACCCTAAACGAAAAAGTCCTCTTTTCACTTTGCTATTCTCATGATAATCCAAGAAGACTTTGTTTTAGTCTTCTCTGTTTTTCCAATATGCCTGTTGAAATGTGCACACAGCACCAATGAAACATCTGTGCTCTTTAAAAAATAGCTCTATCTATATATTGAATGCAATATGTATACTGAAAATAGTATCCTCCCAACTGTATGTGTGGAAACAAAGACTAACAAGTTCCCTGGTGCTTCAAAAGTCATTAGCAAGACTTCAAAGGCCTTTTCAGTTATAGCTTCCTCAAATGTTCACCTCTGTAAACCAAGTATGATTTGCAGTGTGACAGCTTTTATTTTCACCACCAACAAAAATTAATCCAACACTCATAACCTGTACCTTTTTTTACTATCTCTTAATCAGGATGTCAGTATTTTTTCAGTATGAGCTCGTGTCTAGCAATACCAGTGCTGAAAGTTGACATGCAGTGTAATGACACTGCAAGGAATTGATTCCTTTTCTAAAATCTTGATCACTGATGAGCCAGCATGAACAGTGACTAAATATAGGATAAAAAAATTAAGTTGAAAAGCTAAAAATCATGATCATAGCTTGATCATGAGACATTATTTATATGATATATGGTATGATATTATATGATTAGATGAAATGATATGATATGAAATGATATGATATGATATGATATGATGGTGCACAGTAGCAAGAACTGTATTTGCAAATCCAGAAGCAGCTATCTGGTTCTGTCAACTGTATCCTGAAATGCAATAATTGCTCAATTTTTAATCTACTTAATCCATGCATCTAATTTTAATCTACTTAACTGTTGTAGTACCACATGCATATAATTTGACTTTCTTAATCAAAATATCAAGTGACAGAGGAGATCTTTTTAGAATCCCAGTATCATGCAACTTAAAATATTGTTCTTATAAGACTGTCAGTTAGTTAGTCGTGTCATGTACCTGAATTCAATTACACAACCTAATCTTTTAACAGTTTTTCACAATTTTTCTCTAATGACTGAGTATCCTGTGGAGGGTTTCATTTTTCTGCCTCAGGCTGACACTGGACTGAAACTCCTCAGGTCTGAAATTCTTCAGGTCATTCATCCTACTTTTTTTTTTACCTGTGATTATGTTAGTTTTCTTCAAATCACGTATCTGGATTTTTTTCACAAATCTTAGAAAAAAATTGTCAATACTTTCTTTTGATAGCCTTTTATTTTTTTAAGGATCTCAGCTATGAGTTACTGAAGTCAATGATTTTAGAATATTTAGTTTCAGCAGCTGTTCTACAGCAGATCTAGAATTATTGTCTGGACAGAGTATCACCATGATTCTTTTTCTCTTGTGTGATACTTCTTTTTCTCTGGTGTGAATAATAGCTGGTTTTGGCAACAAGAGACAAAAAAAAATTTCATCTTTTTAATTCTTCCATGCATTAAATATTTATACTTAATTCATAACTTAATTCTAATGGCCACGAGTGTACATGTTGGAATGGACATTTTCCTTATGAAACTTGTGTGACTCCTAGCCAATAATTCTCAGTTATCAATATTGCCCTTTTTTGTCCTCTTGTTGTCTTCCTGTTTCTTCCACTTTACCAAGTCACCCACAGGTTTTTAATCTCTTTTCTATTTTTTTTTTTAGCATACAGCTACCCAATTTTCATTAAAGAAAACAGTGGCCATTTTGTATCCTGGTACTGCTCACCAGAGAAAGAAATAACAAGAGTTATAAGAGAATGGTGAGTAAAATTCTTAGTAATTTGATAAATAACGAATTTTGTTTAAATTTTTTTAAAAACCTATTTCCTGCAGTGAAATTATTATGCTAAAATACGGATTATGAAAACTCCTGCGATTTGGGCTTGTTTCTCTTTAATAGACTCTGTGTGTCTGCTTCTGTGCATGTCCTAAGGAAGGTGTGTGGGTACCTGTGTGGGACTTAAAAGTACACTGTTGACAGTCATTATACAGATTTTCTCATATCTCACAAACCATCTACAAGTGGCCCATGAATCACAGATTGAGCAACAGTGTCCTGAAGGTGACTTGATGGCCTACTGTGAAGGACAACCACTGCTCCAGTGTAACTTTTATACAATAGGATGTCAGTCTATCAATATTTGTAAATTTCTTTTCCTGAACTGAAAAGCAATTTAGAAATATTTAGTGCCAGTTTTGCTTCAGAAGTGCATGTCTTCTGTCCATTGAGTATATTAACTGAGCTAAGTGTTCAGCAGCCTCTTGCCAGCACTACTGCTTAGGCTGAGATCACATTCCCAAACAAGTAATTCCAGTTCCTCTTGTTCAGCACTACGCCTCTTCAATGCCCAGTGAAAGAATTATCAGGTTGTATGCTGCCTGAATTTTTACAAAGACATGATTTTTTGACCTCTTTACAATCTTTTTGTCATTATCATAGATCAATATAAAAAGGCTTCCCACTAAAAAATTGTCTTGTATCCAAATTATACACATTAATAATAACATTTCTGCTTCTTCTTTTACTAACCTATGTGTCCATTTCAATTTTCTGCCTTCAAAGGAAGATCCTCTGAAAGAAACTATGGATCACCTTTATTTGTCAACAGTCTCCCACATTTTCTAAAATTACTTGCATTTTAGATTTTAGGTCAGAAAAGGAATTATACTATCCTTCCTGTGGTAGTGTTCCCAACATGGATTATACATCTCCTGGGTAGGAGGGCTGTCCATTAACTATAAAATGCTCCTGAGCTCTGCAATTCCTTCGATGTGCTGCATCATCTGTGATTTTCCTGTCATCGGGTTCTCAGCATGGTGATGGGGAGTGCTTGACAGATATTCCAGCTGAAGGGAGCTGCTCTTTTTGGCGAACAGTTCTCTGTTCTTGTCCTTCACCAGTAGCTTCAAATAACTCCTGATCCTTTTCTCTCCTATTCTTACTGCCAGACCTCCTCTCTGATTTCCACTCTCCTTGAGCAGATTGTTTCCTTTTCTGTTAACTACACCAAAGGATAAATTAGAATTGGGATCAGAATTGTATTTCCAAGGAAATTTCATAATTCCTCTCAGCTCGGTGCTTTGCACCTCCTGCTCACTGCTTAGATATTTACCCTCTTTTCTCTGCCCTAATACATAAACAAGCTGTTACCAAAGAGAGACTTCAGAGTTTTTTAGAGAGTGCTGATACACACTCTCTGACCTATCCCATTTGGCTTTCTTACAGCCAAGTAATCCAGCTTCCACCAAAAACAAGTACATAGGTGGATCACATATACCTCCTGTTTGACATTTGTCACAGAAGCTTAAAGGACAAATTCTGTAAAATTCTGAATTGTTTCTTCTTTGTTTCCAAGAGCATTTTGTTGTGTCGAGGAGCTTTGGAGCACTGTTTTTCTAGCTTTCTCCTGTCTGTAGAAATATCCCTTGAAAGTGTTGCCCACACAGCAAGATTATAACTACTATGTTTACCATTTTTTCTTAATATTGCTAATGAGCTATCCCAGTGGTGTGGAGTGACAGCTCAAAATTTTGGTTTAAAATAAAAGCAGTATGTTGAAAATGGGAGGAAGATGCCATAGGAAACACCTAGAAGAAGAGGAATTTGAGAACTGTGAATGAGGAAAATGGGAGGGGAGAAAGGTGAAATAAATGGAACTCCTGCCCTGGAAAAGACAAATAAAGGAGTGTAGAGGAAAGGAATCTGTATAAAGTCAGGGATATGAAAGTGCATAAATAAAAAGAGCCCTGGCTAAAAGCAGCCCAAAGAGCTTGAAGATAGAATCATATAATTGTTTCGGATGGAAAAAACCTTTAGGATTGTTAAGTTCAACCCTTAACCTAACACTGCCAAGTCCACCACTAAACCATGTCCCTAAGCGCCACATCTACACATCTTTCACAGCCCTGCAGGGATGGTGACTCCACCACTTCTCTGGGCAGCCTGTTCCCACTGACAGCCCTTTCTGTAAAGAAATTTCCCCAGTATCCCATCTAAACCTCCCCGGTACAATCTGAGGCCATTTCACCTTGTCCTGTCTCTGGTTGCATGGGAGAAGAGCCTGACCCCCACCTGGCTACAACCTCCTTTCACGTAGTTGTATGGAGTTATAAGGTGCCCCCTGAGCCTCCTTTTCTTCAGGCTAAACAACCCCTGCTCCCTCAGCCGCTCCTAACTGGACTTGTGCTCCAGCCCCTTCACCAACTTTGTTCTCTTCCCTGGAATCTCTCCAGCACCTCAACGTCTTTCTTATAGTGAGGAGCCTAAGCTGGCAAGTGTGCAGACTTGAACAAGTTACAGGTAGCCCTGTCTGTGTTGTACCACACCTCTCACCTATCTCTTCACAGCTGGAAAGAAATCAGGACCTTGGATTCTGGTTAATTCCCTCAGCAATCTGCATGTAGTATTGTCTGTGCAAGAAATACAATGAATGGCAAAATTGAGTGGTGGGGAAGGATCACTTCCCACATCCTGCTGGCAACACTCCTCCTAAAGCAGCCCAGGACAGTAAAGGGTGTTGGGCATGTTGCTGGCTTGTGGTCAGTTGGTGCCCACCAGGAGTCTCAGGCCTCTTTTTGCAAAGCTTCTTTCTGGCTGATGGGTTCCCACTGTGTACAGACCAGCATGTGAGGTTATTCCTCTTCAGGTGCAGGTCTTTGCATTTCTCTTTGTATTACACTCCTTTTAAAAGGACAAATCACTCAAAGCAAAATGCTTAACCTGTGTATTCAATTTGCTTTAGGTGGTTGGAATGTGGATTATTGCATTTTATCTCCTTGGCACAGTAGCAGGTGAGACATTATACCTTTAAAAACTACCACTAGAAAGTGAATTCATATGAAATGATATATAGGATATGATGAGTGTTATTTTCCTTTACACTGAAATTGTAGTATGATTTGTGGGTCATTGTATGACAACGTCTATTACTGTGCATAGAACTAATGCTAAAAGGCTCTGCTTTGTTTACAAGTTATTATTAAGAACACAAGAGACATAACTCTGTGCTGAAAATCCACAGAGAAATTCAGTGTCACGTGTCCTATCAAGCCAATGCACGAGCTCTTTACATTACTGTCATGTACAAAGAACTGACCAGCAACAGGGTGTTTAGCACAACCGTACTAAAACATAAAAGTTAAGGATAAGTGAGCATGAGACCCATTTGATCTGGAAAAAACCCCTACTATCTTAAAGGAAATGTTCATATCATTCACAGTACAAGGTTACTGGGTAGATATGCTTCATTCCTATGAGCAGACACACAATGCTTTGGAGTAGAACCCATGCAGAAGGAATTCTAATGAGCATTTCTTAAAAGTCTGTTTTTAAAAAGAAACTGAACCAATACTTTGCAAGCCTAGGAAATGGTGTCAAAACTCTGTGTAGGTCTTTACTTGGTTTATTCTCAAATTATTTTGCTCCCCTTATGTTACCTGTTTTGGGCAAAATGCATGAAGGAAACAAGAATGAACTTCAAGAAATGAGTTTCAAAATTTAACATAAAATTAAATACTTAGTTTTCTGCTCTTCAGACTATTGTAGTCCCAAATACATCACCAAGCATAAGGGAATCAGACATACAAACAAGTTATTTCTTCTTCCCTAGGTAAAGAAGTTTGCTACCCCAGGCTTGGGTGTTTTACAGATGACCCACCCTGGTCTGGGGTACCAGGGAGACTTCTGACAGGGTTGCCTGATTCTCCAGAACACATGAACATCAGCTTCACTCTCTACACCAGAGAAACAGGAAATAACTCACAGGTGACATTTACTTTTAACATAAAAAACTGACTAAACCTAGAAATGTTAACTTGTTATCAAATCCATGTCAGTCACCATAGGCAAACAAGTCAAAATAAGAAGGTAGTTTGAAGGTGCAGTAATGAATGTACTTTGGTGTAAAGTACAAAAAAAAAAAAAGAAAAAAGAATGAGTGTAGGACATTCATTATGAATGATCTGTAGGACACAAAAAGTTTCCTGGTATTTTCCTGCACAAGGTTATAGGTTATAGCAGACTACCTTCTGCATATATTTAGGTCTCTCAGCAACAGTGCAACCTCCTTCAAATAAATAGCCTTCTGAGTATCAGATGGGAGAGCAAATATTGCTGACTTAAAGGGGAGCTGAGTTAGAAGATACTGTGAGTTTTAAAAATAAAAGTCTGAAGGTGACTGATTTTATGCAATTTCCAAACCCACATTCCACCTTGAAATTGGAGTGATTTTACATTCTCACCTGTCTCTCTGCACTCTAAAAGTAGAATTACTCAAATTGCTTATGCCCTGAAATACTGAGCAGAGCAACGTGGAGGAACCAGGAAGATCAGGAGCTGGGATCACGTGGCTTCAGTAAATGCTTATGAAGCTGCTAAATTCCTTTCAGACCCCCAAACCTCGTGTCCCCTGAGCAGTACAGGGACGCTTGGCATTCCTCTGAACTGCATTCCATTACGAACTATAACGCCACCACTGCCCTTGCAGACATCATTGCTTACAGCAACCCTGGTTGCCACACTGAGAATCTAATGCTCCACGGATGAGACCCTGTAACAAAGTTCTACAATCTGCAGAGCAGGGACATGTGAGCACACGAGATACACTCAGCAAATTACTCAGCAGTTCTGTTGCTGATAACATAAACCAAAATACTTCTTGCACTACTTCCCAGACATTAAACTTAAGTGTATCTATGATCTAGGGCACACCCCATCCACACCCAAACTCTCTGAGCTCACATCACAGCCTCTGTATTTGTTTGAAAACAATACAGATAGTCAGATATCATTCTCAAAGAAAAATATATAACTAAGTAGCTTGCAGCAATGTGTGAAGACCAGTTTCAGCCCTACTGCATGCAATTCTTGCATGAAATTCTTCCAGCCTTTCTGGAGTAGCTAATGACAAAACAGGCTGCTGCTTGGATGCAAAGCAGCACATTGAAGCCAAAGGTCAGGTCAGTAAAAGGATGAGCTGAAGCAGGAATTGTGGAGCTAGTGGGCTGCACCCTGGAGGAACTCACCCAAGTCAGGCCAACAGACACCACTGACACTGTGGCCCTTTTAGGTTGCTTCATATTCCACTGAAGGGGGATCTTCCTGGGTTAAGCAGATAGGAGCAGCAGAAACCACATGGGAACAACCCTTTGGAAACCATAGTGGAATTAAGAAAAGAGGGATAAAGGGGTCCCTGAGTTCCAAAAATCACAGACCTTTGTCCATTCAAAGGAGTTCATTTAGTCCTGCAGACTGACTTTTTTAAATGTTTGAAAATATGAATAGATAATTTTTTTTTTTTTAAACATACAGGTGATCTCGGCGATAAACTGCTCAACCATCCAGAACTCACATTTTTCTTCACGCAGGAAAACCTCCTTCATCATTCATGGATTTGGCAGCACTGGAAAAACAGGCTGGGTGGTAGAAATGTGCTTGGTATGAGAGAGTATCCTCTCATACAAAGCAGTAGCAGCTTTGTCACTATCCTTTAGGCACTAACATTCACCTTCCATTTTGCAGTTCATTGGGTAGGAGAAGATACGAACCAAGAATTAAATTTCACAAAAACCAAAATGTTCCCACTCAGGAAGATAAAGCAAAGTCAAGGCTTCTTGGTCATCTCTGAGATGCTGTTTCTCTAGAGAGTTTCCATTCCCAAACCCTACAGATCAGATCAAAGCAATAAACTGAACACAGGTGTCTCCAGCCTCTACAGCCGTGTCAGAATATTGGATTAGACACTGCCGCTCCCATTAACAGCAACTGAACCGTCCTTCAGTCAAAAGGCCTTCAGGAGTTGTAAAGCTCAAGTTTCAGTCTATAAATACTATTCTGGTTCACCAATATTCAGTTTTTAAAACAAACAAAAACCCGACCAACCAACCAACCACAATGAAAGCACCACCATCAAACTTTTTGCTTTTTGTTTGATTACAGAGTTCAGTGAAAAAATGTTGAAAAGAAACAGCATTTCTTTTTGCCTCTCCACACTACAAACTTATGGTCCCTACAGGAAAGGAGAGAGTCCAGGATGCACTAGGGTTTCAAGCTTTTGTTTTCCTTGTCATTCACCCTTAGCTGTTTTATATGAATTAATTTTTGTTTCCGCTCCTTGTTCTATCTCAGCCTTAAGTGAGCTTTAGTTACAGAAAACTATAACTGCAGACTGGAAAAATCACTGATGTCTGCAAGGCCATGCCCAGTACTGAAGTGACCAATGCATTAGCTTTCCTTGCTGAAATGAAACCTTTCTGCTCTACTCCATGTCTTTTCAGTCTGACATGACTCTCTCGGTTTTAAAGGCATTTAATAAATAAGTCTTCTTCCTATACAATTCAGTTAAGCTACTAATATCCCTCAAAGAAAGTCAGATACTGCACATAGAAAAAACTGTGCAGTTGTATGGCTTTTCCAAATTGTTTCAAATATGCATAAAAACATTGTATAAAGTAAAATATTTTTGTTACAGTTTTCATAATTGATACTTTTTGGAATAGTATATTCTGTCTTGTAAGAAGATGTGTGTTTCAGTGTGGTGTGGGCTACAGTGATAGTCCCATTTTGTAGAGAATGAGATATTTCCCTGTTATGTTACTTTTTAATGCTTTTTCTGATTTAAGTTGAATCTCTGATTATTACTTGTTTCCTTAAATACTTTGCTTTGTGTGTTCCCACATCAGCTGTTACTGGAAGTGGCAAACATCAACTGCATTGCTGTGGATTGGAAAGAAGGTGCAAAAGGCACCTACGTCAGTGCAGTGAACAACATCCGCGTGATTGGGGCTGAGGTTGCGTATTTCGTAACAACTTTAAAGGTAAAAGACCCCGCTTCACCTCCTGCAATTGCTCAGTGGATACTGGGGGGTTATGACACTGCTGCTTTGGGTTTGAACCTAGTCCAGTACGGTCAGGCAGAGCTGCACAGAGCATGCAGCAGAGATCCAGCTAATTACACTAATTATCAGCCCTGTAAAGACTTCTCGCAGCCACAAAAGACGCAAATTAAGCTAATGTGGCTGAGAAGATGTGCCAACTAATTAAAGACCAGCAGGTGGCAACATTTCCATACGATGATACAGGCAAGAAGGCATTCCGTGGAAAGGAGGCAGGTTCAGTGCTTCTAAGAGTTTTGCAAGCATTATACACATGTGCTAGAAGTACATTAAGATCTCAGCTTACAACACCAAAATGAGCAGGAGCTGCATCACTTGATAGTGCCATATTTGCAGTCTACGGACACAATAAACTGTCCAGTTGCCTTCTAGTTTTGAACTTCATGTTCCTGAAGGCAGGTGTTCACATTTATAAACAGAGCACAGAACTGCTCACTAGCAAAATTTGCGTATCAGCATTTCCCGCTGACTTCAGAATGACTCATGAGTACTTGGAGCAGCTGAAAATCAGAATCCTGCATGGCCATGGATTGATCCTGGTCAGGAGGTGCTCATTTTAAAGTGCTGCGAGAGATAATTCAGAGCCCACAAAGCAAAGTGCCAAAATTGCAGCACCTGACAATCAAAGACCACTTTTCTAGATTCTGCTGGGGTACAATCAACTGTTCCTACCTAGGAAACTCATACCTAGCCTCACACATTTGCTCCTTGATCTTTATGTGTAAATCCCAGGTCATTTGAAGATGGATTCAGTTTCTTGTTTACTATCTCTATTGCTGCACCATTTGCAGTCTAGGCCTCCCTTTCTTCCCTTACAAAAATGCATAGGTGATGCTTAGACTTTCTTTTGTTTTCCCCGTTTTACAAACTTTTAGAGTTTGACTGCAGGAAAGTTTAAACTGCATTGGAAAATGGAAGCACTGCAGTAAAATGTATTCAGAGGAGTCTGCCATCTAACAATAAAAGTAGACGGGCCAATACTACTGATCTACTTTTATTTTGGTACACACAGTACAAAACAAAACGTAATTAAAAGCCTCAAGCAATTAGCAAACTTACTGGGTTTGGTAGTTACGAAACACATCAAATCCCTGAATGAAATCTGTCCCCTTTGTACAGCCTACAGACTGATTAATCTCCTTTTTGACCTTCAAAACACGTGTAATATCTCAGCAGTGCAGGTCTTGTGCAGGTGACACTTGGCAAAAAGAAGAATGGCACCCCACCTGAGCTTGTCAATGAAACTATTATTCAGTGATATGATCATATATTCGAAGTAGACATGTGGAAAATAGATATGTGATAAAAAATAGCTTCATAATAGAGTACATAAAGAAAAAAATAAGATCACTGTTATGGAAGATGACATTAGGCATTGATCCAAATAAGGTTCATATTTTGTCAGCAAGGGTAGTGGAATACGGGAAGCATATGCCAACACTACAGCAGTGCATCCTGCATCACTTTGCTTTTGAAGTTCCAGATTGGATCGTGTTTCTATCAATTCTTAGTGTAATTTAAACAATAATTCGCTCAAGGGGCTCACACCCTGTTTGCTATGCAGAAGGTCGTTCTAGATGTTGCCAGAGGCCCATAATGTCAGACGTGCTCTTTGCTTGTTATTCAAAGCCTGTGTTCTTATCTCCCACCACCACCACTTTAATGATCAGAAAATGTTCGGATACTCCCCTTATGAAATCCATTTAATTGGCCACAGTCTGGGAGCACATACTGCAGGAGAAGCGGGAAGAAGGATCCGAGGCATCAGACGGATAACAGGTAGGCTGTTCACCGAGATGCGGAGCCAACAGCACATGTCTAAGGGAAAGGAACTTGCAACACACTGGTCTGTAGACTGGAATTAAATTATTGGTAGTGCTGGAGCCACCTGTCATAACAGTATTCAAACTTTATGCCTCTTAGAAACAAGGAAAATTATTACATCTTCTCTCTCTAGGTTAAGAACTCTTTAGAGGAAGATTTTAGTGGAAGGACAAACATAGCTAACAAGGTTGTAACATTAACATCATTCACTGTGTTACATCAAGCCCCACACAAAGACAAAGCAGCAAGGATCCTTAGTTATACTTGTTTGTAAAGCTTTACAGGACAGTAATAAGCTCACAGGTAATGAAATGCCTCCTTCATAGTGATAATATGCCATTATATAATGAACTGAAAAATAAATTTTACTCCTGTTGGAATAGGTTTTCAAAAAGGCTCACAGAAACATACTGCTGCATATTTTTTACAGTTTAGCTTATAATTCACATCATTACTGAACGTGCCCTGTACAATACTGAACACCCGATGTCATAAGTGGGCAAAAGACATATTAACATGTGCAACGCTTCTCTCCCTCCCTCAACTAATAAATGTGGGTTTTTAGGTTTAGACCCAGCTGGGCCCTATTTTGAAGGCACTCCTCCTGAGGTGAGGCTGGATCCTTCAGATGCAAACTTTGTTGATGTTATTCACAGTAATGCTGCTCACTTTCCTGCTGCAGGTAAGTGTTCATGTGCAAGTAAGTACCTGCAGGGATGGGCACGTCAGCGAGACACTGACATCATCACATGCACATCTCAGGGCTTGGAATGTATAACACCACTGGGCACCTGGACTTTTACCCAAATGGAGGAACTGTGATGCCTGGATGCAATGATTTAATTCTAGAGATGAAGCAAAGCGATTTTGAAGCTATCATTGCAGGTAAACATACATTTCCAACATGCATAGTACTTTATTTTTGCTCAATTCTGAAACATGAACTGTGGAAATAACTGCCTGTTTGGGAGAAAACAGCAAAACAAAATTTCTTTTTGCCTATTTACTTCTAAGTTAAAAAGGAAATGAGAAATAAAGGCTGGAACAGAACAGTGCTCCACAGAGAATGCTGTAGGGAAAGGAGGTATCATTCATGCCTGAGGTTTGCTTCTGTAATTTGAAATTAGATGTAGGACCCAAAAAGCAGGAGACGAGGAGTGGGCAGGTCCAACAACCCCAGCAGGAGGTTTTCCAGGCTGAGATAGGCCAGTCTTGTGACCAAATCAGCAGCATGACACCACCACCTCTGGTTTCTTGCAGCATCTTGCAGATGCTGTAAAGAGCATCCAGCACTTATAAGGCATGAATTAGGCAAGAGCACTCAGCATTTCCAGGGACTGTACATACCTCAACTCTCTTCCTGAGACTTCTCTGTTTTCAGAGGCTTTGGCAGAAGGCTGCTGGATTCTCCATGCTCTATTAAGCCTTTAAAAATGTAATCATCTAGCTGTGACATCTCAAATATATATATATGTATATGTGTGAGTGTCTTCTTAAAAGGGATTGTTACATCATGGCAGACCAACACATCTCCCTTGAAATCCTGAGGTAATGACACATAGTTCTCCAGATAAAACACAGACAAAACAGTAATTCTTCTACAAGTAGAAATGTGCAAATTCAGACAAAAAAATTAATACCAGACCATGCTGTTGTTCCATTCTGTGCCTCAGCTGTTTCCATGGTGAGACAAGTATAACAAGAGGTTGTCTCACTGACGATCATAAACTTTTTTCCAACAGATGCTACAGTGCTTGGGGGGTGCCATCACTCACGCAGCCACGAATATTATTTTGAAAGCATCCTCTATCCCACTGGATACCTTGGATATCCCTGTGAAACGTACAGATCCTTTCAGGAAGTAAGTACATCAGCCCAGGACTGTGTGAGGAGTAAAGAAAATCATCCAGGATTCAGGGGCAGGTAGCACTTAGATGCTGGTGGCTGTGGTCCCATGGTGTGGTTGGGTAGGAGGAAGCACAGCACACAGTAGTTCCCATCAACTATTCCACGCTGGAAAATGAATTCTGAAGCATAGATGATATCACCAAAAAAGTGGGAAAAAAATTAGACCTCATGGAATTATCTCCCCAAACTTTTATGCAAAGGGCACATAGGTTAGATATATCTATCCTACTAATTCCTGGCTGGAAGAAGAGACATTTGGAGCCTCCAGAATCCTCGACTGTCCTCTAATTTACATTGGACACAGATTAGAGCACCTAAATTAGTACACTTATGAATGATGCTCCATTTATTTTCTCCCATATGATATTGCAAAGTGAATGTGGGCAAGTTCTCTTCCACTAGGAGGGTAAAATTGGCTTATATTTTGAACTAGAACCTAACTGAAAAATATTTGAACTAATGAGTTTCAGATCATTATCATACACAGATATCAAACCTGCTCATTCTACACCCTCCTGGGTGCAGGAGCCATTATCTAAAACAAGTTTATCAGGTTTTGGTGGTAAGTTGTGACAATATACAGCACTGCCACAGCTTTGCAAGATCAGAACAGCATCTTGAGCCTTAATTTCGTCAGAGCTAGGATGAAAAAAGACTCATTAACTGATGCTCTTCTTTTCCCTAGGGAGACTGTTTCCCATGTCCACCTGAGGGATGTCCAATGATGGGGCACTATGCTGACAGATTCCCTGATAAATTGAAGAGGGAAAACCAAAAGTATTTTTTGAATACAGCAGCAGATGAACCTTTTGCTGGTGAGTGGAGAAGGTTTGTTACAGTTGTCCACTTGTTTGAAAAGTCATTGCCTTGATGTGATTTACAGCCGTGTACCTGTGTTGCTTCTATGAACAACTGCTAATATCTCTGACAAAAAATGCTACAATAGTTATCAAAATTCAAGCTCACAAAGTCTTCCATTTCTTAACAGGAATGAATTCCAGTTAGAAAAAAATAACTTCCTGGCATACTAGCATTTTTAGGTCTCTCATACAAATGATAATCTAGATTTATTTTTGCTTTTATTTATGCAGCTTGGAGACAAAAAGTATTTGTAAAATTGTCTGGTGTAAAGAAAACGAGAGGAGACATAAACCTAGTTTTCTATGACACAGAGGGGCACACAAAAGAATATGAAATTGCCAAGTAAGTTAAATTATTATTTCTCTATAGCATTTAATGCTCCTAACATTGGTCTGCATATTTTCCACATATTTAAGCAGTCTGAACATTTATCCTGCATTGTAAACATTCTGCTTAACATCAGATATGAAAGAAGTTATTACATAAGTAAGACCCATGAGGGCAGATGGATGGTCGAGAAAAGGAAATGGAAATCACTTCCGTTTCCATGAGCTCTGTGTTTCTGTGCTCCAGCCCACCTGCAGCTCTCCCTGCAGTGACACCTGCAAACCTGGCACACAACCTGGGGGACAGCCCCCGGTTCACTCTTCTCCTCTCCCTCTGGTCTCCTGCCACAGGCCCAATAAAGTGTCTAGTACTAGTTTTCAGCCTCTCCTTGTTCAGAGCATAACGCCCCAGAGCCCTGGTGCTGTGTTCTGTTAAAGAACAACAAACATGCGAATTTCTGTTGTAACAAAGGGAAAAACTGAAAGTTTGTGGAGAATGTGATTTGGTTCAGCAATCTCTGCCCCGTCAAACTTCATGTTGCTATCTTCATCCTGTTTGCAGTGGAGACCTCACTCAAGATGCAGTCTACACAAAATATCTTGATGTTGAAATTAACCCCAAAAATACTACAAAAATTGAATTTCTCTGGAATAAAGCCATATTTTCCCTGCTCTGGACAAGACTAGGAGCTGAAACAGTCAATATAGTGCACGGAGAGGATGGACAGAGGTAAGTATATCCTTTTTACAGGTCAGAAGGAATGGGAAAGGAGTGCAAAAACCCTGGGAGACAAGACTGAAAAATGGTCTTGAATTGGACAAATGGTTTGCATTCAACAATGTGAATTTCAATAATGACAAGGACAAGTTGCTACACTTTGGACAGAAAATCAAATGTTTGAGTAGGCACCAGGGAATAATTGTCTGGAGTAGAATACAGCAGTGAATAATGTCCAATAATTTACAATTACAAACCAAGATAAAGCAAACCTCATTCCCACGTGCATTGTCAGAATTAGTATATAGAAGATCCAAGAAGTATTTATTCTAATTGGAAATTGGGGTAAGACTGTAACCAGAAGTAGGGGCATTTTCAAGTTTGGAGAGTATACTTCAGGAAAAAATGCCCACAGACTGCAGCTTGGAAAAATAGCAAAAGATTAAGAAAACTTCAGAGCAGCTGAAGGAAGTGTGTTCCTCAATAAAGAAAAACCTGGAGAGGAGGACAGAAACATAGGCCTAAGCTGTCTGTGAAGGGTCACCATCAACTATTCCAAATATCCACTGGGTTTAGGTCAAGATTTAATTAATGTATTTCACAACAGAAGAAATATTGCTTAGATATTAGGAGAAAAACCATAGTTTGGCATTGTCATGGATTATTTTGATAGGCTGATGAAATCCCTTTCGGTATGAGCTCCTAAAAACCAAAAAGCTGCAGAACTTTGGGACAATCTAGTTAAGCACATAGCCTAAATAAAGGGAGCTTAACAACCCACCTTTCTGACTTTTATCTGGAGTTCTATATTTGTGAGTCTAGAGATTAATTTTATTAATATATTAAAACTTAAATTTTACAGCTGGTCCCCAAAAGAAGGACATTCACCTTGTTACTGTTAATATACAGATGCAAATATTCTGTACAGCAGGCTTTTAGGAGGCTTAAGTGGGATTATGAGTTGAACTAACAACCCTCAAGGTGACAGCTGACACCCTTTCATTTTTCACTGGGTGAAAATAGATAAATAAATCTTGATTCAAGATATTTTTTCTTCTCAGGTCAACTTACTGTGGCCATGGAACTGTGGCATACGGAGTTCCCCAGTTACTTACACCTTGCTAGAGGTCATCAAGTTCTGTATACAGCAGCTGAGCAAACCCTCAGCCCTGTGCATGGAAATGTTAGTACATAAGGCAATTAAAACAAAGTTTTAAAAAAAAAAGTCCGTTGCTTCCTTTGGTTTTTTTCAGTTCTTTGCAAACACACTTGTCAAGGTTTTTCATGTTTGAAACAAGTTTATTGTACTTGTAACTATGGGAGAAACGAGAAATCACAGATGCTAAAATCCATTTATAACACTGCACAGTCTTGCTTTACCAGTGCCCCAAGGCGAGAGCTGAGTTCCACCACATTGACAGATAGAAAATCTGGCAAATTATCAAACACTCTCAAGGCAACACGTGTCCTCAGAATACTCCTGAGGCTGAGAATGGTCCCAAACAGCCCCTCTCTGTGGCCTCTGCTGCTGCTCAAAGCTTTCCAGCCCCACACAAGAACACAGCCCTCAGAAGACACTCTGGGATGAGGCAGGAGCAGAACAAGAGCAGGACGTTCCTGCGGCAGGTCAGCACAGCCCCTTGTGCACAGCACGTGCATGGAAGCAACAGATAAAAGTACAAGTGAAGCACTCCCCACTTTGGCAGAAACTAAACACTGAAGCCCAGCTCCTGGCTCCTGTTCAGCTTCAAACATGAACCTTTGCTGTGCCTGCTGACAGTCCTAGAGAGAAACGCTGAGTAATCTAGGCTTTGCAAAACCTCGCTTTGACTGTTCCCCATTTCAATGAACACTACTGCTCTGCGAAACATGGCATGAGTGAGCCTCCTGGAGCTTTAAGAGACCGAGGTAGTGGATATTTTTCAAAGTATAAACTCCAAATTCTAAGTTAATGAACAGGAAGAAAGAGTTAATAATTTATTCACTCCCATTTCCCCACGTTTGAGAAATGACGTCCAAGTACTTGGGCAGATAAACTTCTAAGAAAGTGGTGAGGAAAACGTGCACAATTCTGGGAAGCACCACACCAGGAGAGAGCCAGAGCACCCTGCAACTCCACAAATCCAGTCCTTTCCTCTGCATGTTCCTATTCCAGGCCACAGCTTCTTCAGGATTGCAGAAACGTAGCTGTGCCTTAATTTATCGCTTTCTTTTTCAAATGCCGTCCTTCCTCCAAAGCCTCTGACTGTGAGGCCACAAGGACCCGAACAGCTCCTCCAGGCAAAGAGCAGCCTGCATCATAGGGAAGGACATGCATCCCAGCGCTGCCCATTCTTCCTGAAGGAGCTGAAACCCAATGGACCACGGCCTAAGGAATTGTCTGTTTCTGCTGTTTGCCCTGTGTTATTACAGTGCTGAACAGAGCAGCAGGCTAGCTCTGATAAAATCCCAACTCAAATCTTTTCCACCAGCTTTTAAATTAATGAGAAAGACTGTTCCCCCCCATTTTGAACAAGTGTTAAAACTTGTCAGTGCACTAGGGCATGTACTGATTCTCCTATATCACTGGCATGAACATATTTACAAACTAAAATGCTACTCCAATTAAAGATGGGAGCACTAAGCTCTAAATCAGTATCAAAGGTGATATTTTAGTACAAAATAAAATTTCACTACTGTTTAAAGAAACAAATTCCACTAGCACAGGTAATAGCAGTGTAACACCTATACACACAGCTGGTATCCATTTGCTCATTCCCAGAGGTGGAGATTAGGGAACATCAGCTCTGCAAACACAGATGGCCATAAAGCCATAAAGCAAAGCCAAGCTGACAAAGCTTTCTAAGTGGAGTTAGCTCAGGTCTCATTTCTTCCTGAGTTCACTTACAGCCTTCTCCTAAAAAGAAACAGGTCCAAGGGATTCCCAGGCCTAGTCCTGTTCATTTCTACAGGCTATTTATCACCTTTTATTTGATGTATCTAATTGAACAACCTACTGTTCCTATATAAACCAGCCATGTCCCAATGTCTGGGGGAATTTTGTGTGTTATTTGTACAGCTTTCCAGTGTGTTTGCTCTCAGTTCATCCCTCAGAGAAGGGCTTTCTCAAAACTTGGGTTACACGGGTAGTATAGAAAGGATCCAAAGGGTCAGATAATTGTCCTTCTACATTTACTCATTTCAACAAAGAAATTAAGGTGATATCAGGAGAAGATAAGGCTCTTTCACTATGAAAAGAATATACCAACCAACCACTAAGAAGCTTTTCAAATTGAGTTTGACAAATTGAGCTGATGTCAGGAATGGGGCACAAAAGACCCAGAAACACGGGAGAATTCCACATCTGAAGTCACTTGATGCAGGGCAAGGAAGGAGACATAAAAACAGTATGGCTCCCTACTAACTGTCTCAGTAGATCCCCAGTAGTCCCAGCTACACAACAACACTAAAAATAACAGTCTTCTCAGCCAAGACAAGACACACAGATACATATAATTCTCTTTAATGTCCCACTCCTGATGCATTGCTGCCTAGGAATTATCCTACCTCTGGAGCTCCAATCCTATTCTGGCCTCCAGCACACTAATTCAAGAAATCTATGTCCGTGGGTTTTGGAGTTTTCAGAGAAACCAACCATTAAAGTTGTTTTTCAGCTTAGCTATAATCTATAATCTGAAATAAATATTCCTATCTTTCTAGGAACATTTCCAAGGATAAAGCAGACTATAAAAAGTGCTTGCAAAGTTTGCACATTACTGCATGGACCTTCGAGGCTGCATCGTAAGTAGTTCAGATTTGGGTTTTTTTCTTTTACCTTGTCAGGTTTTTGACTTGTCACGACACCACGTGAGAAGTATAATGGGGAATTACAGCTCACATTATGCTACTCCTCATGATAGTTCTAAAGTAGCTCCTCTACATCTGATTAGGGAAAAAAAGTGCAGCCTCAATAGGACAAAAATCACTCTGGATTTAAGCTATGCTTTAGTATATTTATGACCCCCCAGTCTCTAGTGGAGCAAGCAAGCACAAAGCTGACTCAGGCTTGTCTTGCGTACACAGCAGTCATAGACAGATGCTGCAGAGAAGACAGTCACAGCACCCTGTTCACCTTGAGAAAATTCAGCACCAGAAAGCTAAGTTGCTAATCAAGTGGGTTAGCAAATCCTAGCTGCTTCTTTTTCTTCTTTCTTTTTCTACTGTTCTAGATGCTTGGAATTTGGATACTGGCCCTATTCCTTCTCAGTGCAGCAGAAGGTAAGCATTTAGGGATTAGTATTTATATTGCCTTCCTATGCTGCTGTATTTTGTGAGGTATTATTTTACAACATGGTACTTTAACAGTTACTGATTGAGGTTGCATGGCTCACTGTCCCATACAAGAATGGTGAGATGAATGCGTGTGCACGTTGTCCTTCCTCTTCTCCACTCTGGAAATTCTACTCTAGGTATAAGCAAGAAATGCTGATGTTTCCTATGTCAGAACAAAGCTATTGCTCTACCATGCCTAGAGAATTATTTCTTGTACTCTTCTTAGTGATGGAAATGGAGAAAAAGCCAGGGGCAGGGAGTGGAGGCAGTCTAATGAGGCTATAGTTTTATATTCAGCAGAAGACACTGGCTTGTGTAGTATGACTTCTTGTGTGCAGTCAGCTGTTCAGCACAGTCTCAATTTATTGCTGATCATTTGCAATTCCTTGGCTTGGTGTTAGGAGAAACTCTTCAGCTGTCTTTGCTTTGGGAAAAGTAACATCTGGGGAAAGATACCTGAGGTATGAGAGAGGATACCACAGAGGAACTCCTCTGAAGACTTGGCTGATGAGCAAGAGGGTGGGCTTCTTTCCTTACGGCAAACTGTAGCCTCTAAAGATCTAGGAGGGGGAAACTTCTGGTCTTTGCTTTCTGTTAAAAGGAATCAAGAGACCCCCAGAGAAGCGATGCTGTGAGTTCTGACTAACTGCTCCTCTTCTCTGCTCACTCACATATTATTGATCTGATCCTAATGCTACAGGCAAAGAAGTTTGCTATGAAAGGCTTGGATGCTTCACAGATGATGTGCCATGGTCTGGCACTATAGAAAGACCAATGTATAAGTTACCCTGGAAACCAGAAAGTATAGACATTCACTTCCTCCTGTACACAAGAGAAGATCCTACTGACTTTCAAGTAAGAACTGTTGCAGTTTAAACATTAGTAAATCACATGTAAAAATTGTGAATAAACACAGGCTTCAGCTGTGTTCCTGAAAAGTGTTAAAAATTCCACTTTGTTCAGGAGACAACCTCTTCCAGCTCCTTGGCAGGGTCCCCATTGAGAAGTACTTGGAAACTGAGCATCTTTGGGTATTTTTTTCCACAGACAAAATGAAAACACTTGAAAAGTAAAGTCTTTTCTGCTCTAAGATATGTGTCAAAGCCTATTTGAATGGAAATACAGACCTTAAGCCCTAGTCATGTGAATGCTTGCAGATGAGTTTAACATTGCATAACTTTTAAACACCTATACTGATAACCATAGTTGAGGTCTTTGCAATTTTGAAAAACTATTTAGAAAAAGCAGATTTAAAGGTTCATTAATTTATTATCTACATTAATTTAATATCTACATTCCTGTAGGAAGTCTCTGCAGTTGATAAGTCAACAATTGAGAGCTCCAATTTTAACACGAGCAGGATGACCAGATTTATAGTACATGGATTTATAGACAATGGAGAAGAACATTGGCTGTCAGACATGTGCAAGGTATGTACCACAGGAACATCCTGTCCCTGTGAGGTACCTTAGTTTGCATTTATAAACACATTCCTAAAAATTGTCTGATTTCCCTGTTTCTAACCAATTTTTCTGATGATATTTGAAGTGATAAGAAAGGGGAAAAAGGTGACATTTTCAAATTGTTATCAACTTAAATATGTAGCTTTGCACCTTGAGGAAAAGCATGAGGCAAAATCTATAAGGTTCTTCTCTTTACTGAAGTAAGTGACAACAGGATTTGACTCCCTAAGTGTCCTTTTTCTTGGTAAAAACAACACAAACCCTGCATAAAGATACTGCTTAGGATCTAGGATGATTCCAGAAATAACTGCAGACTCAGAGCTGCTGAATCTTGTTTTCTCCAGAGAAGGAACTGGTTTCTAGATGTGGAAGTTTATCACAAAGGCTTGGGCTGCCGTGTGGCTGTTGGGGGCTGGGGGCTGTTTAGGCTGGCCATTACCAGGAACAATAAACTTGTAGAAATGATATACAGAAGGGACCTCAAGGGGAGCATTTCAAACAAAGCTTTCAATCTAACACTTACTATGAACACTGAATGTAGTAAAGCACTCTGCTTTATTGATTTTTCTGCTAATTCCACAAATTATTTCTTAACCCTGTCCCCTCACAAAGTGCAAATCCAGCTTGTGGTTTTCTCAAGTCCTTCAAACATGCTTATGTGGCATCTGTAGCTAATTAAAGCTACTGGTCATACAGCACAGAGCAAAATCCCAGTTGATGGCACTTGCATGATACAGTTTTCAAAAAACTATTAACATAACTACAATTTTTTAAAATTATGTGTTCCTATTTTACTTATGAGATCACTATGAGAAACAATGTGAAACTTAAATCAAGGCATTTCACACTTATTGCATCCCCATTGCCTGCTTTTCTTTGATACTAGGTAAAAAGAAAAGAGATTAAATTTATTTGTCACTTTCTCTTGAAAAAAAAAATCTATGTTGATTATCACTTTATGAAAATTCACAAATGATTGTTGGATTTGTTAGTTAATAATTTAATTACAGTATTAGAAACATAGTGATGTTTTCACACTTTTCTCTCTCCCCCTTTCCCCTCTTAAAATAGAGGGTTTTTCCTAGAACTTCACAGTCAACGAGATAGCTCACAATTTCCTTCAGATAGTACCTTGAATCCATCTGATCAATTTTCACAAGGATGTAGAGGCTTGAGATAAATCCTTTAATTTTTTTCTCCATGATCGTGGCCTATGTTTTATTACAACACTCCAATTTATTTATATTTAGAAAAAATTTGGTCTCAGTGAATCTTTTTAAAAAAGAGAGGAGCAAATGGGATTGTGAATACATCAACCCTCCTATGTGTGTCTGTTACTTACTTTCCTTCCCATTAAGCAATAATCCTATCTGCACATTGATTTTTATTACTTCTAACATGGTCACAGACACTTCGATTGCCTTTTTTATCCTTTGCCAGTTGTAACTGGTTTTGGATGCTTTATAATGTCTGAACACAAAGCAAAGAAGAATAACTATACATAAGCTTCTAAAGCAAAATACTTCTAGCCAAACAATCCAGCTCAGTGGAGGACAGTAAAGCTTCTCATTCTGTGGCAGACAGTAAGGCATCTGCCTGCATATCTATCTATCTATCTATATCCAAATAAAGTAATAAATTTGGAATGGATATTCAGGAACACCATCAGTCTATGTACCCTCTTATAAAAAGGCATTCTCCTTTTTAAAAATCTGTATCAGAAAAACACTGTTGATTTTTATAATCAAAAATGTAAGTTCCAATTCAATTTTAATTAAATATTTTTAAATCACTGAAGTGAATCAGTACATAAGTAGAGCTCTTAGTGTTACATGCAAAGTTTGATTGAAAATAAAAATTAAAAGTAGTACTATTGATATTGTTTTCCCTTCTGTAAAAAATACTGCTATAGGCATTTGAAATGATTGTGGCCATTCCTACAGCACATCACCCTATTTCAGCATTGTGTGAGCACACACGCCACTGTGAGCAGGCACGACCACACCCACATGCTACAGATTTTGGTTCTTAAAAGGTTGTCATACAAGTTCACACAAAATATATGAGTTGAGCTGTAATAAGCAACACGACTCGATTCCGTATTGTATTTACCATGGGTTTTACTCTTGTTTTATGAAACAGAGGATGCTTACTGTGGAAGATGTGAACTGCATCTGTGTGAACTGGCAGAGAGGTGCAAGATGTCAGTACACCCAGGCATCGAACAACATCCGTGTCGTAGGCGCCGAAATCGCTTATTTTGTAGAAGTTCTTATGGTAAGAGTGTTCTGTATACAAAGCTATAGCTATAACACTGATTTGAAAGAAATACGGTACTGGAACTTCCATGAATGTGGATGTAGCCAGCAGAAAACAATCTTCTACTCCACGATAATTTCAGTTGTGCTGAAACCAGACCTTTTCTTAAAAGAGCTGTTCTAGACAACCTAGGGATAGGAATTTCAACAAGATATTCCCACAGTACAGCCAGGCAGAAATAATGGACAAGGCAAACTGCTTCTTTATGGAGACAGAACCTACCAAAATCTACTAAAGAGCTCCTAAGAATGCCAGAAAATAAGCTGCCAGTCAGCAGAGGCTGGAGGACAACCACTCTCAGGGAGCAACAGTGGCTGGGGACAAGCAGGACCCACCAGGGAAAGCCATGGTGGACAGTACCCAACTCTACAGGAGGTGCCACATGCCCACTTTTGTAGGCAGCTTCACATGGGAAGTGATGCTTGGTTTGAAGCCTTCTTTTAATCTAATTGTTTTCAACACACATTTCCCACAAAATAACTATAAATTACTAAAAACAGAGAGCATGCTGGGTCTAAGAGTGCTCTGACCCATGTCTCACTCTCTACATCTGCACTGCAGCTCCTGAGTTACTGTCCAAAAATCCTGAGGGCATCTCTCGTCTCATGTTCTCCCCCAGCTGCATGTGGTGCCCAACCTGTCAGGTGCAACTCAGAGTTCCTCCCTGGCTGACTCTCATAAGCCAGATAAGCATTCTGTGAATCTTAACAGGCCTAGAATGTGACACAGGCACAGAGCCTCTCAGAACAGAACTGTCTAGAGCTGTAACAGCCTCCAAAGGCAGGGAGCACCTGAATAAGGAGTTTTGAAAAATCTATGTATTGAACATAAGTAACTATGCAGGCAAACAGATGCTGAAATCTTATAAGAGTTCCTTATAGGAGAGGAGTCAGTGGTCCAATTAGAACTAGTTTTTCAACCCCTTTTTTAGTCTTCCCTACTGCTGATGAAAAGAGATGTAGCAATTTTTCTTTGTTGTTGTTTTCCCAGGACGAATACGGATACTCTCCGGCTGACGTCCACATAATCGGGCACAGCCTTGGAGCACATGCTGCTGGTGAGGCTGGCAGGAGGAGGCCAGGGATTGGAAGAATAACCGGTAAGTCAGTGACTTCAGCCACCAAACAAAATGTTGCTGCTCATTTTCTCTTCTGGTTTTACCCATGGGCTGCAGGGTAGTCAAGGTAATTTGAGTATTACAGAGCTCAGCCTCTTATGGTACACCAAGGAGTAGCGCCCTGATAAGCGTGGGAAAACAGTCGGCATGATGATTATTTTGCTTGCTCATGTGTTACACAGCAAAGGAAATTTTCTAACATGTTCAGCCCTTCCAGAGGTAAAGCTATGGATTTGATCTCCTTATTCATCACACAGGCAGCACCAAGGGCGTTGTGCATTAAGCAGAGTGACCTTTCATGCATAAAAGACAATTTTGGATATTATTAACACAACCCTTTTCAATTGGTTACTTTTCCTCAGGGATTTCAGGCTTGGTGAACCTTGGACTAATAGTCTACAAAAGTCAGTTTAAAAGCAAACCCTAATGTGTTGCCCAGGGACAAGAAGAGATGCAACTATAAGTTGGCAAAAATTGTGTAATTTGCAAGACTTTACAAGCTCCTGAAATTGCTGCAGCAATGTGGGAAGCAAATCAATTCTATTTTCTGCTAGGCTCAAAAGCCAAGATCGTCATTTCAAAACAAGATGTTTTTCCCAAAATCTGACTGGAGCCAGAAGTAGGCAGGCAGGTTTCAACACCTTCAAACACATGGGGTGCTATCAGCTGAAATTCCTCTTTGAGTACTCTCAAGCAAGGTGGGCTAGAAACCACATGAGTTATATGGGATGCAGACACAGCAACCTCAGTTTGAACAACATTATTAAAGGGAAGTTCAATTAAATTAAAAAAAAAGTTACTTCCAAGGGTTGGGATTCAATATTGGTGTAAATATATAAATTAGTAAAATTTAACAGGTTTCACAAAAGTAACCCCTTTGACTTCCTGGAAGAAAAGCCACTTGGTAAGAGAGAGCACACATCATCATTTCATTAATGCCTATATTACCTAGTATGAGAAACCCTAGGCAACTGTATATTGATAATCATTATATATAATCAATCAGTGTTATGTGAAATGATTCTACATCTACTTCTCTTTATCTATACATAATGCTAGTCTTTTTCATTCAGGACTGGACCCTGCTCAACCTTATTTTCAAGGCACTCCAACTGAAGTCAGACTGGATAAATCTGATGCAGACTTTGTTGACATTATCCATACAGACTCAGCTCCCACAATCCCCAACTTAGGTGAGTATTCAGGTCTACTGTATTAATACTGAATTATTTATGCCCTATGGCACTTAAGTAGTCTAATTGTTCATCAAGACTGTTGTGCTGTCACAGACACAGAACGAATACACCACACTGGTCACTAACAGCTCCTAAAACACCATGCACAGACAGACTTGAAGCCAGCAGCTACAGGTATGAGACAATGTTAATTTAAAGCATGCTTACCAGTGTTTAAAATGCTTCAGGTTTTGGCATAAGACCAGCAATAGGACATATTGACTTTTATCCAAATGGAGGAGAGGAAATGCCAGGGTGTGGGAAGAACGCTGTCTCACAGATTGTAGATCTCGATGGCATCTGGGAAGGTAAGTATGTTGATTCCATTACAAATTCATGGGTATGTCACCTGTCTCGGTGTAGCCACTTAACTTTCTCTAATTCAGGTGTTTTGCACTAGCTCTTGGTGTGTCCACCGGCAATGGCAGCTGCAGAGCACAGCAAAACTATTAATAGGCTCAAAACACACAATTTTTCAGAGCTCATTAAAAAATAAACAAGACAAAGGGTTTGCCTTTGCAAAATATGTCTCCTCTAAAGTATCTGATAGCAGAAACAAAAGTTACTGGAACTGTGCCAAGAAATTTAGAAAGGCCTGTGGCACACATTGCACTTTGTGTCTAGTTGCTCAGCAGCAGCGGTGGTGGAGTAGGGCCAGGATGTTCACAGATGCTCCTGTTAGTGTATCTTCAGCTGAAATTTTTCTTCTGAGATAGAACAATTAATTTAACTCTTTTTTAAGTTACTGATTACAATCCAAGTTGCCCTGAAGTGATGTTATTGTGTCTACTTTTAGCCAGCTAAAAAAAGATCGGCACATAGCTGCTCAAATACGCTGTTCTTTGTTGTTTTATATGGCTCTAATAAAACCTCTGAGTATTACAAAATTTCTGTCTATCTACTTAAATTGTACATAATGTTAAAAAAAAATAAAAAAGAAAAAACCAGAAGATTTCTGCTGTGGAGATTTTTCAGTATATTATCTAAGGTCTTTCTTATACTACTGCAAACACCTTCCTCTGGGAATCCATGAACTGATTTGTGATAACAAGCCTTTTACTCCATCTTTTATTAAATGCAGCTGGAGGCATTACTTTTTCTTTCTCCTTTTTCTTGGATAGAGTAAACTTGTTATTAATAGTGGGGAATTAAAGCACAAAGAAATAACTGCATTGTATATGATCTTCTTTTTAACCTAAAGATAGGAAAGTAAAGGCAACACAAAGAAAAATAATATATTCATTAATTTAATCCTAAGAATCTCCTTTCTTATGCACCCCCAAATAATAATTTTGTTTTGAAGTCCTCAGCTGAGGCAAATCAGCATTGCCTTAGGAAGTTCACTGTTAAATACTTTTCATTTGTTTTCCTTTTGTTATGGTAATGCAACTGTTGCCTCATGCAGTTCTCATTTCTATTTAAACTCGGTCAGATTGCACGAATGAGTGGGTTTTGGGGGGCAGGGGCTGCACTGAGCTGCACAGTCAGTCTCCACAAAGCATTTCAAGTTTGCGTTTTATACCTGTTGAGTCAGTGACATTCCTTAGGGCATCAATTCCCCAAAAGTAAATAAGTAAGTTTCCAACTTTATGTTTGATGCTCCAAGAACTGTACTAAGGCTTTTGTGCAGGAGTGATGCATCGCAATCACAGGGCAAGGGCTGTGCTGGTCTCTTTCCTAGAAGGGTAACAGAAAGGAAGAACTAACCTGGAAGCATCTCTTCACAGGAACTCGGGACTTTGTGGCTTGCAATCATTTGCGGAGTTACAAGTATTACTCGGACAGTATCATCTACCCTAATGGCTTTTTAGGCTATCCTTGTGCTTCATATGATCTTTTTCAATCAGTAAGTATCTCTCAGAACTTCAGGATGCACCTTATTGAAAACAGTGGCTCTTATCTCTGCATCTGAAATTCAATGTATTTATGCTAGCTTGCACCCAATGAATGTATCTGTAAGAGGAGTAGCTGTCAGATGTCCAAAAGTGTTACAGCTTGTGCAGATGACACAGGTGAAAGTAGGAGAAGGCAGTAACAGAACAGGGGCATATCTAGTTTGGTGCTGGTGTGGCAGCCCTGAAGTACTACTGGAGCCTGTGTGGTGGCTTCCTCAG
This sequence comes from Corapipo altera, assembly GCF_003945725.1. Taxonomy (NCBI): domain Eukaryota; kingdom Metazoa; phylum Chordata; class Aves; order Passeriformes; family Pipridae; genus Corapipo; species Corapipo altera. The sequence continues at coordinate 7,245,933 of NW_020884915.1, read as the reverse complement.
ACCTGCTCCTCTGCATTGAACTGGGGAAGAGGTAAAGAGAACAGGCTGTCCCTGTAATGGCCAAATGTATTTATCAAGAGCAAGGACTGTGATCCCATACTGTAGCAGGCAAGCTTTCAAACACAGGTTAGGTTTCTTGGGTTTAGAACAAGAAGTAAAGTAATATGTGATAACCTGTAGTCCTTTGGTGACTGAAGATGGCTCCAGGGACAAAGCAATGCTTTATGGACCAAGGTCAGGAAGCCCTTCCCTGTCCCAGACTGGGAGACAAAGAATTACAGCCTAAGAGCACCAGGAAGGTGACAGGCTTATCATACTCTACAAGCAGCACAGACAGAGGTATAAACTTGCACAGCGCTTAGATCAACCTTTACACATTCTAGCGGGTGATAGAGATCACACTTCTCAGATTGCTTTGGGAGAAGGTGACTACCTGCTTCTGTCACCATACTAGAAAGCTGCTTTCATGATATAAGCAAGGTTTGTTTTCGATACAAAGCCTTCCTTGACCCAACCTGAAGCTATAAGGAGACATCCTTCTTTCTCATCAGTTGCTGGGAAGGACACCTCTCTTCCCTGCTCCAGTTCAAGACTACTCAAGATTGGCACTGATGTGGCTGGATTGAACTAAATGGCCCAAGAAGCAACACAGAGCCCTGAAAAATCAGAGCCTTTGAGAAAGTTGGCTAGCTCCCATGATCCTTCTCAAGTCATAGAAAGGGTTACTTGAAATCTGTTGCTGTGATACAGGGCCAGTTAGGTGGGTATATTAAAAATATGTCCTGCGACTAATTTTTTGTTCTTGGCTGGCTGGATAATGTTATTAATAGATATATTTGTTTTCACTAGGGAAATTGTTTTCCATGCCCACAAGAAGGATGCCCAAATATGGGTCACTATGCAGACAAATTCAAAGGGAAAATTACGGAGGACGTTTTCAAATTTTACCTGAATACTGGAGAGGCCAGGGATTTTCCTCGTGAGTTTTGATTCCTTCCATTGCTACCTACTCCTTGTAAAAAATGGTTTAATTTTCCTGCTTTACAATCAATTTTAACAGATGAACAGGTCTCAACATAGTGCAAGGGCTCTTCAGTTCTTCATGCTTTTTCCTGTTTTGCTCCAACACTACTGCCCAGTTTGGGGCCCTCCAGTACAAGAAAGTTGTTGGCAAACTAGAGAGTCTAGTGCAGATCACTGACATGTTTAGTGGATTGCACTACAAGGTGCAAGGAGAGGAAAGGATAGGCAATGCACGCAAGTTGCATCAAGGGAATTTCTTGTTAAGTAGTATGAAAATCACAGTCACAATGACAGTGGCTAAAGGCAGGAAGAGGGGTCCAGAGAAGCTGGGAAATCTCCACTTTTTAGATGTTCAAAACTCCATTTGACAAAGGCCAAGAGCAAGCCAATCACAGCTGAACTGGTTTCAGAACTGGATGGACCAAACGAACCTCATTTACAACCTTAGTTATCCTAAATGTCAGCTCTCAAAACACAGTTCTTCCTTCACCTTTGTAAACACAAATCACAATCTTCTCAAGCTGCTTTTGCTTATTGCACACTGAAAGAAATCACCCACCCAAAAAATAATTTTCTTTGAGCTTCAGGATTCTTTTACACTGCTTAGATTCTGTATTGATTCCTAACATGGCCTTCTTTCCAACATCAATGTGTATGAAATCCTTCAAAATGCTGAAATCTATATTGTATTTACTATGGTAGGGACCAGTTTTCTCTTTTTTCTTTTCCAGAAAGTAACACAAATGTCTGCCATTCCTGATATTGATCTCATTAGGACATAATGACATACCTGACTCATTGGTGTTTTGTATCTTCTGCTTTCAACTACTGTGTACAGACAGGAAAAAAATAGACAAAATGCTGGCATTTGATATTTTAGAGACTGTTTCTCCCTGGGTACAGCCTAACTTACTGTATTTCTTCTGTATAGTTTGGAGGTACAAAGTAACTGTGACCCTCTCTGGAAAGAGTAAAGTAAATGGATATGTAAATGTTGCCCTGTATGGCAGTGATGGGAACACGAAGCAGCACCAGGTCACCAAGTAAGTTAATTATTCAACAGAAAAGAAACTTCTCTTCTAGAATATTTAATTCATATTTTTAATTAATAATTCTGTTTAAATTGATCTTTTTTTAGTGATCAAATTCTACCACTGATGTAAATGTAGCAATAGTTCAGTCACTCTGGGTTTACACTTGAAGGGAAAAGGTTAAAATGCAGGATTTTAAAATATCAGAATTTGGTGTCGCTTGCTTGCTGTTCCACAAAGGACTTGCTGGACCTGCAATAGGAGAGTTCTGATCTTTTTGTCTTGCACAGGCTTGTAAAATGTTGCCACAGTTGCTTTCAGCTAAAGTTACCTTATGATTTACTATACAAAAAAATCTACTTTTTGTTGCTCATATCTTTCCTGCTTATACTGAAGCTGCTTCCTTGCCTCTTGTGGTTTTTGTTTATTTTCATTTTTCTTGTTTGCTTCAACCAAAATATTTGAAATTATGAAAAATATGGAGAAGGCATTTTGATGTGAGGTTTGGATTTAATTCTTTGCTTTTTTTACTTATAACTATGTCACTTCCACTTTTCCAAGGACTTCACATCCTCATGCCAGCAGAAGGTGTGTGCTATGAGCTGATCTCAGTTCACATGCATCCATGCATTCACCTGGGATGAATCTGGCAGATCTGGCAGTATGGGATGCACTCCAGCCCTCTCTAGCTTTGTAGGACCTGTTTCAATACGGTTGCTGGATGTGAAGTTCTTTTCTTCTCCAGCAAAATTTGCTGTATCCTACCAGGCACCACTGTGGATCCAGCAGAGGAACAAAAAGGCAGACAGATTTTGTTCTGTCTCTCATTACTTCCACTACCATGAGCCTTTTAATATGGAGGGGAGTAAACATTCTCCTCTGCAGGCAGATGCAGGAGTGAGTACAAAGCTAGGGGGAGGAATGAAAGTCCTGTCTTTCTCATGAAGCTTGATAAAACTGTAGAGGTTTCTTCTGGGTGATTCATTCAAATGTCTGCTGACAGGGGTAAATTTAAGAAAACAGAGTGTGGGTCTGAGAGAGAGCAAAGAAAAGGGTTGGAGAAGTATTGGCTAATGTTCAGTGAGATGCAGTAGCTGAAGCCTTTACCAGTCTCAAACTGCTGTCATTTAGAATTTGCTCTATTGGTGCGATATGAAGCAAGTAGTCAGATTATAAACCAGGGTTACCAGGAAGACATGGCCATGTTACTTGGCCATGTGTGGGAATCTCTGCTAGACAACCAGGCTGAGCAGCTAGTAGATAAACCTTCTGCCCATCCAAAACAAACCCAACATCTGCATCATATAAATTAACTAACATTAAATGAAAATTTCATCTATATGCAAAAAAATCCCTTCCCTACATAAGCAACAGGGAGCGAGCTCTACCACCTCCACAGGGATTATCCTCTAACTGGGTCCTCACTGTGAGGTGTGACTGCAGCATACCAGGCCCACCTGCCTCTGAAAAACACTGATTTGGGATTAATTAAGTTGGAAAATTGGCAGTAATATTGTTACCATATTATATGATAAATATTGTCTCTCTGTTAATTCTCTACTCATTTGATACCACAGCCAAGCCAATGAGAGGACTGGTAATTAATAGTAGATGCTGGCATGCCTCACATCCATAAAATGTTATTTTTCACAGGGGAACCCTCAAACCAGACAACACTTACACAGCCTACATCGATGCAGAAGTTAATATTGGAAAAGTTACAAAAGTTAAATTTCTTTGGAACAACAACTGGATTAATCCAACTTTGCCTAAATTAGGAGCTTCGACTATCACAGTAGAATCTGGACAAAATGGAACACAGTAAGTATATCCATTGTGAAAATCTTGAAAGTTACTTGAGAAGATAGGTGACAAAATTGTAAGTGGAGTGAAAGCCTTTTCACAACGAAAGCTATTTAAAGCATTAAAAGAAAAAGACTCTCAAGAAAACCTTTTATTTCCTTCCTTTCAAGACACTGTTCATCCATAGTTTGATTCACTACTACGTCAAGTCTTGACCTTAAATAACTTGAAAGAAAAACTTAAAATCTTTCCAGGCTTTAGAAGAGCAAGCTTCCTGTATAACTCTTTGGATGAGAAAAATTAGTGCTGGCTGGATTGTCAGCATCACTCTTGCCAAGCTCCACAAGAACTGCTAGTTTTTGTGTCAGATTCACAGTCAGCTGGGACCAGCAGAAGTATTCCATTGATATGGATGATTCTTGAGGTCATGATTGACAAAAGGGGATGGTGACAATAAGCCTTCCAATGAGGACTAGTACTTAGAGCCTGCACTTAAAGCCTCTCTATAAAATTGAAGTAAAGAGGCTAAAAGCGATTGCTCTAGACTTCATGGAATATGGCTTGATGTTCAGATTACAGAGGTAGGATTTACTGATCCATTTTTTTCCTGGACTTTTAGTAGTCCCTCATTTGCTTGTTCAGTTATTTTATTTTATCCACCCCATGATTTGGTATCTAGAACAAGAGGTACAGTGTAAGTTTTAGACCCATATACAAATGCACAGTTAAAATTCCATCACTTAAAAGACAATATGGGAGATGAAAACAATTTCAAGCAAAGAGAAGTGATTATGGCATCACTTTAACTTACCTTAAAGCAGAGATTCTGGGTCCAGTTTTAGTCTCTGTTCACCAAAGCACATCACTGATGAAGTGTATTCCTGTAGATAGGAACTCACTTTTCTACTGACTCATGGCCTATGTACAAGTAGTTGTGGTCATCTACATAGTGATGGTAGCACAAAATCTGGAAAAGAAAAAGAAACTAAAATTAAAGGAAGGCAGGCAGTAAAGCAGAATGGACACAGTCTATCAGTGCTTTCCCCAGAAGTAATATTTCAAACTTAGATGCTCAAAGTTTGTTCTGTCCATTTGTGTCAAATGACAAATCAGGTTGACTTACATTAAAACAAATCCACTTGTATAATCTCAAGAAATGTTGACAACTCAAGGTGCTTGCATTTATTTCTTCTTCAGATACCATTTCTGTGGGTCCGAGACCGTGAGAGAAGATGTTCTGCAAACTCTTACTTCTTGCTAACAGCACATCACCTTGCTACCAATAAAAGCTACTCATGCAGAAAACACTGGAGTCTGCAGTCCTAATACTGATGATATGTGGGGGTAATTTTGTTTGTTTGGGGGTTTTTATTTGTTTGTTTTGGCTTTGGGGGGTTTTTGGTTGTTGTTGGTTGGTTAGGGTTTTTTTGTCGTTGTTTTGTTTGTCTGGGTTTTTTTGTTTTGTTTTGTTTTGTTTTGTTTTGGGTTTTTTTGCTAGTTTGGGAGGCAGAGGTTAAGTCTATGGATATCTCTCTATAGATAGAATTTTTTTAATAGCTTTAGGAGAGAATGAGCCAAAACCTGTTAAGTGTTACCCTGCTTTCAGCCTGTTTTGAAATAATTTCAAACCAGAGGAAGAAAGGGGGCAGGTGACAGAATCTGGATAGTGGCTCCTGGGCAGTACCAAAAGAAAGCAGATCTGCTTGTGAGTAGGAGGAGTGGATTAAGGAATCTGATATTCTTTGTCAAACTGAAGGCTAAGCCCAGAATTAGCACGAGATAAAGATGAAAGAGAGATAGGAGGGGACGGTGAGAGGTTACAAAATGAGGACAGAAGTTTAAGTGTAATTATCTGTTAGAGATGGAATAGTCAACTTGATGGAGAATTGCAAATGTGTTTTGGGGTGTTAATGCTGAACTGAGCTCATACCATGCCCCATCCCTGGAAGTGTTCAAGACCAGGCTGGATGGGGCTTTGAGCAACCTTTCCTAGTGAAAGGTGTCCCTGCCCACGGCAGGTGGGCTGGAACTAGGTGGTCTTTAAGGAGCCTTCCAAACCAAGCTATTCTAGGATTTCTATGACCTAAACAGAATTATTTTGAGAAATCTGCATAGAAAATTTCAAATGTTAGTGAAGTTTCACTGAAATGCTTATAATCATAACAATCTCCAAAGTATTCTGAAATCCCTTATGCTGGGCCTCAGCCTTGAACAAAACTGCCGGATGATGGGATCAAAACAGGTAATGCAATGAGAGGATCAGTTCTTTCCATGCTTTCTGATAAACAGATTCAGCTGAAGTGTGGAGAGTTCATGAATTCATTTCTGGCCCTGTGTAATCCTGTCTCAGCTTCTTCAGCCTGCTGCTGGAGAAGCCAGCTGGATTGCCTCTGCTGCCAGAAGTAGTCCATCCTCACAGAAAAAATCCCATAGAACTGATGGAGATCTACCACTACGCAGACCTAACAGTCCTGGGGACCTTTCCTGCAGTTTCTTCTCGGGTTCCCCAGACTGGGGCGCTCTGGTCTTTCTGCCTTTCTGGTTGACCTTTCCTCCCCCATAACATCTTTTCCTGAAGGACATCAACCTCCCAGCAAGGCTTTAGATTCCCTGTGCGGTGGTGGAGGTTGAAACCAATTTATTCTGTGTTGGAGCACTACTCTTTTAATATAGAAAAAAACAGTGTTTCTTTTTTATTCAGTGCATTCTGCCAGCTCTTGAAGGGACATGAGGGCTGTAAAGAATAGAAAAGGGACCATCATCAGCATTGAAGATTAGCTACCTGTGGGCATGCTCTGAGCTGGAATAAGTTCCTTATGTAAAAGCCAAACTGCTCCTTGCTTTAACACAACTGAAGATAATATCTTCCAGCAATTTCAGTTTTAGTTAGAGATGTGCAGGATTGCTTTTATGTTTAAAAATTTTCTAAATTGCACTTGTGCCTCTTGCCCAGACTAAAAGGCACTATTTGGTTTAGATTAGATATAAGGAAGAAGTTTTTTACTTTCAGAATGGTAAAACACTGGCGCAGGTTGGCCTGAGAGGTGGTAGATGCCCCATCACTGGAAACATTCAAAGCCAGCCTGGACAGGGCTCTGAGCACCTTCGTCTAGTTGAAGCTGTACCTACTTATTTCAGGGGCGGGGAGGGGTGGTGAACTAGACAACCTTTAAAGGTCAATTCCAACCCTAACTATTCTATGATTCCACCCAATTTTGCTCCCTCAGGAGCATAGTATTGTTGCCTTAAGAGACCACAGAAAACAGGACTCCGAGCCAACTTAGTGTATAAGATAAAGAGAGCAGGCCCTTTGATCTCAGGCCTGAGGCCCACAGGAATACATATGACGCGTCTCCCCTTGTCCAGGGGTTCCACAATTTAAGGCATTATCCCAGCCAATCCCAGATCTATCCACCCCCAGATCCTCCCCCCGGCACACCCCTCTGGAAATTGAGGCAGGGGGCTCTGGGCCCCCCTCTTCAACATCTTCCTCTTCATCACAGCACATCCAGCCCTTGGAGTTCCTCCAAAGTTCTGGGTTTGAAGGTCACTTTCTCTGTGGGGTATCTTGTTGTTCAAGCCAGGGTGCAAATGTTCTCAAACAGAAAGAAGGCCTACCCTGAGGAAAGTCTAAACGTGCTAACGGAATTTAGAGGGATTGATATGGAATGGGGAAACAGGGTTGGGTAAATGCGTAAACTCCTGTGCTAAGGGTAAGCTAACTACAGCTACATTAAAATCTACAAAACGCTAAAAAGCCAGAAAATCCATAGGCATCAATATGAACCAAATTTTGATCTGCGGGATCTCCGAGTCTCTGAAACCTTACCCCAGGCAGGCTAACAGGGTACCTATACATATATGAAATGCTAAAGGAGACTCCCCTTGCTATGCTGTCATAGATGTGTGGGGTATTAAAACGCTAAGCCAATTTCTTGTCCAACTTCCTTCAAGAGGAAAGAACAGATGTTTTTTACCCTGATGATATTACTTGATTATTCCCCTTCTTACATTGTTTCTCTCCAGGTGCAGCTCCTCACGGCAGCAGCAAGTGCTGCAAGCACAGAGCAGAGTTCTCTTTGTGTGTTTTCTTCCCAGTCTACACTGTCCAGGAGGATGCTTATGAGCTGACACTTATTTTGGCTCCAGTTTTTTCCATATGTGGTCAGCCTTATAGTGGTAGAATAATACAATCAGGTTTAATAAATTCAAGGATGTGAACTGTTTATCCTGAACCAGGCTGTGCGAAGTCCAGCTCTGCATTGCTCCTTCAAAGCCTTTCTTGACTCTCCATGGCTGCAGTTGGTCAGGAAGAAGAGAATCCAGCCATAGGACTCTAGAGGCTTTCACATTTCCTTCGTGTCATCCAGTTCTTGGAAGAACACACATACCCTCTCCAGGGAGATGAACAGTGGCAAGTTTACACCTAGCCATAGACACAGGAGCACCTGATGCTGGGGTTTCATGTACCTCACACCCCCCTGACATTGCCTACTTCCTTCTGCCTTCACTGTTTGTCTCTTCCAGACACTGGCTTCCTGATCTCAGTACCTCCTGCTGAGGAAACCTCAACAGGGTTATTAACTTCCTAGCACTGTAGAAGAGTTTCTCCTTTGTCTTCTGTTCCATTGCCTTGGTATAAGCAGATTCTTGCCTACACAGTTGTTTTGACAGTTACGATATTCTCGGCATTATCCTTTGCCATAGCCACTTCAGCAACCCATGTAATTTTAACAAACACCTAACAGAATCAAGACGTTAAAGTTGACAATAGCATAATAAAAAATCTCCTTTTAATAATGAACTGGAGCTGCCGTCATCTTGTTTTAGCCGAGCAAAATCTCCCCCCTCTGAACATTTTACAAAGCTATTACATAAAATGCAATGTTAAATGAACAACAAATTACTTTCCCTTTAGCTAGCTTTTAATGCTAATGGTGCTATTTATTCCTGACCTTTTGAAATATTAGATATTTTAAATGACAACATAAAAAGAATTCTTGTTTGAAAACGCGAGCGACTTTAAACCACATGTTATTACTTGTAAGTATAGCATGCACATGCATCATTCATTTCAGTGTCCCATTTATGGCTAATTGGTATATATTTCAGTTGACATATATTGTTCTCCTGCAAATGTGTCAAATTCCTTAACGATGTTGGTGACAAAAGCAGAACGCTTGAGATATATAAATTACTCTCTTTACCATATAATCATTCTTATCTATTGGGAATGCTATTTGTGACAAATTGTGTTCAAAAATACACACTAAATTGATTATTTTTTTTGAACTTTAATATCACACCATTCATGGCAAGTCTTTGATTGAATCTTTAAATGTAGGAATGTTTTGATTTTTATCTGCATCATTTTGTAGCTTTTGAAAAGCTCACTTTATTTATTAAAGGAAGAGTAGCACAGCGAGGATCTCAAAATGTATCTTTTGTTATCAGCATAAGAAAACAAATGGGCTATAATTGTGGATATAAAGTGAGTAATTTGGTGAAAAATGCTTTGTGCTGTAGTTAAGGTTTTATAATTCCTGCCAGAAATTACTATTATTTTGTTGGTGGGCAGCATTGCAATCAGAATTTTAAATATGGGAACAACTCAGGTCACATATTTTTGTTACATTTGAGATTACCATGTGCGATGCATTTTTCTCCTATATTACAAATAATCTGAGAATAATAAAAAAAAAATAAATTGAAGATTTCATGTGGCTCTAATTATTACTGAGCTATACCAGAGCTCATTGTTGTCTTTAGACAATGCAGTCCACAGTCATTACTTTGTTCCGTAAATCAGTAGGATAATGAGGTTCTATCTTTCAAGAAATATTTGAGTGTATCTTAATTTGGCATTGATGAATTCTCTTTGCTGAATCTCTTGAGGGTTTTTTTAATCTAGTTTGTCATATTAGAGCTTTCATCACCCAGTCACAGCTGACAGTGTAATGTACTTGTATTTATTTCCATACCTTCCTGGGATGTGTCCTCAGAGGTTGCAAATAAGAATTTTATGATGTTATGCCTTGAAGGCTAGTCTTTCCTTAGTTTGAGTGTAAATCCTAAGGTATTTTGCCATACCCTCATACTTCAGAAATATATACTATGTATGGTTGTATTGAATTGTGGAAAAACAAGTCTAAATTTGTTAACAACTTGTTCTGATATAAACTGGGAACAATTTCTTTGACAAAAGGCATATTTACTAGAACAAAATACTTTTTTTGCCAAAGAAATTATGTAACTTCAGATACTCATTTTGTTTCCTCTGCAAACCCTCTCAAATCTGAAGACAAGAAAAGGGTAAGATGTATCCCCTTTCTTACTTGGTCAAAACAGGAAGCCTCAGAAGAGGGCAGAGGAAGAAAGGAGAGGGTCGGTGTGATGTTCCACAGCCCTGAATGAAAAAATACTTATAGTGACCTACATGACACTCACTTCTAAACCGTGCCTATATACAAACAGAAGCAAGAAGCAAAGTACTCTTTAAATGATGTCTAAATGTTGTATTCAATTACACAATAACATTTGAGTGGCTACTACCCTTGCTGGCACCTTGAAGACACGTGAGACCCAAAGACAAAAATTGCATTCAAGTTCCTCTTTGTGCTGTGACCCGTAGAATTATTGTTGTGGCACACATTCTATGGAAAATCTTACCTTTAATGGCATTATGTAGGTAATGGCTTCACATCTCACCAATTACAGAGGTAAAGGGGAAAAAAAGGTGGATCTAAACCTCCACAGTAATGCACTTCTTTACATAGTAATTTATATTATTAAAATTTTTATAACCTAGGTCTCGCTCTCATGAAAAATAACAGCAATGAACATTACTGGTGGCTTGGGTACCTCAGTTTTGGGGTGTGAAGTTCCAGACGCTGGATTCCTCTGGGAGTCCTGAATATCCTTTTTGGAGAGTGAGGTCTGCCCTGAGTGTGGTACCATTGCTTGCTTAGAAGAGGCTCTTCATTAAGGAGGAATATAGTCATCACCTTCATTACACGGAATGCAAAACACAAAGTAAGCATGTGTACGTTCCTGCCTGAGGTGACAGAAGAGCAGAAGCCATCCCCTCCTTCTCCCAACACAAAGCACTCTGTTTGCTGGCCACAGCCTGAGTCAGATGACAGAAACTCCCACAGGAACTGCTTAACAATAAATAAAACAAACTCTTGGTTTAGACTGACAACCTTTTCTGCACTGTCCTTAATTCCTCACTCAGAAGTCATCAGGAGAGGTGTGAAAGAAGTTGTCCACCACCTGCAGCTCTCACCAAGGTGCTCTCAGTTCCTCAGGGGGGTCTGTGGCCTGACCTCACATCTCTCTCCAACCTGTCTCTTTTCCCCTTTGCTTGCAGTTTGGAAATCAGTGCCTCTGTCTGTTTTACACCCCTGGAGAGGGACAGTAAATTAAGTGGGGAGTCAGCGAGGAGACTGTGTTTGCTCCCTCTGCACCCTCATTCTGCAATTATCCCTCTCTGAACCTGCATCTCCCAGAGAACACAGGAAGGGTTTGGGAAAGAAGGCTTCTGCCCCTCTTTAAAGAGAGACTGTAGGTCCTCAAGGCTTTTCTTTAATCCCAAAAGGCATTAAAATATCTTTGCTGGGTCATGAAAATCAGCCTCTCAGTCCCTCCCACGGAACCCGAATTACAAACCCTCTCCCGGTGCCTGTGACAGAGAGGTCACTGAAGGGCAGCTCCTGGCACCGCTGTGCCATCCCTTGCTGGGTTGGAAAGGATGGCAACACAGCAGCAGAAAGGAGCATATTTTTGTTGCAACAGACCCTTGTTGGGGATTAAAAACTTCTTTTTCAGCAAGGAAAATGTTAAGAGTGAAAAGTGACTGAAGAATAATTCTCCTTTTGACCCACAGAGAAAGAGGTGCCTAATGAAAAGATATGATCACGGACAGTGTGAAGATAACTGTCTGATCAGATAATGGAATTGTTTTCAGTGATAAGAATGAATCCATTACTAATGCAAATAACGATAATAATTATAATTTGCAATACAGTAAAAATCACCTAGTCTACCTCCTCCTCTGACAGGAGACTGTATAATAAATTATAGGCTGAGAAAAAAAAAATCAAAGGGATAAAGGTTAAAAGATTTTTAAAAATTCTGAAACTTAAATGCTTATCAGGGAAGTCAAGACCTGAAAGCAGAAATTGGTGCTATTAAATAAAGCAATTGTGAAGAAGGAGATATTATGGAATTGATTAACAAACCAGAAACCAAGCATTTCCTCATATCACTACCTCTTGTCACAAATTTCAATAATTCTGAAAGAACAAAAAATTAAGAGTTGGCATATAACAAGGAAATTAATTATTTCAATGTAGGTGAATATGCTAATAGTACTCTGGGAAGATGAATATAACTTAACACACAAAAAGCCCTCAGAAGATTCAATAAATTTGAGGAGTTTCACCAGTTGTTTTTGCTTTGCTTTGGTATCCAGAACAGGTCCAGCTGTTCCCTCACTCCCAACCAGGACTGCATCCTCAGACAGTGCACCTCTACCAGGCAGCACTTTTAGGGTTGTCTGGGCATGCCAAGATGCTTATGCCAACTCCATAAGCTTTGTTCATGTGAGAGATTTCGGGTATGGAGACAGCATGAAAAATGCTTAATTTCACCTCGGGAGGAGTAGAATCATCATCATCATCATCATCATGGCCAGTCTTCGCAAACGAAGATTTGGCAAAGGTCTTTACCCACAATTGTTACAAGTGCACTGGTGATACAGGGCTTTGCAAATGCGGGTAAGGCCTTCGAGCCTGCGCGGTGGATTTTTTAGGTGAGACACAGCGTACGCTGAACTGAGCCCACCCTTTGATCCTAAGGTTCATCTGCCGGGGCCGAGAGAGCTTGGATGGTGGCAGCGAGGTCCTCAGGACGTAGGTTTGTTTAGAGTGACCTTCTCTTGGATGGATGGCCTTACAGGGCTGACGAGCTCCATCTGCCCGGGTTTGGAGTTGTCCCGTGTGTTCCGGGGCTCCCCTCTCATCTCCCACGATGGCACTGTCCCCACAGGCGAAGCTGCCATTCTCTCGCTCCTTTCCTCGCCCGGGGCCGGGCTGCGCCATCGCGCATGCGCCCGGGGCCGGCCGGGAGGAGTAGACGAGGGCAGATGAAACAAATCTTGCATGCAGAGTTTGCACAATGGTGAGTTGTTCTCTTGTTCACAGAAATTCTCTTTTGGTTAAGCAGAGAGGAAAGAGTGATAAATAAGGTTTATCATTCGCTGCTGGCACCACATCAGTCATACAGTTTTAAGTGATAGAACATTGGGAATCTACCAAGAGGTCATGAGATTCTTCTACACCCATCAGTTTTGAGTAAAGTAACAGCTATTAAGTGACAGAGTCTAAAGCACTGTCTTCCAACACTCTTCATTTAGATCTTCATTTTCCAAAGGACATGATGTCCCATTACAGCCACATAGAAGATGCCAGAGATTTTAATGACAGGAGGAGTGTAAGGGAGACTTAAAGACCAGAGGTGCTGACACCTAGCCAAAAGTAGGAATGACTACTGGATTAAATTAGCCTTTAACCTCAGAGTGGAGCCCCATTTTCTGTGGCTGGAGTATTTTCTTGCATTTTAAATTCAGAGTAAAAAGCTCAATCTATCCTGCCCAAACTTCCCCAACAAGTCATTCATGAAGATACAGATTTCTCACTCCTTGAAGTTTTTCATTGCAGCATTTTTCATGTAGCTCAACACACTTCAGGTCAGCAAGGCATAAGTAGTTTATCAGAACCTCCACAGTATAGGAGTTCAAGGAAAATGCTTTAACAATGCAATTTCTAAAAGCAAAGTGAGTGCAAAACTCACAGTCTGTTTCATAACCATAATTTGTGGTTACCTCATAGGTGTAATTTATCCAAAACACATCCAGCTAATACAATATTAACTGCTACAAGCTCCTAAGGTTCAAACATGCACCCTTCAGTTTGCACACAAGAAGGCCTTTAACCATTGTTTGCAAAAGTCAAAACCACAATGTGCCTCAACTCCCCATATCACATTTCATTGTTGATACTTCATCAGGGCTGTTTCGTAGTGAGATGTACCCAACACAAGCCCTTCATGTGTATGCACACAGAATAACCTTGGCATCAGTTTCCAAATCTCCTTCCAGCAATAAGATGCTGATCTGCAAGAAATCAGCACCCCCTGCCAACAGAGCCATAAAAGAAAGATCGTAGGTCTATAAAATGTGATTGAAAGACCTGGGGTTTAATTAAGATTTAGACTCAGGGCATGCATGAAACTAGTCCTCAGATATGTCTAAAACCTGTCAGAGCAGGAATGGGATGAAATGTTCCCATGTTCTCTAGGGCTGGGACAGCCAGAGAGAGTCAAAGCTGACATTATGTAAGATTTTAGAGAGGTGAGGACAGTGAAAGACAAGTCAACTGCCCAAGCAGGCAGCATCACTGCAGGATCAGAAGGTTTAAAACCAGACTAAATAAAAGTTGAGAGTAGCTTAGGCAGAACTAATACTGTTTTGCAGCAGGACAGTGATAGACGATTGATGTCTGAGGTCCTTTCCAGCTACATGGATCCCTGTGATGCTCTGACAGAGAGACAGTTGCAGTCAGCAAAAATACTGGATGGATCTGCACAGAGATAGAAAAGAAAAAAGGGGAAAAGATATATACTATACACTATGTACTACCTGACTCTGAAGGAGAGAAATGAAAAATGCTTCTGTGGGATGTGATCAGTGTGATTTGTCAACATCCCCTCAGTCCTGTAGCATTCTTTGTAAGTGTGTGGCACTTTTTGATCTTCAATCTCATGTGTTTCACCCCTAAGACAAAACAAAAGAGCGACAACATTATTCAAACGCTTTTTGGAACACCCTCAGTCACGTACCTGATATTTCAACTGCCTTACACAATTATCAGACTGAAACACTGACCTTGTTATCCTGAGTTGACAAAATATCTGTCCTCCTGACCACTGAGTTCTACAGCTAAGGACTTTTCTATGGATAAGGCAGCTAGCTGAGTGTTCCCAACACCCTACAGACAGTACTGCCATCCAGGACCCCTGCTTACACAAGGAACATCAGGAGAAAATTATCCCAAGAAGGATGCTGTAATGTTTTTTGTGGAAAACCACACTTAGATACAAGAACTCCTGCATATATCATCCAGGACCAGCATCTTTTCTGCTCTGCTCACAGTTAACTTATTTCAACTCCTCTCATTTTGAGGAGTCAGTTGTCATCTAGGTAAAGTGTTGGCAAGGGGTCATGGGCTGAGAAAATAAATCTATTATGATTGTCATTAGATGAAAAGTAAAACCTCTGAACAACACATTGAACTGCAGTGTTTTAACTGCAACCTTGTGTGTGTTAGCAAATACACAGGCATGGCATGCAGGGTGTTTGTTGTGGGAAGCATCAAGGCAGCACTGAGATTGCTCTTTGTACTACAGAGGAAGAGGATATGTTCAGTCTGGTGTCCACTCTTATCAGCTGATGGCAGACGGAAGTTCCTACTAGAGGTGCAGAGCTTATTCCTCAAAGGGAAGGAAATACTCCTTGCTGCCCTTCGGAAAGGGAGAGTCACCTTGGATTACTATGGTTTAATGAACTCTGCATTCACAGCTCTCAATCTCACCACTTCTTTCTGTTTTGAAACCTTCCCTGATCTTGTTACTGCCGGAGCACACCAATGCCTTTGTCCTAGTAGTTCAAAATCCTGGTTACACACTGATTCTTTCAGTCTCCTTACACTCAATCTGGTATTGTCCTCTTTTTATGTCTTGGCTCTGCTGCAGCACACAACATTCCCAGAATAAGCTTATTTTGTATTTTTCATTTCTCCATGTTTGTGTCAGCTCACCTGTGGACACGGATAGAAGGATCATGCTGCAATCTACCAACTTCTTAATTTTTTTGCCATCCCATGGTAGTGAACACCATGTCCCAGTTCAGTAACTTCTGCTGTGGGCACAAAGCCAAGGTCCTGGGATATGGTGTCTAGTAAACCTTTCCCTATTATTATATAGTCTCTGAAAAATTAGAAAATAAGTGCTACTTTATAAGCAACACCCACTCAGTTGTATGTTAACCAAAAACAATACAGAATTTCTCAGTTTGCAGAAAAATGTTTGCAGTCGACTGACTTAATATATGGCATAAGGATTGGCACAAGAGAGTTTTTGCTGCAAGAAATTCATCTTTGCATCTGTGGAACTGCACAGGCTATAGTGAAACTTCTTGCTTTGTTTGAATATCCACATTCAGGTCTCTAATTTGAAGGAAAAAAACACAATAACTTATTGTGACTCTGCATCGGTTCCACCACAAAAATGTTTCTCTGTGTTAGAACACAGTAAGGCATGAATGAGAACTAATAAAACAGAATTTATTCCTAAAAAAAGTACAAGTGTTCCAATATCAGTACCTAATGAAATTGGCAAATAACAGGCCTGAATCCCAACTACACAAAGCATCTGCACTTCTCACCAATTTACCCAGGCTGCATGTCTTGAAAATAAAGCAGCTCTTGCACTGAGTAAAGGAACTCTGCATTCATTGTCCTTAAGACATTTTATAAGTTGTTTTATTCTTTTGCTATTCACATGAATATAACATCTGCAAATTTCAGTAAGGGCTTATATGATTTTGTAGAACCAACAATTTATACATAATCCCTCCTATCAGGATGGGGCTGTAACTTTAAATATAAACACACTCATATGAGAAAACCTGGAGATTTAGAAAAGTCCAATGAAAGGATCAAATTCTGAATGCACATACATGAAACTCCACTGGAAACTTCAACGATGTGCTAGAACACTGAAAGCAAAATTTGGTTCTCAATGTGTCTCTGAAGACTGTAATTATATTTCCCATTGTACTGGTAACATTAATTGAATGTTTAGATGAAATCAAGTTCATTACAAGTTAAATACAGTACCTCGCCTATTAGGATGGTGTTTATAATTATAGTCATAAAGCACCTGTAAAACATCTTCATTGCAGCACATACGAGGAAGTTGGGGCGTAGTGGCTGCTACACATCTCAGTTCACTCTCTGCATCTCTGCATCTGAGCAGCATCGTACATGAAGGTCACACATGCTCCTGAATCCTCTCTAAAGCTGGTGACAACAACGCAGAATTTTAGAGGGATGTGGCCTACAACTGTTAGCAGAAAAATGTAATATTGCACAAATTGTTATGCAAGGCTTTTTCAGTCCAGTTGGACCTTACTAAACACTTCTAGATCTATAAAGAGGTACATTTTCATGCAAATATACCTGCTTATTGGCCTGATAATACAATTTTAAAAATAAACCAGCTTTTAATATACAAGACCTAAAGTTTACGATTATCTTTGATACACCAAATTTTATATTTGATTTCCTGGCTCTCTGAGAGCACTACTACAGAAAATACCAGACCTGCTTATGGTATTGCCTGAAGTCATTCTGTCAAAACTCCAACAGACACCCTACTCAGAGCTACACCACCTTTGGTGGAAGTTGAGTGATCACAGCAGTGAATGGAGCACACAAGTGAACTTTCATAATAAATTAGGTTTCTTTTTATAGCCATTTTCATAAGAACGGTGACACCCAAAAAGAAAAATTAATTTTAAGGTATTTTATTTGACATGATTGAAGACACAAGAACACTCAAGATACAATCCAGACAAGTTGTGAACAGCTCCAAACATCAGTGAAATCTGAATTTATCTTGCACAGAGGTGAACAAGACCACAATGGTTGGTTTTATAATATAGTTTATTTCAAGCAGGTGAGTACTGTGACGTTATGCCCAACATCTTTTATACTATTCATCCGCTTAAGCCACTTCATATCATAAATATGCAGCCTATCTTGGCAATTAAATGCCTGCAATATATAACTAGCCTTCTCATAATAATGCATTAAAACTCCTGTATATAAGTACTGGTATATTCATACCAATGTAAACTGTCCTAACCATCACTGCACATTTATCATATTCTAACACAATTAATCATTCCATCACAATTAGCTGCTAAACTTTAGCCTAGAGTTCAGTAACTTGGACCCAAACTTGCAAGTTGCTGCTCAGAGCAAAACTTCTGCCAAGACCCCTTCTTTCCCTTCGGGTAGCAGGCCTTGTCTTTTCAACATTAAGTTGCACAGTGTCATCTGAAACCCCTACCAAAAAAGTGCTGCACAGGGAACCTCCTGCAAAAGTATCAGAACTATGATTCTAAAATTTACTCATTCCCTAGTAAATTCCACATTAATTTTACAGCCTACCATCCTTTATCAAAATGGGCATCCACATGCCTCTTACAATGTGAAATTGTTTAACTGGCTTATAGTCTACAGAAGACAGCATAACATTCTACTTAAAATTCTAATTCCATAGGAAGACAAGCTAATTTTCCATTCTTAAAGAGGGTAACAAGGATAGCTGGGAGTTTGTTCAGTAGTTCAGTGCTCTGCAAAGATAAGCTTGACAGTGCTCTCATCAGACTGAAGGAGGAAGTGCAAAAATATGCAAACCACATTTTACAGCTGCAGTAACTTCAGCAACAAGCCCCTGCTTGGATCCAAATGGGATCTTACAAAAGGTGAATACAAAGGGCAGAGAATCACTGCTGTGCAGGGAACTGTGCTTCAGAAGAGCTCCAGGAACCACCCTGCAGACAGCTGAAAACAGCACAAAAACCATGGGCCACCTAATCTTGCAGGTCACCTCCTCTTCATAGGGGAGAGGAGGGCAGGGCAGCCATTTAGCAGACCAAATTCTGTGTTAAGGCCACTGAAAACAAATCTGTGCGGAACCAGACCAACCCAATTTAACACTGCACGCACAGACACCGAAGCCTGTTTTTCTTGAAGAATTTTGTCTTTTGGTAGGTGAAAATGGTAAAGAGAGACTGACTGGGTCTTACCTGCAGCTACAATACATGAGTGTTGCCTGACTTTGGAAGGTAGTTTCTTGTTTGCAGTGTTTTGGTTTTTTGTTTTTTTTTTTTAAACTAGAGTTCCTTATTAAAACCCAAAAACCTAGTGAAGAAGCTGTATACCCAGATTATACAAACTAATTTTAAACTTGGATTTACAGGAGGATTCATCCATTATTATGATGAACTGCTGGAGAAGGAATGGTCACCATCTGAAATGAAGAAATGAAAACCCCAGCATCATACTAGTGCATCTGTGTAATGTGTTTAACTGGTATGACTTGCATTGCAGGAAGAATGTTGTATTCTCTGACACACCAACATTTCTTTCTTGTTATTGTAAGATCACCTTTTTACATTTCATATCTTATCATCTTTAAAAGCCTATAATTACAGAAGCTGATTGAGAAACTATGTTATTTAAAATTAACAGCTGAATGAAATCAACAGAGGCAAAGAGCATTTTTATACAATAAAATAGCACTGTAAAAAGAAAGAGTCTGTACAATATTTAAATATTGTATATACATAAAATTATATTGTTTATAACTCATCTTAAAGTTTTTCTTGTTTGTAAACCATGGAAAGCAACACACAAAAAAATCCCAGTATTTAGCTTTTAAAGCATTTAGCAGGCAGCAGGAAATCGACTGCTAGCAAGCACACTTTGTAATCATAGGAAGTATCCAGCTGGATACTATGACTAGCATTCTCCTTAGTCCTTTATTTATATAAATATTTTAAAGCTGAATGCAGAACACACTTCCCATTCAACTAAGGAATTCTGCAGGAGACACAGAAAACTCAATGACAAAATGCAGTGGATCAGTTCTGCAGCTCTTTATTGTGGCAAAACTGCAGGATAAACACAGAAAGCTTAAGTGCAGGATTGGAACATAAATTAGTGAAATTACTGATTAAGCTTTTATCTCCCAAAAGTGTCAGCAATGAATTTAACTCATGCTCAACTTATTAGAAAGGAAGGTTTAGATTAATAATAACATTTCAAAGTTTAAAAAATGTAATGAATTCCAGCAGGTAATTGGGCAGCTCTGTATAAATGCTCTGAAAGCGTCAGTATTTTAGGGTGATTCTAGGTGGCACCAGTCTGCTCATTTGGAGTGGGATCTGGATTTAAATCTGTAGTTGTCAGTTCATGGCAGATCTAGAATGCAGGTTTCAGAAGTTTTCCACCTGTAGCATTTTGCAAAATAGAAACTATTTGAGTTGCAAAAGAAATATTCCAGGTGAACATGCTTAAGAAAATGTTTCCAGAAAGTTGTTATCTGGAAAACAAGATGCTGCCATGACCATCTCCGCATTTCCCCTGTGTTAGAGTTCTGTGCTCACAGACATGTAAAGCTGTGTAGCCTTATTTAATGCTATTTGTAGTTGCATTATATTGGCTTCTGCCTTCGACTTTATTTGCTATTCGACTCAACACAGCAATATATTTTACTCCATTTAAATGTTTGCTACACAAAATATATTACGTGATATGAATGGTTTTCTCTCTTTTAAGTCACTTAAACGTTCCTGGACAGCCATCATCTACCTGTACTTCCAAATCTCAATATAGGAATTAACAAGAAAAGAAAAATAATCACTTGGAGAAGTGCTTGATAAACCAGACAGGTCAGTAGGACTCCAACAGAGTGGAGAAATCTGCAGACAGGAACCTCGAAGTTCAGTGAAGGCAAGTGGAAAGTCCTGAAGCTGGGGAGGAATAACCCCCTACACCAGGACACGCTGTGGACTCGGAAGCAGCTTGGTGGCAGTAAAAGACCTCGGAGTCTTGGCAGACACAAGGTTCAGTGTGAGCCAGCAATGTGCCCTTGCAACAAAGAATGCCAACAGCCTCCTGGGCTGTATTGGGAACAGCACTGGCAGCAGGTCAAGGAACGTGATTATTTCCCCTTATTCAGCCCTGGTGAGACCACACAGCTGGAGAGCCAGATCTGGTTCTGTGCTTCCCAGTACAAGACAGATGTGGACACACTGGACTGAGACCAGCAAAGAGCCAGGAAGATGATGAAGGGATTGGGGTATCTTCCATGTGAGGAGAAGCTCAAAGAGCTGGGGCTGTTAGGCTCGAGAAGGCTCAGGGGACGTTAGGAACGTGTACAAATGCCTGACAGCAGATAGTAAAGAAGATGCAGTCAGACTTATCAGAGGTATCCAGTGAAAGAGGCAATGTGCACAAATTCTAACTCCAGATATTCCTTTTGAACAGAAGAAAAAGCTTTTTTGCAGTGAGAGTTGTCAAATGAAGTTTAGACATCTCCATTTTGGAGATATTCAGAACTGAAGAAAGCAACCTGTTCTGGCTGACACTGCTCAGAGCTGAGAGGTCGCATCAGACAGTCAATGATGTCCTGTTCAACCTCAACTATTATGTGATTCCATGGTTTCAGATGGAAACTAACAAAAATAAGTTTAAAGGACCCAAATGGGAAACAGCTTAGCTCTTAATAATCTTCCGAAGTATAATGAGGGCAATGCTAGCTAATTAATCTAACAGCTTGTTCTGAGAGCTTTGGCAATAAAGGCCTTGTTTTCAAACTGGAGCAATCAATATTAGGCTCTTAGATATATATATTTGCTTCCTGAATCTAATTTTAAGGATTTCTGAGGATTTTCTTTTCCCATTTCTTTGAGTCATTAATTCTCAGTACTTTAAATTCCGAAAGCACCGGGTAAAGTTAAAAGAATACTACAGACTACTAATTTGTTCCCATTGCCAGAGGATGGTGCTGTTTAAACAGATATCCCACACAAATACACCCCCTACGACAACCATGTGGGTTACTGACTTTTTCTTAGGAGGAAGAGGAAGAAGAAGAACAAGGCAAAGAGATTATACTTTTATATATTTTTAACTAACCTTCGAGACCAATAATAATCAATGTGTACTTAATAAAGGTAGATCTTTAAGCATGCTTGAGTAATTTAGGAACTTTTAACTACCTCTGGAACTTTAGCTCCCAAAACTTTTTAAGGGTCTTTCAAAATCCAGCCTTTGATCATCAAAGGGCACAAACATGACATTACCCCACCTCACTACTAGCTGTTCTCATGTAGCCTGCTGAAATTCAACTTGATTACATGATACATGAAAGTCAAAAAACGGAATACTGGAAGATCAGTCTCACAAACAGGCTGTGGTGGGGAAAAGGACCATTAGTAGTTTAAGAAATCAATACCAACTTTGACACTTTTAGAGGTTGCAACATCAATGGCCATGGCTTTGATTTCAGTGTCCCCAAACTGCATCAGTGTTTTGATTTCCCGCCGGTTCGGTACTGAAGCATCAGTTCCTGTGAGATCCAAGCGAAGGGTGCCACACTTCTTCACCCCAGCCTCAGTGATGAAGCCAACGTTGTCTTGTTCTGAGCTATAGATATTGATCACTATTACTAGCTGGGAAGGTTTGGCAGGTGTGTAGCTGCGTGTCACAGTTTCCCCAAGGGCTACGGATTGGTCGGCTGAGATAAATTTGTCGAAGACATCAGTGCACCAGCGTGTGCCATCTTTGACCAGAAGCTTCTCCGGTGGGTGCTTCCCTTCCACGAAGCGGTTGAGCACACCAACGCCGTAGGTGAGCGGGGAACGCCGCACTTTGATGACAGCAGGGTCCAGGCCAAAGAGAACAGCTCCTTTGAGGATGGTGAGACCCACATCCTGAGGAATGATGACTCGACATCTCGAACCAAAAGCACTCTGCACGGCTTGTTGGAGCAAGGGGGACTCGGCGAAGCCACCCACCAGGAACAGAAACTTGACGTTGGTCACTTCTGGCTTGTCGAACACTTCACCTAAACAGCAACAGAGCCCATTTAATAAGGAAAAATACACTGACAAGGCAATGCAAATGCAAATAGTAATGTCTGAGTGCACTGAATGTTTCATGCACATGCACAAGATCTGAAAGTGCCACATCTATGCCCACACTGCCACTCTCAGCATTCACTACTCCCACTTCTGTAGTCTCTACTATACTCTATTTCACTTTGAATTCACTTACCTCAAAGCATACAATATTTCTGAAGTGGCCTTTAAAACAGAATTTTTATTTAGCTTCTATGAGTAAAGGGAGACATACACTTCTTGCAACAAAATCCTGCCAGTCACATTATGGGTAATAGGGAAACAGACACCATCTTGCCACTTCAAATATCAGCGAGACATTCTCAAACCTAACTGATTCCCACACCCATTATGGCATTCCAGATAAGTCACCCCATTTTAAATTCACTTATTATTTCTGACCCTGACATCTTAACCACAATAAATACCATCTGTAAAAGTTACACCTCCTTACATTTTTACAGATGTTCCTTCTTAGCTCAAACCCACAATCCCTACTTTCAGGAATATCATGCAGTTCAGTTGCAGGCTCACCCTTAGTTCAAATAACTGAGGCAGCACGACTGAGTTACACGGCACGACTGTTGTAATTCTAGGCCTCTCCCTCCCTGTTCATATATAAGTTCTGACCTCTGAAGTTTACCTAATAATCCCTCACATATAGTGAGCAAAACTGGATATTCCATTCCAAATATGATTCAGTTAGTGTTTTTTAATGTGTAGAACAGAAACACTTTGCTCAGTACATACATTATACTCTACTTGATACAAATCCAATCTTCCACCACAAAGATCTTAAATAATCATTTTCCCAATAAGCCCACATCACTTTCCATTACTGGATAAATAAATACAGTGCTGCTTAAGCCACACCTGGAAGTACTTTTACCATGATGCATCATTTACTATTTGCATTTAAGAGATGTCAGTGATTTGGAGGGTCATGAACAAAAGCTGGGAAGAAATGAACTAGAGGTCTCAATAGCAGGAAAAATCAGAAGCTAGTTACACCTCTGGCATTATTAAGTTGCTGCCTGAAACAGGAAAAAGAAAAGCAGGATCTGGGTTTCTCAGTGCATTTTAATCTTGTGAATGCTTGCAGCCCTGGAAGTACAGAATAATTGAAGCTTAGGCAGTAACAGGACTGAATCACACTCAGTAACTAGTACTAGAACTAAGCAGGAGGAGTATGTGTTCAGATGTCCCTCACTTTTATTATTTTCCTAACTAATTTGTAGACAACTACAAGTTTCAGAACTAAATTCCTCGCCCACAACTGGTACATACCAGAAAGGTTAGTTGACTTTATTACAGTTACTGCCCTGAAACAGTGAAGAAAAACTTCCATTTCAACTCAGCCAATAAGTGGAATTACACACAGATACGTACTGAGGTGCTGAACGATCTGGTCAATTGTAGGTTTGAAAAGAGCATTCATTGCATCCGGGCTCATCCTCAGCATTCCCTGGGAAGACCATTTCACAAAGTCCACACTGGAAAAGAACAGTTAGGAAAAAACATTAAAACATTACAGTTGAGTTGCAAAACAATCATCAGACATACTAAATACATGAATGAATGAGTTTACAGGATCTGTGAGCATTTTGCTTGGAAGAAAGTGCCCCACTTCACCCTAGTCCCACACCAACTGCAGCAATGTAAAATTTTAAAATAGAATTATTATTTTTCCTTGTCTAATTGTTGTTTTCTTTGCCTGATTGCCTTTTGCAGCATTAGCAATGCTCAACTGCTTCCTGAAACAGCTGGCAGTCAACCCGGGGCTTGCTCATTTGAAACAGCACTGATCCAGCCCAGAAGGGCAACATTTATATTATAGCAGTAGCAGGCCAAAGCCACGGGAAACACACAAGGAAAACAAGCAAGTCTGGAAGCCTCAGGAGGCAGAAGAGAGCACAACATTTTTAATGAAGCACAACATTTATTAAGTGAATACAGGCATTAGGTTATTCCATCACTGATACACATCCATACAGCTCAGTAATCTCCCTTTCACTAATACACACTATATGTCAGCCTTTATACTCCTTCTATCCTGTTATCCAATTAATTTCATTTCATTTGAAGGAAATTTTTAGCATTGCCTCTAAGATTCACCATTAAGACTATTAATAAAAAGGAGATGGTCTTGTGAGGGGGAAATTTTAATGATTTCAGAACCTCAGGCTCATTTAGAAAGTGACTCTTAGTTGGATTTCAAGTCATTTAGGCTTACAGTACATTTACCAATAACTTTTGAAAGAGATGCAGGAGTTCCTGCCTGCATACTACGTTCACAGAATCAGAGAATATGCTGAGTTGGAAGCAACCCACAAATACTAAGGTACAGGTACTAAATATCAAATCTTTCCCTCTCAGGTCCCAAGCATTCTGCCCTAGATTCACAGGATCTCTTGTTCATTCTCTTTTATGTCATTATCCCCAGGTCTCCTGTAGTACATAATTTCAAAAGATGCAAAATGCCCATTTCTACTTTCTTCTCACTTCCTTTTCTATAGTAGCCCACAATCTTGTCATTTAGGATGACTTCTTGATACTGAAAATCATGAATTAAAATCTCTGGAGGGGATTATGTCTCCCTACTTATCGAGCAAATTATCTAATTGGTAAAATACTAGAAGAGGCAAAAACCTGCCATCACTTCAAAAGAAGAATGCTTTCCCCTTGCAGAGCTTTATGCAGTAGTACATGCTTTCACCAGTGATCTGATCCTGCTAGCAACTGTCCTCAAGCCATGAACATATTTACACATCTCACAATCTTGGATTTGTTCCAGGCTGATAAAAATTAAGGTTCTACATAACTAACTTTTAGGCAACAAATTCTGTCTTTGATCTGATGCTCCTAATTAACATGAAAGGGACTCACAATACACAAAGTCAAGAAAGTTATGCAGTGGTGGCCTAACAAAAGTCATACAAAGCAATACCTGACCGCTGCAAGTCTTGTACAGAAAAGCTTTTGCAAGAGATTGATCAGAACTTTTCATTCTGGAAACTGCAATGGAGGCAATTCCATTTTCTCATCCTTATTACATTTTTACACTATTATCCTTCAGTCTACACGTAATTAGGATATTTGAATTATTTGTCTTTGCTACCAGTAGTTAATTCTGCATCCATTTAGTTTCAATTGCCTACTTACTTGCTTTTCCTCAAGGCATGTTCTACGCTGTGGCCTCGAAACTTCTTGTAATAGTCAATGAAGGAGAAGGGCAGAGTGATGTTTAGTGGGTTAGTCCTGTCTGGAGCTGCTGCCCGTTTACGGGACTCAAATGCTATCATCAGATCCACCCAGGCTGCAGGACGCTTGATTTTAAATTGCTCAATAAAATCTTCTCCAAATATTTTACACAGGAGCTTTTCAAATTCATAGTCCACTCCTAGAGAACCATAAGGCCCACCTGTACCACAAACAAAGCACAGCTTTAATATTCTGAACTGCTTATTACATTTCTAGTTGACCACATACACATCAGAGCAACACTATATGAGGACTGCCAAGGGAGAAGGTCTACAGAAAGAGGTGTCTTTCCTAAATGTAACAGCTGGTCTAATACACAACATGCTCTTACCTTTGCCTCACTTCTACTCCTCTATCATCATAGCCAAAGTAAAACTAGCACTATAAATCAGAAACATTTTTATTAGAAGCAAATTGCCTTCTTATCTACTCATGAGGAGGTGTAGGTTGGATTTGTATTTAAGAGTAGACACTCCTAAATGTGTACATTCTCCCATTTGCTTTTACTAGGTTGTTTCCTGAGGTAATCTTACAGACACCAGTGTGAGATTTGCCATTCAAAAGCATCAGATGCATTAAATGATTCATCCATGTCTGATGACCAGCAGCTGGGTTATATTAATTTTGAATGCTGGTCTTATTTAAGGAAGAACTGTTAGGAAAATGTAATAAAGGCACACATTTCCTTCACTGACAAATCAAAATATTACATAAATATATAATATACAATATAATGATATAAAGCAAGCAATGGAAGTGACAGTACCTGTTGCTTTGTACAGCTCCTTAAGGTGTCCTTCAGGAAGCCTGATCTGATGGACAGTCATATCCACTGTGCCTCCTCCACTGTCAACGACGATGTAACGGTCCCCTAGTTTGCCGAAGGGAGAGGGCAATGGTACTGACATTAGTCTTACCACCCAGCACACTGCAATGACAGCTTCTCAGGGGCACTAGCACCATGAGAGACAATGACCTACAGAAAGTCAGAATGTCTGTGTTGAAGACTTGATCATTACTAGTAAATATAATGCAATGATTGATAACAAATATAAAAGTCAGATGTCAAAAGCTATTGATTTAGTGCAGCTGTAAAGCAGATTAGTGGCACCGCTCGTGCTGCTGTGTACATTCTAGTGGGCTTCCAAATTAATACTAGGGCATATTTAAAAGGCCTATTCTGAGGAAAATATTTTGCATGCATTTTAAAACCTGGATGGCTTTCTACCATCTCCTTAATAAACCGTATTTTGCTAGAGCATATGGAATTGCAGTTCAGTGTTACTAACTAAGAGCAGCACATGAACCTGTGGTTTTTTCTTTTCCTATTTATAATCACGGTGAGAACAATGCAGTGCTCAGCACATTTGTGGGAAACACAATATTTGCCTGCAATATAAAACCAGTGACAGCAAAGCTTATTCAAGAAAGGACACTACCTTCTTCCAGTTCAGACCAGATCTCTCCTATGACATTTTCCACCATGAAGGTACGACTCTGTCGTTTGTGACGCACGTGTTCCTTAGCTGGGGATTGACAGAGAATAAATTACTGAGGATAAGAAAGCATGAAGAAGTGGGTATTGTAAGTTGCAGGGTTATGCAAGTGGGCTGACAGGCCTGTATGTATCACTTCTTAACAAAGCAGATGAACAAAAATTACTGCATTGGAATCAGGAACATTAGAATATCACTTCTACGAAGAAGAAAAAATGCTTTTCAGCCACACTAATCTTCCTTGATATTAATATATATATTATATATATTTTAATATATACTAATTAACTAATATAAATAATATAAACAAATAATACCTACTAATAACCTAATAAGAAAGCTATAAACAGGTCTGATTTGGGGCTTTTTAATATATTCTGGATTGCAAAGCACGGGCTGGCAGTGGGGTAGGTGGGACTGGCTCGTCAGAGCCTCTGTCAGCAGTAGCCCCATCCCACTGCCTTTCAGGTTGTCAGTCTGTCTCAAAACTAGCAGCCAAAGCACTGTTGTTCACATCAGTAACTTCTTAAGGACACAGTGATCAGGAGGTCTAACCCTCATAATATTTAAAATATACATTAATTAAAAATTAAGCATATCTAGCCAGACTGTTCTAACAATCAGTTAACTTACAAGACTTAACTGCTACTTAGATGTTTAAAAGATGCAGAACAGTCTGTCAAGTGAAAACAGAATAGCGAGAATCTTTGCCTTATGCTTCTAAATCAACCTCTACAACTGAATGATCAAAAAACCCCACATTACCTGTGTATCCTTCACTCACCTTCAAAGGCATTTTATAAAACACTACAGAGGAGAGGCATCTGGTCATATGTGAAAATTCCTTCTGAAAATATCAGCATGCAAATCCCAGAATGCATTTTGCTTCCTGTTTCTCTAGTGCCTATCACCAGAACACAGACCAGCAGTTCCACCTGCTCTGTACCCTCCCCATAAAGCCCCCCCGATGCAGACAAGCCACAGCAGCCTCACTGCACTGACTCGGCAGCACAGCGGGAGCTCACACGACGAGCACTCCAGGACAGAACAAGCACTAGGTCCAAGGAAAGGCCTGACACAGAGCCCCCAAAATTCAGTGGCAGTCCTTTCATTCAATCCTGTGGGCTAGAAGTGAACACAAGAGCCAGTCTTTAACTAAAACTGAACTAAGCTTCTCCTGGCTACTATGAACAGTAAAATTTTTGTTTTGACTTCACGGCAATAATATGGTCCTTGCAGTGCTTCTCTCTGTTTATATTTAAGGGTTTTTTCTCCTTAATCTGTTCTCAGCTTGTCTTGGGTGCCTGCCATGCCTTTATGAAATTTTAATTCTAACCCCAAATTAATTCACTCCAAACTTTGTTTTCATTAATTTTGACATGAAACCTTTCTCATCTCCAATAGCTTTTACCATACAAAGTCAAGAAGGAGAGTGGTAATCCCATCCAAGGGTTAGCAGAAATCCATGATCTCACAGATTATGCCCAGCTTCAAAACCTTATCCAGAGAAATTATTTTCTTTTATTATTTTCCCAGAGGCAAATCCCTGTGTTGTCTGACAGCGAGTTCATGTAGAATCACATGGAACTGGAATGGTTCAGGACATGAATGAGGGGGACAGAAGCTGAGGGGCCCCTGAAGGGACTGTATCCTGGAACAGATTGTGTCCTGTACTCTGCGTGGGCCTCCAAACACTGAACACATCTGACAAGAGCTGGCAAGGAGAGGCATGGATTTGAGAGAATGATGTAGTGACTCTGCTAACTGAAAAAAAAATGCTCTGGTAAGTGCAGGAATAGCTTTACTAGCCTAATCTTCCATTTGCCTCTACTGTTTTGACATAGCAAATGTGATAAAATACAGATTCTTCTGAAAAATTCATTCTGGAATAGACTGTCCCACTACCATTAATATCAGGGCAATTGTCACAGTGCACAGCCATGGCAAATATGTGCATTATGCAGCAATCAACTCTTAGTGCTGTTGATTTTTTTTTCTCTCCTACTTCCCTCCAATTTCAGCAGGATACCAAGCTCAAAAAACTCTGGTGATGAAGGATCTTTTGGCAAGCGACTTGCACTGTGGTCTAAGCCCTGTCCCTCACCGTAAGTTAGTCATCAAACAATGACACTAGCAACAGATCCCAAGTCAATAAATCAGAAATAATGGTATTTCATAAAGATGACATCAAAAAGCATCTGCCAAAACTCTGAAACACCTCAGACTAACAGTTTCATTGCAGATCCAGTTATTTAACACTGCTTCAATAATGCAGCTAATCAAACACGTAATTGTTTCCAACACATTAAATTAAAAAAATGATCCAATATGAAGTACTGACTTAAATTAAGGCAGAAAAATACTGCTGTGAAAATACTAAAAGATTCCCACAAGATCCAAAAAAAGGCAAGGCAAGGAAGCTACCTGCATGCTAAAATTAAAGGAAGAAATTCTTTCCTGTGAGGGTGGTGAGGCCCTGGCACAGGTTGCCCAGAGAAGCTGTGGATGCCTCATCCCTGGAAGTGTTCAAGGCCAGGTTGGATGGGGCTCTGAGCAATCTGGTCTAGTGGAAGGTGTCCCTGCCCATGGCAGGGGGATGGCACTGGACAATCTTTAAGGTCCTTTCCAACTGAAACCATTCTGTGATATCTGCTGGATCAATGTCTAAACTAGTCTATCTACAACAAACAGCAAAATAGTTTATAAAAGCAAACTGATAGCCTGAAACATTTCAAGAGAACAAGGACAACAAGAAACAGTAAGAAAACAGCCCTCATGCCCAAAGCAAACTTATGTGTAAGGATCCAGGAAGTGAATGAAGAGAAGTACCCTGTGTAAATCCAGTCCCAATAGTGTCACTCGGGCTGTAGCCGTTGACAGGTGCCCTACTACTCAGCTCTATCATCTGGTGCAGGCGGAGCTTTCGGCAGTAGATAGAGGCAGCCTCGGGTTCCAGGGCAATGATCAACTGCTCGGGATTTTCAGGAGATGCCATTCCTGCCTGAGAGAGAGAATTCATCAGAGAAGTGGGGTGGGAAGTCCCGCAGCCTTAGCAGACCCTTTCAGCTCTTGAACAAGGCTCTCCCCAGCTCATGGTCTCAGTTTAGGTCACCCCTCTGAGTTCAACTCACAAAGGAGCTGCTGCCAGCGGTAAAGGTCTGGGAATCGTCCTGCCCACAATGTATAGCACAACTTCACAGGCTGTCACAGGGAAGAATGCATGCACTTACCATGCTAAGTGCCTAACCAAGCAGTTGTGTACATGACAGGTGGAGAAACGAAGGAAATAATTTTGAAACCTGTAATGAATGGCCTAAACCCTGAACTTCTAATTAACCTGTGAATTTGCCTGCTAAGAGGGGCCCCAGCCTTCTTTAAGACATGAAAGAGTACCTTTGGCCTCTCCTCCTCACAGAAGTATTTTAAGTATGCCTTTCTTTATGTCCTAGATATACACAGTCCTTGCTGAAATGAAGTTCCTGCACTGTTGAACTGTACAGCAATATACAATACACTTTGCCAGTAATGCATCTTCTGACTTAGAACCAACATTTTCTAGTTCAAATTCACTTTTATAATATCTTCAAAATGCTCAGTTTATTCAAGGACACAAAATACAACAGGGCAGGTTCCCTAAAATGTAATGAGGACAAAGCTAAAAATAATCCCACATTGTAAAATCAACATTTGCCATTCTTTCTATTTTCTTTCTGGATTTTCAGCCTTCAGATACATAGATTTTCAAGAAGCCAGAAGTTCTTATGTAACCACATAGTGCACTCTCAGAGCTGGGCTTAGAGAAAAATATTCAAAGAACAGTTGACAAAATTGTGTTTTTGTTTCTTTTCCCCTGTACTTCTGCCTACACTATGATTTTATGCTAAAATAGAAAATATCTTTCAGCTCCTTTCTGCTATCATTTTTCAGTTAAGTGCCTGAGTACTAAAGCATGCTAGCAAATACAGAACAAAATGAATATGTTTCTGCTTCCAGTCTTCCAGCCTTCCAATTCATACACACACATTGTGGTGTCTCCAGAGCATCCCCAAAAGAAGGCAGACTCACATGGAAAGACTGCAGACTTGGCCTGGAATTTGTTTTTTTTATACAGCTACACTGTGGGGCTGTGGGAATCACTGGCTAATTTACACCTGCACCTAGAAACTCGAAGTAAAGCTGGTTTAAAAGTAATATCAGGGTAAGACTTGGAGACACAAAATTGTCCTTCACATTTACTGACTCATTTTACCTTCTCCATCTTATGAAATATGATAAATAGATTCTTACAGAAAGTATCTGCCTCACTATTGGTAACAAAAAAGGCAAAACAACCACAAATAAATTTCAAAATAAAAAAGTGAGGGTTAAACTAAACAAGGTTGCTCATTATTTTAAAAGCACACCTCACGACTGGGACTATGGTCACTTTACATCTTTTATTGCTGTTAGGAAAAACCTTCTGCTTTAGTTACATCCACTGGACTCATCAGCATGATCTGAAATTAGTACAAATGTCTGGGAAGGAAAATACTGTGCAAATACTGCAGAATATCAAACCTTGCAAGCTATGTGGCAACACATATTGAAAAAGTATTATATGTTTGCAACCAAACAATCAAACTTTGGAAAATACAAGTCCACAGCAGCCAGAGTAACTCTAAAATGTAGGAAAAGACTACCAATCAAGCACAGGTCCAGGCATAACCCTCCTGCCATCACAGCACTTGCAGGTGAGCATGTTGGCAGACGCAGGCTTAGACAAAGTTCTGGAACTGTACTGGGGATGAAGTTCTTGCACTGTGCCTTAGTATAAACCCAGTCTTTCCTCCAGCCTGTCTGGATGTAGTAGGCACAAGCAGGGCTGGTTTCAAGCCAGCTTACTTCAACATCACTTACCCCCATCTGAGCTTTCCTACGCAGGAAGCTTTGATTTGTTGCACTGGAAAGAGCAATATTCGAGATATGGATCAATACTTGGTCTTTGACAGACATTTATCTAATCTGCCAAAGAATTCCAAAAATGTATGGTCTCTGCACACAGATTCTCTCAGCCCTTTACTGTCTTTGCCTTTGGAGAGTTTTGCTAAAAGCCTAATCTGAATCTTGCTGAAATTCCAAGGCCAGCACTTGTTGCTCCATCCAATAAGGGCTTGAAGAACAAATAGCTCCTTACTACCCCACTCCACTTTTCACTTACATTAAATCCATTATCATGTTTTGTGAGAGCTCTGAATCTGAGCAGCAAGTGGGTTTTTCCAATCTCTAGCAATGTGATGAGTGGTCAGCCTGCTCCATGTACTGGGCATGTGTCAGCAGCACAGACAAATCAATTCTTAGTCTCAGTCTAACCTATGCACTGAAGACAAAATTGTGTTTTAGGGAAAAAATAGTTTGTTGCTCAGGATATTAAAATCCAAAGGCTACAACACAGATCATTTGCAAGAGGTGACAAGAACTGAGTTACACACACAGGGAATGCACTGGTATTTCCTAACTCAAAGCGGGGGCAGCAGGGGTGAGGGGGATGATTGTATTAACTGTGAAATCATCTGTTCTAGGGGGAATTTTGGTACAAACTTCCAAGGCTGCTTCTGCTAAAAGAAAACAGTAAACCATTAACAATAACATTTGCTTCCTCCCTCCTCCAGCAGGTCTGCACCATGACCTTTTCACACTGCAGCCTGCACATCAGGAGAGGAAGGCGGCGACCTGCGGATGGACTGAGCGCTGTGTTCTCAGACTCTCCAAGTATAGCAGATGCTATTCTTGCTACTTTTTCTCTCTAGTCATTATTTAACATACCCAATATATCTCCTGAGGAAAACATCTATACTATGATACTATGATGATACTATGATACTATCCAACAGAAATGGCAGTTTTTAACAGCTCAAAGCACAGCTGATCCTAACAGAATCTCATGAAGAATATGTAGAGGTTTTTTGCTTAAAAGCTTTTCTTACAGAGTTTGAAGGGCCAGTTACAATGAAGAATGTGTTATTTCACATCACAGAAACCATATAAAGAATCTTCTACAGTGAAAGGTACAAGGTAACCAACACATATTTTTAGATGTACACATACATATATATGTACATATATACACATACCCGCATACATATTTACATATAAGTATATACATATATGTACATGTATATATAACAATCAATATTTCATACCTTATGTATGTAGCAGTTCTACTTAGACCATGAGAGAGAGCACATTAGTCTTAATATATATATATATCCATACACAGCACAGAGAGAATGCAGGAAGGGGAGATGATAAAGAAACATGAACACACGCAGAATGCAAGGGAGGAATGGAGCAATGAGGTTGTTTTAATACAAGCCTTAAGATGAAGACTTAGGAGGCAGTACATCTGTCCCATCATTACAGCCAAGGAGCAAGGGACAGATGGGAGAAAAATATTGAGCATGCAGAGAAAAAGGAGGGAAAACAGCAGGCGGCAACACAAAGAAACAGTGATGCATTTGTTAAAAATATTAATTGTAGACATTTATGAATCTGCTGTATTTTACACTTGCTGCTTTCTATTTGCCTCACTCCATGTTCTTTCCCACTGTTGCCCAAGTACTACTGTAATTAAGAACAGAGATTCACAAATTAACAGGCCTGAGCAGGACAGATCTAAACAATGTCTAGATATTCAACATTCTACAGATCATTCTGGCAGTGGGACAGATGTATCAATTTGCTTTTTGCCTAGGGCAGATTATAGCAGACTTTATAATAGCGCAGTGTCTTGACTTTAGCCTGCTAAGGAGATTTTCTTTCTCCCATAATACTCACTACCAGTATAAACCCAGTGATCACTTACGAGACATGAGGGAAGCAGCTGTTTCTCCAAAACCACAGAAGTGGAAAATTCATCATGGAATTACAAAAAATTCTTTGAGCACCAAAAAAGTTCTTAAAAATGAATTTATTTGCAGAATATGGCTGCATTTATACACCTGGAAGAAGCAAAGAACACTATAAAAAGAACTACGCTAAAATTCAACTTTGCTCCTATGCCTGAGGACTAAGATTCCATTTTTTGACAAGAGAACTCCCAGATTTTCACTCACTCCAGTAACACAGGTCTGTGAGCTGGTGCCAGTGCATTGCTGTTCATTTGTCAAGATTCATGATCGACAGCAAGCCTCAAAGTGCTTCAAAGTCTCATGTACTGGAGCATTAATAACTTTTTACTATCCAGATGCAGGTGAATTCTCAACCTGGCTCACTAGCTTTGTTTTTTATAGTCACAGATGTGTCCTGATTCTGTGAACAGCATTAGCTGCCAACTGTTAGCCTAATTCATCATTAGCGAATACTCAAGTCTGAACTGAAGCTCAGTATTAGCAGTCTGAGCACTTCCAGAGAACTAAACAATTTTCACTCATTCCACATGCAGAATCATCATTACTACAGATTTCAAAGATGCTCCTTTTAAAACCCAGTCTCACATGCCACAACACACAGCAAAGAAAAGCAATGTTCTTTTATATTGTTTTAATACTGCCCCATATATGACCTTAAAGACAGCATTATAGTAGAATATTCTACATAGTCTGAACCTTTTCAAAAGACAACGAAAGCCATCAGGTAGGCCTAGATGAAAAGATCCCATCTCTGAAAGCTGCTGTAATCAGCATTTAGCTGTAGTCCTCCACGGCCAGGCAGAAATGCTGTTGTTCTTTCAGGCTTTATTTATTACACCAACAGTGACCTCAAAAGAAATAGTACGTTAGGAAATACACCATCATTGATAAGGTTCACATTTCCTATTACTACTCTTTCAAACTACAGAAAGCATCAGTTAAGAGGTTTTTTCAGAGAGATACATCAGATATCTTTTTAAAGGAAATTAAAAAAAACAGCCTGACCACTGATTTGTAACACAAGGAACATGCCTTACATGGAATGCACCTGTTTCTTTGAGTTATAAAGCTAACTGAAAGAACTGACTGGATGAATTCTAATTTCCTGCTTTGGTATATTTTGTAGTCATCCAAGACCTAATTCAGTACTGCCTCAGGGCTGTAAGCACTGCATTCACAATTAGTAGGACATGTCTAGATAAAGAAATGAAGCATAAATAGAATAAACAGATAAACATGTACAAAAGAATCACTCTGATTACACAGTTGCAAAAACAAGGCACACAGACTAAAGAATCTTTTCTAACTTTGCGTAGGAACCCACAAGAAGGTAGGAAATTCCTCCATAACCTCAGAACTCCAGTTCAGTGTCCCAGCCAAATGCTAGCCTTGGCCAAACAGCAAGCTTCCATTTCTACCTGTAACACGTAGCACATGCAGAAGCTGCAGGGACAGCTACATCACAGCTCCACCACAGCCTTGGGTCCCCACTCTTCTTTCACAATTTTTCACCTTCACCAACTGCATTACTTTAGTCACTTCTGCAGCAACACTGCAGGCCAGGTGAGTGCAATGATCCATTCTTCTGGTTGGTAGAAAGAACCTTTCAAATGTGTTTTATCACTAAAGCCCCATTTGTAGGCACCAGAGACAAAATTTAGACGGTAGATCCCATGAAACAGCTCCATAAAAATGCCATGGTTCATTAGGAAATGAAGCTCGGCAGGACAATATCATTCAGCCAAAATGACAGAAGCTGAGAATTAACATCAACATTTTGCTATTTTCCAAGATATTTATTGTAATTAGTAACAATAAGAAAGGCATGATTGCAAGTTAAGCACCGTGCAGGCAGCACGAAGAAAGTATTGTGCAACTGAATGAAGGCGAGACAAAAGAATGGTTGGAAATGAAGTGCCTCGTGCAATCGAGGGCGTTTAAACTAATCAGTTCATTGTGTGAAGGGATTCATGGTAACACCATTGTAATAAGTAAGCAATGGTAAAATTCACTCATCAAAATATATTGTATTTTCTGTATATTATAGCTAATGCTTGGTTGGGACTAGGGAGTTGTAAGCTGCGGAATAGTTAATTGCTGTGTTACTATTACAAGTTGACTGTCCTGCAACTGGCAGTTCCCTACCTAGTTGGCAAAGATAAAGTATCTTGCTTTACTGAGCACATATACCATATCCTGCTTTTCTAAAAATATTGTTTAAGTGTACTTATTAGAAAAGAAGAAGAGAACGAGGATCAGAGGGTCAAGGATGAAAATGGTAAAGAAGAGCCAAGGAGAACATCTGGACACCATAATTCATACCCAACTCCAAGGACATTGAGTTAAAGATACTGATGGAAAGTCCCTGGCAATCAAAATGGGCCTGCAACAGAACCAACCAGAACGAAGCCCGTGAACTCAAGCCCAATCAAGAGCTAACAAGTGACTATGGGAGGGGGTTGAAAAGAGTATAAAAGGAGCTATTTATTTGTATTGCGCTTGTGGGCCGGTGGAGAGCAGGGGTCTCTCCAGGCCACCCAGCGCGCTGATTTGCTTATCTGCACTTTATATCAATCTTACAATAAATTTTGCTGCTAAATTTTGATCTGGTTCATTTACCTATAACACCATCCACTTAGTGCCTTGCTAAGTGAGCTCCTCTAATCCTCCTCCTTTTTCACTAGCTAGCACTTTCTCCAGTTCCGTGCCATCAAACTGGGATGTCGCAACTAAACGACTGAGATCTAATTACAGAGGCAGAGCACGCCAGTAAAGAAGATGAGCAACACGAGAAAAGACAGCACTATCCCAAAGAGGCGCACGAGGGGGAGCTCAGCTGGCCGGGAGTGGGGCAAGTGGATATCACAAAGCTGCAGGAAAAGCACAGTGCATGCAGTTTTGCTAGATCTTCAGCCTTGAGAAGCCTTCACAAAGAATGTTTGAAAATCACTACAACATCACATACACCAATGCTTTGCCTTTAGACTTCAGAGTAATGAAGAGCGCTGCAGTCCAGTAAATATCGTGAATAAACAGAATACAGTGAGGTCAGACAGCCCAGTTATCTCTGTCCCCTTATCTGTTCAAAGATAGATGCTTAAAATTGCTGAACAGCCACAAAATAAACAGGATTTTCAAAGATTCCTCTTAGTGACCACAGCAAAGAGGCTGGGTTTGCCAAAGGCAGGAAGAAGAGCTGCTGGGTGCTCCCCTGCTCTCAAAACTTTATCCTCTGGATTTAAGAGCCTAGATGAAAACTGAATACTAACTTTCTTTTTTTTTTTTAATCCAGCCAACACAATGTTTGGGTGGTGGTTGATACTGCAAAGATCTGACATTTACAATGTCACAGAGGCAGGTTTTGCTTTACAGAACCAAGAGCATTTGGCTTTCTCTTACACAACATTTTCTACACATACACATATACGTTATAGATATACATAGATGCACACGTTTTCACACCATTATTGCTGGTTGAGCTAAAATTAGGCTTGTGGTACAGATCCTAGTCTGATCAGGTGCCACTCATACTTTGCATTTCACAAGTGAGAAAACAGTGGATAAATATCACAGCTGCAGAATTCCTTCAGTGTCAGTTCCCCCTTCTGTACAGTGAAGTGACAAGACAGAGATACTCATCTCTGTGAGAAAACTGCTTGAGAAAGCATAAATGAATTCTCAGGCTATGGTTAAATAGAAGTAACTTCATTTGGCAGATAAGCTATGGAAGATGAAAAGTGGAAAAGCCACCGTTTTAAGGGAGGGGACACAAAACTGGAAGTTAATAGATCCCTGTAATAGTTCTTTTTGCTTTGCACAAGTATGAGGGATTAAGTAACATGAAAGACATAGAAGGATGAACCCCAGTGTAAAAATCGGCCTTTAAACTGTCCTTAGGATTTTGGGATTATCCTGAGACCTCTCTTCTGATACTGCAGATATCTTCCCTTCTGCCATGAGGACGTAGATCCTGCTAATATACATTTATACACTATTTCCCTGCTTTTAAAATACCAGAGCGTAGGATTTGCAGTGCTTTCTGAATTCCCAGGGCTTGCCCATACCAGAAGCTTGTACAAAGTAACTAACCCACAGAAAATTCACAACCTTCCCACAGTCTTCACCTAGCCTGAACTTATTGCTGCTCCAAATTCAAACAGAACTCACAAGCTGTGAACTTCTGTGAAGGGAGTTTTTAGATGAAACCTTCTAACCTGCAGGTAATCAGGATAGACAATAATAAGGTGCTTCATATTTGCACCTGTATCACTGGTGTGGTGAACATCACCAGACAACATATGAATTAATTCCAGTTAATAGTAACACTACTCCCCATTTCAGAGTTGCACATGAACCTGTATGTTGAAGGAGCAAGAGATTTAGATTAGATTTTATTTATAATTAAAATTAGTTTTATGGTGGAAGAAACTCTTGGTGGCCAAGGAGCAGCCTAACAGCTGCGTGCAGCTATCTGAAGGGCAGTTACAAAGGCAGCAGAACACGAGATATAACGAGGGGCAACAGCCACATATTGCAGCTCTTAGACTTCAAATTGGGTATTATAAAACCTCCTTTTTACTAGAAAGGTGATGCAGCACCAGAACAGCTGCTCAGATAGGCATCTCTGTCCTTGGAGATTTTTACAACTTGGCTAAAGAGAGCCACTGCTGAGCTGGTGTTGGCAATAACCCTGCTTCAAATGGAAGGACAGACTAGATAATCTCCAACAAACACTTCCACTTAGTGCTTCCAGGATTCTAAAATGTTGCAGGTATTCTACACTGAGAAAGACCAGCAATCCTTCCCAAAGGCCAAAGACCTACACACTTTTTAATCCCTTGTCTTTGTGACTTTCACGTCAAATCCTTGAGTGTATCAGTGAGAGGAGCCCATTGTGTCTGACAGTATGACAGCAGTACCAGCCTCTGCTACAAGCCTGCAGCTATTCAGGTCCTCACAGGTTTCTGTATGGGCTGCAATTAGAACTTTTGTTTAAGTGTCTTGGGATCAAAAGGAAACATTTGTCACAGTGCACTTTTTTTTTTAATCTGAAAATATATAGAGCACAACAGTTCTAAGCAGTCCTTTAACCTTAAATACCAGCCACCAGTCATTTAAAAAGTGACTGCAACATATTGAAAGAAATTAATGTATCAAGGATGCACAAGCTGAGTTTACAATATTAACATAACCTGCACTCAAAAAAAATCTGCCTCGGTCCAATGTCTTGTCGGTGAGGGAAATTCAGTTCCTAATAAATTCCTTTTCCTGTATTTCATTGTAGAGTTAAAATATGGTCTTTATGCTTAAAAGTATGAGAATGCTGTCTGAAATAGCAGATATGGACTTCAAGCCCAATTTTTTGCATTCAGCTCTGCTATAAGCTTCCTATATAACATTTTACAAGTCACTTGGACTAAATTTTGTGAAACCACCCCCTAAAGCAAATGCATCAACTTCTGAGTATCCAACTCAACACCAAGGTTTTCAGTGGAGCTATTTGTGAAGTTTGTTGAGATGGGGGGTACTTGTATTCTGAATAATCATGTTGGCTGCCAGTCCTGCAGCTGATCCCACTACTTAGCAAGGTGCTTTGAACCAAAGCAGAACCCATTTGATATTTCACTTCTGTTTACCAACCTATCAGTAAAGCTAATCCTATGACAAGAAATAATGTACAGCCTGTAACATTTCTCCCTCTTAATGGCTGTCTAGAAACTCTGGCATTATCTCATTCTGAAAAGCAAGAAAATAAATGGGGCACCTGGAGTTGTAATGAAGTGTGACTTTTATTTTCAGCACACTCAAAATAATGAATTTGTGGAGTTGCATTGGTTACAGCCAGAACTACTGCATTTGTGTGGTCACTGATTAGATGAAGCAGTTTGTTATAGATGGCGAGGCTGTCTTATTGAGATAAATGCCTTTGGTAAGAACAGTCTGATTGCCTCAATTTATTTTTCCTGGTGTTGCTATTACCCAGCTAAGAGTACAGACTGCTTTACCTGAACATTTCTATACTTTATATTTTATAGATTATTTTTACAATCTATTCTTTTATTTTAACCTGAACTTGGAATTATTCAGGACTGTATACTTGTCAGGTCTTCTGGATTTTGTATTACAGTTTCCCTTTTTTAACCTATAAAACCTTTTTTTTTTTTCTTTAGGAAGGAAAGTGGAGCATAAGGAAGGATATACCTGAATTAAGACCATTGGCTACCTATCATGAAGCAGCACTTTTGTTTAAAATTCATGGAGAAGGTTCTGCAGTTTACCTGTGCTTATTTCTCAAAAAGCTTCTGTGAATTGCCCATAAGAAAGATAATTTCTTGCTACACACAGGCAAGGCACTTGATTTCAGGATCATTATGAGAGAGAAAAGGATTTCTTGTACTTGTGAGATAAAAAGAATATCAATAGTTACAGCAGACCTTGCCTAGGACACCAGATCTAGTCTATCACAATTTGGTCTCAGAAGTAATCCCAGAAATACAGACAGAGGTTTCTAGGGAGAAGTATCTTGGGTCCTTTATTATGTAAGAACAACCGCAAGACTATGAAATTACCAATGCTTTTCTCTGTGCAAAAAAAAAAAATCTCCAAATTGCTTGTTTTGTTGTGCCTCTGCCCTTTCATTCCCCCAGAAGTTTCTCAGGTACTGGAACCACAAATAAATCCAAATTAGCATTACTAAAGCTGAGTCACATATTGCTGAATGATAATGTGGTAAGGTGGAGGTTACGTTTTTGACAAGTTGATGGGACCACAGTGGTATTCAGTTCATAATTCATTAAGGTGATGTTGCTGAAGCTCATTCCCAAGGGATTGTTGCCACAGATCACATTTGTGGCACAAATGAAAGCTTAGCTCCAAGTGGCATTACCAAGAATTTTTTACTGCATTACATTATATCCCCCAAGGTGCAGGAGAACATTACTTGCAAGTTTCATGACTAGCATGCATTAGAAAAATGAAGCCATTAAATTCTCATAAGCTTTTCAATTTTTCATGTTATAATATTCTAGAAATGCTTTTTTGTACCATGGGCATGCATCAGTTACCACAACAGCAAAGCCTGACTCTTCCTATTTAAGTCTAGTTTCATATTTCTAGTGTGTCAGGCTCTCTCCTTTTCTGTATTTTGAAATATCCTCATTGTAGGTCCTTATGGACATTTGTTTGTGGACTTCTGTCAC
Source organism: Corapipo altera (assembly GCF_003945725.1). NCBI lineage: Eukaryota > Metazoa > Chordata > Aves > Passeriformes > Pipridae > Corapipo > Corapipo altera. Next base: position 7,204,419 of record NW_020884915.1, on the reverse strand, counting down.
TCCCTAATGATTGTAGTTTACATCCTTTCAGACCATGTTTTCTTCTTCTGGTTGGTAAACCCCATTTAGATACTCTTTCCACCAAGCAGAATGAAGAATTTAAATTTTTCGTTATTTCTGTTGGCTTCAGTGACCTCTCAGGCAATGTCTAAGATCCTGTGAAATGTATTTCAAAGTTTTAGAAGATAAGCACAGATGCACTCTGACAGAATGCTATGAAAACCTTTTAATTTACTTGGATAGTAAAAGAAAAAGAAATTCTCCAAATGTTGCAACTTGTGGCACAGAGGTGGACAAACAGAAATGTAGGACTAGATTAGCAGATGGCTTTGTCAACTGCCTCTGCTTTCCCGTGAACCTGTCTGAGTAACTAAAATGTGTAAGCAGAGATTGATCAGTACACATTTTCCACTCTGTAATCTCCACCCCTCAATTAGTCATCTTTTCCTAATTAAACATAGCTACAAGATGCAGAATCCTCCCTAACACATCACTCAATAAACATTTTAATCCTTATGATTAAAAGGATCTTAATATCACAAAAGTGAAAGCACAGACTCAAGAGATCCCCCAGAAGCTACAAATAATCAAGGCAGTTGATGTATGAACACACTTCTGCCTCATCTGCCTCACTAACAAGTACTGTTTAAAAAAATCACCAGCTTCCTAGTGCTGCTTACACCTTTACATGTGGTTTATAGCAGAAGCCTCACACGGTCCCTACACAAATAAACTTCAGTTGCATGTGTTTTCTGTACCGAAGAACAGACTTATGAAGGAGTAGGTGTAGCTCAGCTTCACAGACTAGAATCTGGCTAAGTCTCTCTAGTCATCTTTTTAAAAAACCCAAACATACTTCACATCACGTTTTTATCAGCAAGGAATTTTAGGTGCTGTCCCATCAATCTTTCATCAAATTTGTTTATTTTTCTCTGAAGGTTTCTACAGAGCAAGCTAGTACTGATCGATCTAATGTAATGTGAACCCCAACACAATGTGTTAAGTAATTCCCATCATGCACATTCCATGACAAAACAGACATGAAAACAATAATAAACATCCAGCATAGCAGCTGGTTAAAGAAAGCCTCCAGAATTTCAGGCTCATATACTTAAACCTATAACTTAAACTACCTCTCTTTTTGTTTATACGAGCTTACCATGCAAATGATTTTATTTGCTATTTGTAACTGAAAGATAAATCTACTTCAGAGCTCTATAACTCCATTTCAAAATCAACAGTTCATATTAAAAAGAAAAAAACCCTCGATATTTCGAAGTAGACCAAATAAATGATGTTTGCAAGCCTACAGAATATTTTGGGCAAGTTTATGAAAATGCAACATCCTTCCCTTTCCTTCTCTCTGCCCTGAGTGCATTTGTTACGCCATGTTTTACTTCATTATTTTATAGCTTCTGCATTCCCATACTTCTGTCACACTCCAAACTCTTCCTTAAAACTTTACTCCTATTAGCATGTTCAAGGAATTGCAACCTGCAGATTCTGCTCTGCACTTACTGTGCTCAAGGAATGTGTACTGAAAGATGAGCTGGAAGAATGTCTTTACTAAAAAGAAACAACGTGCCAAGAGTATTGGATCCTGTGTTCCTCTAATAGACAACCTGCAGTGCCTGAATCCCATCTGGATAAGGGATTAACAGTGCTGCTCTCAGTAATATATTACAACAGCAAAATGCTGCTAATGCTGAACCAGCAATTCCTGCCTGCCTCGATATAAAGCGTTCCTACACAAATGTTCTTGACTACTTTTAAAGTTTCACCTCTCTCCTAGTGGACTCACTGGGTTGGTTTTTTTGTCATCAGTAATACAAGACTAACAAAACAATGAATTTTCTCGTGTCAGTAGGACCTCAGGTAACACAGAGGTGGGATCCAAGTTCACGTGTAATTCTGATGAGGCTGTAAGTGCCAGGCCATGCTCAAGAGCAGGAAGTGGTTTGCTTCCATTCCTAAGCCATTCTTGCATTTTGGGGTCTAAACCTCAGGTCCAGTGCAGGTAGTTGCATTGAGCTCCCTCTGCAAGGACAGCAACAAGGACAGGTCCCATCCACACGAACAGGGTGGAGTCCTCCCACGTGCTCTCCAACTGGACCATGCTGACAAGGACTTCCAAATAAGAAAATATATCAGCAATTTGAATTTATTAGTCACAATGTGAGTTCTTCATGAGAATGGAATTTTTTCTAATACTGGCAAATACAGCACTTCTGACAGAACTACACCAAAGCAAAGAATTTGAAACAGAACAAGACAGAAACAAGACAAGTTAATGGGACACAGAAACAAGAAAAGTTAATGCTATTTATGATACCTTATATTTTACTGGTAAGGACAATGACAAACCTGACTAAGAATCCTAAGAATCATTATTCAGGATGCAACAAACAGTGATGCAACACACATTAATCCCAGCAGACAAGTTTTGGGGAAGGAAACAAGCCTAAATGTGTCCTACAGAGTTGACACTCTGCTCTTGCCCCAGAGCTCTCTCCAGTTGTGACCAGACCTTATCAAGTGTCACACAGCTTTAGAACCACCTCTGGACACACAGGAATTAAGCACGAGGGACAGGAAGAAGCACCTGTTATTCGGGAATAAAGCAATTCTGACTCAGCAAAGTAAGTTGTAAAGACATGCAACTTTCTACATCCTACCAGACTTAAGTCCCTCAGGAGGCCCCAGAGAGCAAGATAAATGAGAACAAATACCTGCTTCAAAGAGGTAATAATAACTCAGGTATAAAAAGAGTTAAGGATACACAAAGAACAACAGATGAATACAGATTGGGCAGGCAGAGTAACAGTATGAAGCAATGAGGAGTAGTTTTCCCATATAAACAGACTAATCACAGTCAAGTTTTTGTAGGCATGAAAAAAAAAAAAGGGTTTCAGAAGAGGAAACTGAATAAGCAATACAGATACTCATGTCCAGGACATGCAGCTTATGCATGAGATCACACAGATGGAGTCAAATGTAGGTTGATTCCCTGTCAAATATGAGGCTACAAAAGTCTTTAGTGGTAATATTCTGAAGAGATACAAACCAGGTCACATGACAGCTGCCAAAAGCCAAAGAAATGATGTTGGAGTAACCAAGATGCAAAATCACTGACATCTTGGATGAAAGCTCAGAGGCACAAACGGGAAAAGCTGTCATGCAGACAGAATTAGCAGGATTTGGATAGGCTGCATGGGAAGAGAGAGGAAGAACTGTGAGCTGAAGGGAACCACCCAGATTACCCATTCAGTGAGAAAGCAGCACAGCAGCTGGAAGGGGACACTGCAGGAGCCCTTGGGCAGATTAAGAGTTCCAGGTCAACAATGTTTTGTCTAAGGCAAAACAGAGATGAAGGGATGTCAGAGGTGCACTGAGACTGTGCACCATCAGTTCAAAAGCTGATGGATGCTGAGAACAGCAGCAGATTTCCAACACTTCTTACTCTACTTGATTAATTCCATTAGCTTTGCCTAGACAAGTACTTAACAATTCCAGAAAGGCTAGGCTTTACATTGTGAAGAGGTGACTGAAGCTGTTAGTGGTTTTGCTCTCTTAGAGCTACCTCTGCTTCTCACAGATTGCTCAGCAGATTTTCTCAGCTCATTAACGTTTCCCACTAGTTAACTCTCAGCTTAGACTAGCGGTTTACAGCAGTGTGTTTCCAGTAACAGGGTTTCTACCACTGCCTTTTCACACTTCTCTCTACATGATGTGCTGATTACTCTTACAACAAAACTGCTCATTTTCAAGATGCTTGCATCTTCCAACAGCTAGCAACAAAATCTACAACTTCTGATCCATCCGTACATACTGGTTTGAGGAATGTGTTGGATCCAGCAAGAGGAATCTGAAAGACTGAATGGCAATGCAGAATTCTCACTTTTCTGCATTTGTTTCTTCATCCCCACTACTTTAAAAACAATCAACCGTGTGTCAAGTTAACACCAATTATTTCCCTAAATTCATGTTTTCCTGCAACTGATCACACACCCCGAGTTAAAAGCCTTGTCAGTCCTTGCCGTTTATCAAGCTTGCCCATAAAAGTACACAATCACAGACACAACCACAGACACAGACACTAATTAACAACATTCCATTGTGCCACAAATGAGAAATGCCAAGAGATCTACCTTACCCTGCCCTGCTCCTTCCACAGCTCCCACTTCACGAGCACACATGCACACAGACAGCAGGCAGACAACAATATACATTGATAATGAATGGGTCTCTAGTGTTTCAGATTTACCTACAACCGTGTCCTTCCATCAGAACTTTAAGAGTGTTTTGCTTCTGGCACTAGCATTAGCAATCCCACAATACAGACTGTTAAGAAAAATGTTGCTCAACATTAGAGATAGTTAGAAACAGAGTTAGAAAAAACTGGGTGCTTCCCAGGACCACTCAGCAAATTACTCATGAACTGACAGATATTTTATGAACCGTGCATCACACAGCTGCTGCCAATGCGTTACGCAAGTCTCTGACCAAAAATTAAAAAAACCCAAAGAACAAAAAACCCCCCCAAAAAAACAAAAACCCCAAACTGAAAATGAATATGCTGATGAAAATGCACATCTAGTGTATTAAAGACACAAACTGAAACCGAAATAAAGGACATGCACACCGAAAGTGGACATATCCGGGGGGCAGTTGTGGGGAAAGAGTTAAATGCAGATAAACCCCTTACTGGTGAAAATAACAGTTGAATTTAATTTTGTATCCAGACTATCCAGTTCAGAGTCCTTTCATTCCTACTGTGGGAAAATAGGAAGTGGGAAAAAAGTCTCACCAAGGAGGCTCTTTGCTTTCCCTCTTTTTTTTTTTCCCTTTTTTACTTTAAAAGTCTGTGATGACCTAAAGAAAGTTAACAAAACAAAACTGTGTCCAGGATTTTAAAATCAACTTTCCCTTGGGTCTCAAAACTGCATCTGTTCCATGTGCACTGAATTCAGCTCAAATATATTGTTCAGGATGACTAAAATATCGGTCTACAGTGAGGGACATGAACATATAAAAGTAAATAGAAAGAAAAAGGCAGTTAAGAGGTGAATACATATAGCTTAAGCTACTGCTTGGTAGAGTTAACTCCTCTTTCAATATTTCTAAACCATTATTTATACAGTTTATACTAGAGCTAATTGTCCCAACTACAGTTTATCATTTAGCCTACTAAGTAGGGCTTTAAAGGGGCATTTCTACATTCAGCCTGCAATATTACCTTGTAGGCAGCTTGTCTCATAAACTGCTTTGCAGGCTGTTTCCAAATAGCAGGCACTGTAATAACCCATCTTACTTCAGTGTTTTCGAAATCTGAGCCTCCTTGGTCACTGAGCTCCTAAATAAAAGGAAAATAGAGGTGAATGCAAAATCATAGGTGTCTACTTTACAAGAAAATATTATTTTCTGCTGGCTCCAGTAACAGTAACTCTTTCTTTTCAATTTTCTTCCTGTTACATCTATGCTACGAGTCAGGATTACTTCCAACCTGCCAAGAATGCTTTACTGTGCCAAAAGGTGGGATTAGGGTTGAAGCTTTCTCAAGGAGACCTATAGAAAATTTTACTGCTAACACGAAGTAGAAAATTTGGTTTTTGCAAAAGCAGCAATTTACAGAGTGTTACAAAACATTTATATACATTCCTAGTCTCGGTGTGGTATTTGTTGTTGGCTTCAAGAATTCACACATCTTGATTAATAGACAGAAAAATATTTGAAGTATCACTGATGAACATTATGTTTTACAAACTGGATTTTTCAATTACTTCTTTATACACCACTTACCTTTAAATCAAAGTTCTACAAGGCAGTTAACAAGGGGAAGTTACAGTTAACCCCCTTTAAAAAAATGACTGATGGCTCCTTCAAAATTTTGCTTTAAGCAAACATTCAAAACTAGTTTAGTACTTTTATTGTCCTTTTTTTTCCCCTTAAAAAGAGGAAAGTCTGTACTGCATTTGCAAATTAGGTGATATACTGACATGTTTTGGGAAAGGTTCCAAGTAAAATGTCATTACCATATGTCCTATCTAAATCTCCATCCAAACATAGAAAGGTTCAGAAAGGTGAACAACAGGCCTTTAGAATGTAAAAAAATGTTTCTGCATGTGCTGAGCCAAGGTGTTGTGTTTGTTTAGCTATGCTGCAGTTCAAAAATCCATGCTGGAAAAGTAGTACCTTTATACTGCACAAGGCAACAGAAATGGACAGATTATAGTCCAAAGTAACAGCTCACTTACATTGCTTGTCTAATTAGTTCCAGGATTTATTCATAAATGCCAGGGATTTAGTTATTAACATCAGGAAAGGACATAGCCCTGAACAGGCAGCACAGTAAATACGGGATTGTACCCAACCACATTCACATTTGCTAAGAATTTCCCCCCTATATGCACAGCTTCACAGTCATTGTGACTCCACAACCAACCACAAAACAGTTTAAAAAGTCTTTGAAACAATGAGGCATTTGAATTGAAGTGGTAGGATTGTTTCTCTGCAGCCATAAGGAAGGGACTGAGGTCTCAGAGAAAATAAATTAAACCCATTCAAAAAAGTAGGTTAGCTTTTAGCAACAAGGCTATTTTAAACAATGCTTGCTTGGATGAGTATTCTGACTCGACCCAGGAACTGCTATGCTTACGTTGATATTATAGTGGCACCTTTGAAGCCAATGTTTACTTAATTCACAACTGACTGTTTACATGAGGTTTTAAATCCCAAAACCAGTATACTGGGGCCATGTATTTCACTGGAGAACACAATAAACAACCTTGTGACCACAGACATTTCAAATGGGAAATGGAAAATAATACTTCAGACTATTGTGAGCTCTTCCGAGTCCACAGCTTGCCCACGGTTTCTACACCTGCCTTGCTTTGTTTACATCAAATACTACTGAGGTCAAAACTTGGCAAGGTTAAAAGTGTTAAGCTCATATTTATACCAGTTATAAATACAGAAGATCTTGATAAGGAAGTATTACCCCACCTTTAAGGCCTGTTCTTTAAAGAATTGCAGAGCGTAAGCAAATATCTCAAGTGCTTTGACTTTTTTGCCATTTGCAGCTGTCAGATCTGTCTCCATGGTAAGATTCTACATGAAAGAAAATAACAGGAAGTTACTAAAAGAAGGTAAACATCAAATTTATTCCCACTGCTTGAGGAAAGGGAATCCTTATTATCCACCTGGTTAGGAAAAAGTGACAAAACTGTTCTGAAGAGGATTTAACTCATCACTTGAATTTCCTGGAGCATGACATTTTGCTGCTTATTTAGACTCTGTTTTTAAACACTTACCATGTCTACATATAACTGCAGGCAGAGAGGAGAATATGGATTAAATGTTAAATAATTGCAATAAGTGTATCTGTAATTAATTGCAACAAAGCTGTACATGCAAGAAATTTAAGCCCAGCTAAGAGCTAAAAGCCTAGATTTTTGGCTTCCCACCAACACGTGAAACCAGAAAACACCTAAACAGAGAAAGTACTGGCTGATTCCCAAAACTCTAGAATGGATTAAAGACAAAAATATAATCAATAGGAATAAGGTCAAATTAACAATATGATTTGTACTTGCAGTTCTGGCAACAAATTCTGGGTGAATCTGCTCCTCTGCACTAGAGCTCAGTATGGCTTTTATATTCCATTTCTGCTGACTAGATTTACAGAACAAACCAACTCATGCAGACTCCCCAGACAGCTATGAATTTCACCCAGGAAAATTAGGACATGAAGATCTAAGTAAAGTAGATACTGAACTTCTAAGATTTATAGAGAAGGTTGGCAAAATACAGTTGCCAAATGCAGTGAGAAGCAAAATGAATCATATTAAACTGAAGAGTTTCATTTCCTTAATTTACCCTCTAAACTTAGAAACAGAGCTGCTTCACATCTAGTTGACAGTCTTCAGGCAAGGATCTAGTACTGTTCAGAGGAAAATAATTTGAGTAGCAAATGCTACTTGGTTCTTACTTACACCAGTGGTATGTAGTTTCATCTTAAACTTTTCAAAATACAACCAGTGCTTCGATTCAGTGGGATCCAAGTCATGGTAGAAATCTCTTGCTGCATAGCCAAAGCTATGAAACTTTCTCTCTGGAGTTAGGAGGATAGTGGTCGGTGTCTTCTGGTTGGATACACCTGGATCTCCACCTTCCCATCGTCTAACCAAGAAGTGAAACAGCTTCAGTAAGTGATGTTCAAGTTTAGAGCCACAGAAAAAAACCAAGTGTAGCACGAGAAAAACAATGTGGTGGCAAATTTCAGAGACTGCTTTTCCCTCCAAAGATACTAATTTCAAACCCTGTAATATCAGAATCAAATGGATTTATTCCCACCTAAGAAAAAAGGACTGCAATCTTCATTTCAGGTAATTCAATACATGTTGTGGTTAGTTGTATAATTCTTAAGGACATAATCATACTCAGAAAAGAATACAGATTCCCTGAAGTAAGACATACACAATTAAAAAGGAAACAGTTTTGTACTTAAATTTTCTAACTAAGCATACAAATGTAATAAACATTGTACAGAAAAGAAAAAAAAAAGTAATTATCCTGGAACACAACAAATAAAAACCCAAATCTGGGCTATCCAATTTCTTATCAGGCTCCATGAATGCTTACTTGTATGGGATATTTTTCCTACACAGAATTAGGGACCTGCTCAAGCCATCTGCACACCGCTATGGAGAAGTTGATCAAATCCCTGTTTCTGTCACAGAATACTCTCTGAAACAAGACAAGCCAGTTCAAATAACATCTGACCACATGCCTCATTTCCTGGACACCTGAAACTCTGAAGACATGCCTGCAGATGTTGACCTCTCTGCATTGCACTCTCTACTCACCTGAAGTTGATGAATTTTGTGTTTTAAACGCCAAAAATGCTGTAAAAGTTTTAATCTGTCAAAAATGAAGCAGATTCCCCAACTCCCAAGTATCTCAAAGGCACCAAAATATTTCTGTCACTACTGGTGAATATAACTATCCTCTCTTATCAAGATTGCAAAGGTATCTTTGAGGATACCCAAGAGGCATAAAAGTAGTAAGGCAGAAGTAACCCAAAGCTTGTTTCACAGAATGGACAAGAAAATAAAAAAGAACATCTAATATGGGAGCATGCAGCAGCAGGAATTGCAGGGGGGCTTGGCAGGACAACAAGGTCAGACAGTAGAAGGTCGTCCCAGAGACAGCTGTGAACATTCCTGTCTTCTCCTCACTTTCCCATCACAAAAAAACCCCAAAGCAGAATGGAAGAACAAGAAACTCGCATGACTGTTCCTCCCCCCCCTCACATACAAGTGCGTTCAGTATGAGAAACAAACATTTACCAGAAGAGATTTTCTTAAAAAGGCATCAGTAGAAAATCTATTTATGCTCTCAGACATAATCATAACACAACTCAAACACGAGCCAAGCTAAGATCACAAAGGCAACTGCATTAATTATTAAACTACATGTTGATTGCTTTTTTCCAAAGATAGCAAAACAGCAAAACACAATTTCAGAATATATTCCTGCCGAAGTCCTTATTCTGAAGCACAAAAAGGCTGCTCTGTGGTAGTTGTTTATGTGACATAGGCAGATTATTTAGAAAGAATAATTTCCATTTCACTCTCAAAAACACTTGAATCCATTGAAAATAAACTGACCTCTAGACCAAGGCAGAAAACTGACATGGAAAACTGCAAACTAAGGGGCTCATACTCGGCAAAGTACCAAGGACCAGGACCTTGTAACATGCAGGAAGCCCTTCAGACCATTCAGCTGGATCAAACAGAGCAAAATCTGCCCCCTTTTGCACAAGCAGCAGCGACAGCAGAGAATACACGTCTGAACTTTTTTCAGTGTAGAGGACAATTCCGCTGCTCTGAAGCAGAAACAGCATGATGAGGAGTAGAATGATTTCCATCTTCATCAACTTGAAAAAACTTTCCTAAGCCTCCCTAGTTCTGCTACTCAGCCCCTGAGCTATGATCAGCTGGCAAGGGCTCTGCTCCAGGTCATTTCTTTCTAACCTGCTGCTAGAAATGCACTTGGTCAACTCCAAAATCTTTGAGTAGGTGTTACAGCAAACATATGGTTCCAATGTGAAGAAGCTGGGATCTCACAGCCTATGAACAGAAAACACTGCTATTTCACCAGATTGTTAAATCCCACACACCCGCTGCAGGCAGAGAGGAGACAGACTGATATCGTTTTCCCTTGGAATCATTAATGATTCATTCTGAGTCACCGGGGGAAATGCCATAAATAGGCTGTGGCTAATAACAATACTTCTTTGTTTTTCATTATGGCCAGGCACATCTTCTCTTTCCGGAACAAGTACACTTAAGGTGTGGTTTAAATGAAGACAAATTTATGTTCAATGCTGCAGGCTGAAATTTTCAAAGCCACCCAGAGAATTGGATGCTCACTTCCTGACGAGTTTCTGATGGAAACTAGACACGATAATTGCTCAGCCTGTATTCAGTCACAGAAAGGGCAATAAGGAAAGAGAAAGTGAAATATGACTTAACCTTTGGCAATCAGAGACTTAAAAATATTGCCATGTGACATTTTTCTAGAGAGAAGCAGCTGCAAAGGCACATGAATGGTAACCCCTGGCTGCAACACTCTTCTCAGGTGGAGCTCTGGCCTCACTCCAGTTAGTGGGGGCTTCTAGTCAGTAGAGCTAGGACTGCAACACCTTCATTCGCAGTTTTCTTTCTTGGCACCAACACAGGCAAAATAACGGTAATAATGCTCTTAAGAAAAATAAAAATAAAATACCTATTAAAAGCATACACTTATACAAGCCAGAATTGCTCTAAATGCATATGGGGGATATTTTCTCAGAGCAGGATGAGAGTCAAAAAAAGCTATTCAGATAGAACCAAGGCAGATTTTTGCCCAAATGCAGACATATGAGCTTCTAGGCTGATATAGATGGATTATCTCAACAGTGATACAAACACCACAGACCTGTTTATATCCACAGAACATCTTCACTGTGTATGAGAAGTAAAAATAAGAGACAAGAGGAAAGTTAGTGAGGAAAGGGCAATAAGGTTATACTAAGGTTAGAGAAATGTCCTTCCTTACACTTCAATCTGGCTAAAAGACAGATCAAAGAGTGATCTGTGCAGAGTGATGAGATTTTCATCCAGGGTTGCAGCAAAACAGTCAAGGAAATGAAAGAGTGTGATCATCAGAATGCAGATGAACGCCACGAGGAGTGTGTATGCAGCAGAAAGGCAAGTGTATGTCTCCCAATAACTACAAGCCAGGGAAGAGAAGGAAAAGATAAAAACTGAAGGTTGAAGTTACACTGAAAAGAGACCACAATCTCCCTCCTTCCGAAGACGGGCTGCAATTTGTTTCACAACTACACGCATTTTTCCATTTATTTTTTTCCATTTGTGAAATACTCACATTCAGTTTGTTGCTATTTAACCAGCAGCCAAAACATCTGTAACTTCATGTAATGGCATATAAATCAATAGGAGTTTTTCAAAATTGTAACAGTTCGTGTATTCTCTCCAAATGTGACATTATTAACTCATTCTACAGCAGCAAACTTTCATTATGGCCCTGGCACTGCCCTGCCCGCTGAAGTGAGGAACTCATGGCCAGGCTGTTCATATGCATTTACTCACAAAGTCAAGGTATGCAGCAAATAACACATACTCCTACTCTGCAACAAGAACCTGAAGTCAACCACAACTACCTTTAAGAGAAGCTGGGGGGAAACTACAAGAGTTGTCACGTGTGAAGTTGTACCTAACATTGATAAAACAGTAACCAGTGGTTTGCAATCAAAGTGAAGACATTCATTGTTCATCAAGAAACACACACCCAACTGCAAACACATGCTGACATGAGTGAGGCTACTCATACATTTAAAGATAAGTATATGCTTAAAGAACTCCGTTAGGTCAATGCTTATAAACTTGGTTTTTTTTAGTACTGGGCATCACAGCAAATAAACACACACAAAAACATGACTTTGCCTACTAATTCCAGGACTGGAACAATGGTGCTGCTGACATTACACTCAAACTTGGTGCTAAAGCCCCTTATGTTCATTTCTTCCAAAGTAGGACCTTCTAAATAAACCCATCTTATCCTTCCCAGAGACATTTACAGAAAAGCAGCTTTGTTAAAAGGCAGTCAGAAATCTAAGTATCTGGAAAGGATCAACACTAAGGAGGGAAAGGTGGAGAAAAATCTTAGGAAGCACAGAGGACCATGCATCACTGGTATGCTTTATTTTAACGTAAACATTCTCCAGTGCGGGCGGGAAGTTACATTTACTCTCCTGAAATATTTGTAAATTATCCTCCATGTAAGCCTCATTATATACAGAGTTTGAACCTCTTAATACCTTCTGAATTACTGAAGACTTATTTTGATAGATATACTATTCTTTTAATTGAATTTCATAATTTCATGAGTATTTATATATAAATATATATAAAAACATTACATACATTATTTGGTAAGTCAGTTTGAGTTATATCTTGTCCAAAATTTTTAAATAATTCTTGGTATTAAAATATTTTCCATTGTTTGAAATACCTACTGGAAATATGAATACATTTGCCCCCCTGCCAAATGTTCCTCTCTTTTGGTTGGAAATCCATGAAGTAATTTATTTAATTTCTTTCAATATCAGTATCTCATACAATAACTACATAGTTCTGAAATCACAATCATGCTACCGTTATTGTGTTAGGAAGAAAATACCGTGTTTTGAACCATAAGTAGTAAAGTCAATTAATATTAGGAATATATTCTCAGCTGGGCACAAAGCACCTAGATTTCAGTGTCCCCAATCATCGACCGCAGGAAGCCTGGTACCCTGGAAGGAGAAGCTAGTCTGTAATGTGAACCCAATGGCAAAATCAGGTCCTAAGATAAAATTTTGAGTCCAAAGAACTTAAAGGACTTCCCTAGAAATGGTAGGGATTTCACACAGTAAAATCTCCACAGAGGTTATAGGAACAGCATAGAATATACACTTTAGGCTTGCTCAGGTACAGCTTCAGTGATGTCTTCCCTCATTGCATCCAACTTCTTCGAGAACTTTAATTAATTACTTGCTGTTGAAAAAGAATAGGAACTGATAAACTTGGGTTTCAACTTGCCAATCCTGTAACCTTTCTGAGACAGCAACACATGGCCTGTCTTTTGACTTCCAGCCTCGTGCACCTTCCTATGCTGGTCAGAGAACACCAGAGGGTTGAAATGCATAAAAGCCCTCGAATGCATTAGTTGTCCATACTGCAAGTGGTACTTTGCACCTGGATGGCACAATACTATTGAGAAATTTACCTCCCCTTAGACAGTATTTCAAATCCCTCAGTTGCATTAGAAATATCCTGCAACCATACACAAACCAACTATGCAGGCTGACTGCACAACCAGTACTGTCTGCTGAGATTAAGGGAGCTGCATTCAGCCAGCATCTTTGCTTAGAAAAATTGCAGTATATCACACTAGACTGCAGCAAATTAGTCTTTTTGACCTTTTGTTCTCAGTATTGCAGAACATTACCTACTGCTATAACAGCAGCATTGTTTAGACTCTTCTATGACTGAGCTTTCATACCTAATTTATGTCTGAAATTATCTTGGCCTTGTTACAACACAGTGATTTTAAATATACTTCATTAAGAATTGTACAGGTTTTTAATAAAAAGACTATAAAATAGTGTTACAATGGTTTGCAGGGCATACCTTTCCGATAGCTGCCGTAACAGCTTTTCTATTTGCAATTGTATTGATTTATATTGTGTTCATTTAATTAAGAAATAAAAAAATACACCCTCCCCTTAAGAGCATCTGAAGTCTGTCCCTTACAGACATATAAAACAGAACAGGTTTCACATTAAACCTTCATTTTTACATTCATGCCTTTTGATTACTTATTTCCCAGTATCACTGGTTCATTACCATAGATTGGATTCAAATTTAGTGCTTCAAAGCTTCAATGAGTCAAACAAACTACCAGTTTCTGGGTGCAAGTAACTTAGTGTTGTAGACAAGTATGATTCCAGGGGATAGGCAACTCCATGGGAAATGCCATGACCCTCAGTAAAGTGTAGCTTCCCTCGGTATCTAAGATAAGGGTATCCTCACTTAATAACGCTCCCTGAAAAATTCTGTATACTCACTGATCCCTCCTTTCACTTGTGTCATCTTGTAAACTCAGCAAAATAAGAGGATATGTTTCCACTGACTACTAAAGCAAATTAGAATACAATAACATGCAGCAGAAAGTTATAATAATGAGAAATATTCATACTATGTCTAGACAGATCTAGACACTTCAGGCTCCTGTAGGAAATACCTATGGCTACTGCAGACAGCCCATGTTATCACAGTCCAAAAAGAAATGCTGCATTGCAGCCCTTACCTCATTACATGAATACATTCTGGTTCCTTGGTGAAGCTGTAGGCGTAGCCACTGGATGTTGTGCCAAAATCAATAGCCACAACAACAAGAAATAACTGTTCTACAGCATCATCTGCATCAGAGTCCTTCTGTTAAACAGTAGAAGCAAAACAGACACTGAGTAACTGATCAGAATAACTGTAACTCATTTTTGCTCTCTGTGACATGCATATAAAATAAGGGCTTCCCTACAGTTGCATTTGTAACCAAAGCTGACACCAAAAAGCTGCACATTCCAACAGAAGAGGAAATTCAATATATGACTCAACATATTTGCTAGAGCCTTTTCTATATAACCTTCTGATCAAGAGTTTCCTTCATACCAATTTTTTGAATACTTCTTATGCTATATTGTTAAAACTTACGGTTTTGGGGTTCTTTTGGTTTTGGGGTTTTTTTTCTTAAACTCATCAACTGAAGAATATGTTTATATCCATTGATGTGGTATATTTGGGACTTATTTGGTGGTTTTAGGAGTTAACTGTGTGATAACCTTGAACATGAGGTACTATTACTATTCAAAAATAACGGAGACAGAACAATCCAAATACAGCAATAAGCTTTATATCCCATGAAAATTATTTATTTATGAAGAATTTACATAACACTTACTTTGCAAGCACTACATGTATTTTTTCCTCCTGCCTGTGCTAGAATGTGGAAAGCTGTTTGGCTGCTTATGGTGAATTTGAATCCTCCTTCCTGTCTTTTACCTGTAATCCTGCAATCCCTGAAAAGCATGCTCAAGGGCAATGTAGGAATGTTAACTAGAAGAGCTGGAAGGATTATGGCTCAAATCATAATGATTTGATACAAAGCATGGTGTGAATAAACAAGTTGTACCATTCCCCAGTAGGGTGTGGCCAAACCTAAACCCTATATTAAGGAGGAATAAGTAATAAACAAACAACTTAGCAAGACGAGAACTGAAGCAACTGTCGTTATCTTTTGCAGACGAACTGCCAAATGTTCTCACTCTGTGAGCAGTGTACCACCATACTCCCCACATATCTCCATGAGTTCCATGCCTACTACTTCCAGTACATTTCCATTGTGCCCCTACTTTTGCCAAGATCAGCCCATAGGCCTGCTACTTAAAATGGAGAAACAAGCGTAGTAAGTTTCAGTCTCAAATCATGAAAAGATTTATTTGGATTCTCCTAATAAAGCTTTTCAACTAGGACAATATGTTCTTTATATGTCTTCCTCAAAGAGTTTAAGGAGCAAATGTAACTGAAATAGGATGTATAGAGTTTATGGAGAAAGAAGGTAATAAAAGCAAAAAATTATGAGTGAGAACACTGGAAATCCTCAAGATGGGTTCCTGCACAACTCTGAACTCGATTCAGAAAGCTAAGGCAGAAGTCTGACAAGGATAAAATGTGTTCTGAACACGATCCCTTGCGATATCATGAAATACACTGTGCATTTCCTGTGTTACAAATCATACAGATGATCTTAAAAACACATGAGACTTAATAGAATTTTATCAACAAAATCAGCATGATGTACCAGAGACTAAACACACTACCTTTATGGGACATTTGCTTGCTTTTAAATGCTTATAGAAGTTGTTATTTCCTTAAGAAATGAATCCAGTTCTATTTTGAGTTTCTCTCTCTAGATGTATGTATCTATAAGAGGAGATTCTCTGGAAATTTGGATTTTACTGTTCAGTATCATATGTATCCCTCTGTTTTTTTCTGAATGGGACTTTTCAGGGTCTGCCTAAATAAATCAGTGATAACGACAGGGGCAGAACTTGGGAACCCTGAGGATCAAGAAGCCCCTGTGTTTGATACAAAAGTATGCAGCAAGTAAAAAACACCAGGACCAAAATGAAATGAATGAGAGGTCTGTCATCAACCCTAGTGTGACCAAAATTTCACTTAATACTGTGGATAGCATAAAGGGGATCACTATGTGAGAAAATGACAGCTTTCTGAAGAAATTATGTCCCACTAAACAGGCAGGAGAAAGTAATGTCAGCACACAGTATATGTTAAGAGTGCATTTCTTACCACAATATGTGAAGGAGAGAGAGGAGTTATTCCAGGGTCTCCCAAACTTTTGGCTGGTGATGAGTAAGCAGATGTGGAAACTGCATCTAAAAGGAAACAAACGTTTGTCAGTGTCAGTAAGCAGAAGGAGCAGGATATGCTTTGCAAACAGCTATACTATTTTTCAGTTGTAACAAATCTGCTAAAAAAAAAAAAAGCAAATTCCACAGCTGCCATCTAAAATACATGGTTTGCCCTTACAACATGCTAAGACACAGCTGCAGTTTCGGTTTTAAAATATTTGTCTGACCTTCATGACTAACTTCCATTCTTTCGCCTCTTACATTGCCATGTACAATTTTAAAATTCTTCCTAAATATATTCACAAATCATAGCTGATACAAGCATCTCGAACACTACACACTCACATTACGGCCCAAGATTTAAATGTCAACGCAGAAACTAAACACGAGTTGTGAGATCAAAAAAGACAGATTAATTTTAAGAGAAAAAAGGAGTTGATAGCAATTGGACAAAGCAGGAAGAGTAAGTTGCAATTAGTCCATCCCGAGCCTTTATTCTGAAACTTTCCCAATACTGTCTCTGTTTTTATTCTTCAATACACTCTGCACTGAAACATCTTGCAGCTGTTAATACTACTGCAGGACAGAATCCAGCTGGGAAAAAGGAAAAGTATTATTAACAAGTCATCAAAGAAATATTTCTACCCGGCATACAATACTAAAACTTCCTTTAAAGGAACAGACTAAATGAGTGATAAATACTGTAATGCACTATTTGTATTTACACTGTTGATGACAGAAAAGGAAATGGCTTATTAAAACAATTAAGTATCGATGAGTTAGAAGGATTTATATATATGTTCTTTTATGAAGAATGCAACAGTTTATCAAAATGTAGAAATGGTACCACACGCTCTGTTCCTGCTCATACCCCTCCGTCCCCAAATGTAAGCCTTGAGTTTACTGAATTCTCTTCTGTAGAATACAAGCTAATGAGATGTAAAGCAGAATGATGTCATAGGTCTCTGAAGACTAATAATCATAACAAATATTAAATAATACATTTCAATGTATTTTTATTACTATTTGGATATATCACACACTTATGCATAGCATGTAATTCCGAGACATGACTGACAAGTCAAAGCTTTATTCCAAGATGACACAGAAGCTACTCTTAAAGACCTTAGAATCACTTAGTGAAGAATCCTGTTGTTTCTGGTAATCAAATATGTGTTGTTTCCCAGGGAAGATTCAAAAACTCTGAAGTGGGCAACTATGGGATAATCTGCCACAGGAAAAAAAAAAATGTTCCTCCAAATCTTAATACTGCTCTTGTACACCATTTATTTCTTTAAGTTATAACATGCATGTTCAGCCCAGTTTTCAGAAGCATTTACAGAAGCAGAATGTTTGCATTTCATACACAAGTTCTCCAGGAATATATAATGTTACTCCTCTTGCAGTGAAGTACAAAAAGTCACAGGTCAAATGTGACAACCACAGGGTCTGCTTGGTTCATTACGATATCTTCAGAACAGATGCTGTTATGAGCCTCCTTTGTGCCATTTCTTCCTCTTTTCCAAACATTAATTATTGTACCATCAAAGTATCATTGTTTTAGAATTGAAGAACAGTATTTCAGCACAGAAAAAAAAAAAAAATAAAAGGAATAGATCACAATATATATTCCTTGCATCTTGCTGTCATTCCAGGGGAGTGCTGGACCTGAACCAGTACTTCCTGAGCAGACCAGGACATCACAATACTGACTCAACATCTTTGGAAACTGGCTCTTTCCCCCTGCTGAGGATGCTGACTTTGCAGACCAGAAATGCAGACATCAATCACCCTCTCTGTGCTGCAGTGTTTCTCCCTGTCACTAGTTCTTTTGGTTACCTGTTTCCGCACTCATGTTTCAGGGATGTGCCGGAGCAGGTCCAGAAGAGGCCACGAAGATGGTCAGGGAGCTGGAGCACCTCTGCTCTGGAGACAGGCTGGGAGAGAGGCTCCAGGGAGAGCTTAGAGCACCTTCCAGTACCTAAAGGGGGCCTACAAAAAAGTCAGAGAGGGACATTTTACAAGGGCATGTAGTGATAGGACAAAGGCTTTAACGTGAAAGAGGGATTTCCACCAGACATTAGGAAGAAATTCTTTACTAAGGTGGAGACACACTGGCACAGGTTGCCCAGAAAAGCTGTGGCTGCCCCATCTCTGGAAGAGTCCAAGGTCAGGTTGGACAGGGCTTGGAGCAACCTGGGCTAGTGGAAGGATTCCCTGTCCATGGCAAGGGGGCTGGAACTAGATGATCTTTAAAGTCCTTTCCAACCCAAACCATTCCATGATGTATTTTCCATCCTGTCTTCAGTTATCAGCCTGGGTGTACCTTGAGAACTTATTTATAGCTTTATATGTAACTCTGAAAGTCCTGTGTGACAGTATACACATTCTTTTTGTATTTCACAGAACGGTGATTAAATAACCAGTGCAATATTCATATCCATCCAATGAAACTGCTAATTTGGGTTCTATCAAGAATTTATTCACTTAACTTGTGATAATCCAGAGGTGTAAAAAGTATACAAGGACACTCACTGTATTCCTAAGTGTAAAAATATTTGCTAACACATCCAAAAATGTTAATCAGAGCTAAGAGGTCTGTCTTAGAGATCCACAAAAAATAATGTTTAAAACAGAAAATGGACTTGGATACTTTCATCAAAAATCTTTGAAACAAATTGTCCATTTCACTTTCAAAATGCTCTTGACAACTTACACATAAAGGCTGAAATTGTAGAAGTACTAACTTTTTCTAATTTTCATCAACTCTTCAGCTCTGCTGGAAGGTTAAGGTGATTTATCAATATTTTCAGAAGAGAGAAAAAAAACCCTTCCAAACCCATGACCATTCTGCACTGTATTCACTGTTGCTCCTGCAAACACCCACCTAAACAAAATAACTCTACAATGCATCCTACATGCCACCAGCCTAGAGAAAGATCAAGCAAGGAAAATCATGGAAGGCAGTGTTACAACCTCTAAAGTAGCACAGTACAATTTCAACCCAAAGGTACTGTTAGAGTGGTTTTATAGAGGTGCTATCATGTTGGCAAAAGCAGAAGTCGGAACTGATTTCATGACTACTAACTAATCATGTGCAATAACTGGGGCAGCCATAACTGTGATATTCCAAGTCTGCTGTTAAAAGAGGCTCTGACGTGCTCAGAGAGGTAATAAATGAATAACTGCAGTTCAGAATACTGGGAAGTTAAGATGTGTTTTATCAGGGTGGTTGGCACATACAGAAAATGGTTTGCAAGCCCATCACCCTGAATTCAATGTCAAGACTTCTTCTCAACAAGCAGTGAAAGAGTTGTTAAAAGCAAATGAAATTAGGCAATTTGTAACATCATACTCCACCTTATCTAAACTGCAAGGTGTTAAAATATATTTGCCCATGTGGGAGCTTTCATATTTTCCTTGGGGAAAAAAAAAATGTGCATGTGCCACCAATTTTTACAGCTGTGTTCTGAAGAGCAGTAAATTAATGGATATTCCAGGATATTTAAGAATCTCTTATCTCTAAAGCACTGTGATTGGTTGATCTGAAGGAAACAAAAGCATCTGCTCCAAGCTAGAGATTGGGAAAAGGGTTGCAAGGAACCTGATTTGCAATCACGAAACAGAAAAAGGATGCCTAGCCTGTCCTGGATAGTATCACGGTATTTGGAACAGTTCTTAAATGCAGAATAACTTATTAAGGCTTCTGTGATGAAAAAACATAATCAAGTGATGTTCCACATAGCTCAAGTTCCAGCTTTATCTCCCATGTTTACTAAGGATCTCTATCTGTGTCAAACTACATGCTATGAAAGGAACATAAAGCTAAACAGTATACATTAAATAAACAGTTAATCCTTGCCAATTTGCACACCAAATTAAATGGACGAATCTGATCTAGAATTCAAATTAAAGTAAGTCTTAGAACACTTACACCGGTATTGAAAATAATCTTTTTCTAAATACAATGCAAACTTCTTGAATAAAAATTCTTAAATTTACTTACAATATGAATATTGACTGTCTACATCAGAAGCTTGGGTAATTTCACTAAATGTGTACAGAACAACTTTGAGCACATCTTTACAATTTCTGACTTTAGTCCTAACCTAAGCAATTGCCAAAGAACACCCTGAGAATTTTCAAGGTGAGCAGAAGTGAAAGGGAAAACAGAGAAGGCTCCTATTTTCAGACTTTTTTTTAACATTCAGAGGGTCCTATCCGATTTGCAAATTCTTAAACAATTACAGAATTTGTTGAAATTATGAGATCAGCAGATACTGTATTAATAATGAATCATATTCATTATCACATTAGCTCCAATTGTTGGTTTGGTAGATTTAATTTAAATTATTCCTTCTTTTCATCTAAACACATGCAAGAGTTTATTTTCTGTGGTTTCCTGCAATAGGCTAATCAGTTTAGCCTTTTCTGTTCTTCAGTAAATGATCAGCTACATTGTAGATCTGAACAAAAGGCAATAAAGGATTAACCTTTAAGTGTCACAGAATGCAGAGTAGAAGCAAAGTCCAGAACATTTATAAAAACTTAGCTGATGCAGTGTGAATAGTTCACTGATTGCATGTTCAGCTGAATCTGATTTTCTAATAGATCCAGAGAACAGGACCAAGTTCATCATTTAACTAGAAAGATCAGTTAGTGGCAGCTGCAAGGCTATATGTCTATACTGAATATTTGGGAGCCCCTGCCACACATTCCTATTCAGGTCTGAATAAATGAGTTTTAGTGAACAATAAAAAAAAAAATAAATAAAAATCAGACATGGACCAGTACAGGCCCAGATAACCAGTTTCAAGACAGTAGCTTCAACCTGTTTCTAGAAAGATGACTGCTCAACCTCACAATCACAACCCACTAAGGTGGGACTCAAACAAAATAACGTTTTAGCAGCCACACAAAATATTCTCCTTTCTACTAAATTCAGTTTTTATTAAATATTTCAACTATATATAACTGAACTACACAAGGTATCAGTAAAATCTCCTGCTTCACATTTCATGGAAGTTGTTCCTTTCCCCAGCGAAGCAGGACACCACAGCAGAGGATTCCTGGCAGAAGGTTCCTGGCAATCCAAGCAACACAGGCAATGGATAAGCTGAAGTGGGAATCATCTCTACAAATTTAACAAGACAAGTCAAAGTAGGAACCCCGGCAGCATGGTATGCTACTCCACAGCAGAAAGCACAGACCTGCTGTTAGATCAGGAAAGGGGGGACATTTCTCAATATGTCTCGTGTCACCAGTACACCAGATGGAAAAGAAACAACTTTAAAAAAAAGAAGAAGAAATAATGACTCAGGCCCCAACTTTGCCATGTGAAACCCCACCATGGATCTTTTCAGGCACATTCTGCAGTACTGTAGAGTCATGCCTACAAACGCAAAGGCTTGGTGAGGAGAGAAGCTGCATTTTCCAAACCTTCACAGACCTCACTTCCAAGTGATGGTGAAAGGGGCTCACCATGCTCTGGATCTCCTACAGCTGTTTTGCAAACCTGAAAATCAGCAGCATCACCACGATATCACCTCTCTGTAGGAACACACCTGAACACTCCTGTGTACGTTACATCCCAATCAACCCAAGTTAATCTCTATTTCTATCCTGACAGAGTGGCCACAAACCCAACACTTGCTAATTAAACTCTTCTCGCTGTTTTCTGAATCAACAACAGGATCAATACTATTCCTTATTTCAGATCATAGTTACAGCATTTTAAGAAGTGCTTTTACAATGATAAATTGGTTTTTTCAATCCGTAACATACAATGCAATTATTTCCATTCGTTGTGCAGATCTCAGTCTCTGACTGAGCTCGAGGATCCGCTCCAAGGACCCAGTGGTTTCTCGCACACCCTTTTCCAGGCTCTCCCAAACTCCCAACTGAGCCAGTACACCACCCTGGCTCAAGAGGAAAGCTGCAATAACTCTTTCTGATTTGTATAATGCATATCCACTGTTCCATATGCCAAAACATTTGAGCTCTCAGCTATTTGTAGGCTGATGAACCAGATGCACAGGGTAAGTTGGGATGCATTAAACCTACTAAAAATGCCACTATTACAAGTGATTTTTATGGCTCCAATAAATCCAAGTTAACTGAATTTACCATGTATGTGCTGAATACTTTCTCAAATCAAACACTGGCACATATCTGATAGCCAATTTTCTGGAATTTCCAGCCATCCAGCACATGGTGAGAGTGACTGATGCTATATGTACATATACTGCTCTGCTCTCAGTCAGACTGCTGGCAATACCAAAATATTAGCCAAATGCTTTATTTCCTATTTAGGCACTGTGTCTGGATTTAAAATTTAGGAAAAAAAGGGAAAAAACCCCAAACTGATGTACTGAATCAAATATGGCTATAGAGTAGTCATCAGGCAATAAGAGAGTAGAATGATACCACTGTTTTTCATTCAAAAGATTGTATATCTTTTTGAGCATGAAAATAATTTTGACACAAGCAAAGCTGGCTAATGATGTTTGCTGAACAGGAAAAGAAGGGTTTACCATATTGCTACTAGCTTATTCAGCTCTTCCCATTGCTGAGATTTTGCTTTGCATTAAGTACAACATGTCAGAGCTTCCAAATGTAACATGACAACCTAGAGCATTTAACTGTAAACACAAAGATGGCCTTTGAAAAGACTTAAGGAACAACAAAAAAAGAGACTGAGAGAAGCAAGTACAAAAAAAATTAAAAACACTTAAAATATTCTTATGCATAATAAAAAGATCCTATATTTCATATCAGAAGTAAGAACCTTCTGTTTCTACTGAATCCAATGGCACCACTGTTATTGCCATCAACGGAATCAGAGTTCTTTGTTTTAAAATGCCAGTAGGCATCCAGCTGGTTTGCTGGAAGACTGTGATACACTTCTCTTCCATGAATACGGCCATAGCTAACCTCTGATACAAATCCAAGTTTCCTGATAGCCTTTCATAATATCTGGTCCCCCGAAGAGCTGGTATTCATTGCACTGATACCAATTAGAGCGCAGTAATTTCCTAAGTAAAAAAAAAAAAAATCTCCCAATTCTTTGGATAAAATTCTAAGAATAAGACGTTTTTCATTACGACTTTGACCTTTTCCATTTATGCTTTTACACTGTTTCCCACCATGATTATGGTTTGACTAGAGGAATTACTTTTTCACTATGCCATCCAGCTTTTTAAGTCAAGTTTTTACCTTGATTGTTAAGAGTATTAAAAAACAACCCCAAGCTGCTTTTTAACAACTCACTCTGTGGACTGTATTAATTTTCCTGCACCTCACTGGCAAAGGGAAACCAAAAGACACTACATGTGAACTTAATTTAAGATGAAAAAAACACACAAGAACTCGCAATAACCTTCTGAAAATGCCACATGGGTTATGTCCCCTTCTCCTCTTTTTGACAGGGTGTAGGCTGAACTATTTTACCTACATTTGGTCTGACCTCACTAATGCTTGGTAAGCTGGACTAAACCGGAGTGATCACGCTCCTGTGTGTGCTGGGTATATAGTGCCTCAGACAGGTCCTTACCAACAGCTGTCTGCCCTTCAGCTGCCTTGAACTCAAACCCTTTCACCATCTACACTGTAAGGTCTCATATCCAGCTCCACCTTGAATGACTTGAGAGCTTTCCAGCTTTTGTGATCAGCCAGCTCCCTTTTCCTTCCCGGTCTTAAGGAGATTCCAACTTGCTGAAAACCTGCCCACGCCCCAGTTCCTGGGCTTGGGGGAACTCTCCAGTGCTGCCTTGCAGTGATCCCTCTCTTCCTCCACTCCAGCTCTTCCACACCCACGTATGACTGCCAGGAGAGACAAAACTGATCCTGGGTTACAAGCTGCAAAGGGCAGGCTGCATGTTGTGATAAAGGTGGGTTAACAACAGATTTGGCAGCTCAGAATGGCAGAAGAATTCTCCATGATCTTTCTAAATATTCCACAGATGATTTAATACACACTAATCTGCTGTTCCTCCAACAAGCCCTTCTCTGAACTTGCTTCCTTCAGGCTTCCTTGCACTATTTGCCTCAGAGCAAGCACTGCTTTCCTGTCTCTCTCATCTTCTCCATCGCTGCTTCCAGAAACACACAAGGAACAGAAAGCAAAACAGAGATGTACAGAATTCTGTATACTTCCTAGAAAAGGTTTCCTGCTGCTTCTCCTTCATCATGATGTCTGTCATCATCTACCTCCTCCTCTTGGTTCACTGCAAGGTTATCAGGAATGGCACTAATAAGATTATGCTCTAATTCCCAGGACCATACTCATAAAACAGAACTCCAGTGATGTTAATCACTCTCTTTGACAAAACATGATTTCCCACCTAAGACTGGGATAATTCATTGTTTTCTCTTTTTAAAATGCATTATCAAAATATTCCAGAGTTATCAAACCCTGTTTTACTGCAAATCTCTATTTAAGAAGCATCTCAAGATGCAAATGTATCCCCAAAAGAACACAATCCTAGATTTACCTTCTAGATCGAGATGTTCAAGGAAATATTATTCAAAGACTGAACAAGAATCGATGTTCAGCTTTTCCAGACAGTGTGTCCACCACACAGGAAAAAGTACACTTTTGGGGCCATCTGTTTACTTAGAAGGCAAAAAGATTATTTAGTTTTCAAGCATTCTCAGATTCACAAAGTATCTTGCATTGCATCAAGCTGGATGAATGCAGTGACACCTTTTTCTTAAAACATAAATTGGAAAAAATATTTGAAAATGTTTGTCTTCATATTAACAATCTTCAGGAATGCTAAACACGATTCATACATTCGTAGAGTCCAGACAAGAAAAAACAAACCTCTCTCACCAATTCACAGGGAAAAAAAAAAGTGAGGGGCAGGGTAAAAAGAACAACCAACTAGAACAGCCATTACTTATAGTAGTCAGCATGAGTGATGCTATATATAAATCCCTTCATATTCTTCAAGGCTATTAAACCCAATTTTTTCAAACATGAGAAAATAAAAGAATATTAGTTGTGGCTAAACTGAAAAAAATCCTATCACATTTGACAAATCATTAGCAAAGTCATCTGTGAAACCACAGTCTGTTGATTTAGCTTCTGAGTGACATCTCATTGCTATATCAAAAGTAAGTTTACATTTATTTTTTTTATTTGGTGATCTTGAAAACACATGAGCTATCAGGCTTAGAAGAAAGTTTCATGGAAAATATGAGCAAAGAAGAAAATACATGATTAGTATTTGTAGAGTAGGGTGATCATAAAGTCATGCAGTCACCAACCAAAATCCATTTCCAGAGCTTTTTATACTAGCACTCATCAGGCTTATATTGAAGTGCCACTTCTACCACTCTGAGCTGCCATGACTGTGCACACAGATCACACTGAGACCAAAACTGACCAGCCAGAAAACCAACTGCAAAGTGACACTGTCATGGTGACAAGCCAACGGCACAACCTTCAAAGGAGTTCCTGTGGCTAAAATCATAACAGGACCATAGCTGAGTCAGTAAGAAAGCTACTACAAAAGGTTGATTTTTGAGTGCAGCAGTTCCATAATGACAATACTGGAAGCTTTTGTAAATGGCATGCCCTGCTGTTCAGATTACAGCGTGTGCTCTACTCAGGTATCCATGGAAACTTGAGAAAAAGATGTTAAATTTGTTGTATCTGTTTGGCACCAGGGAATGGGTCTAGTTGACAGTCAGCCTAGCCTTGATCTTTAAATGTGGAGGAAGCATTGAGTCCTCAAACAATGATAAATCCACAAGACCAAACAGTCACATTTCCCAAACAATGACACAGAGGAGACAAGGATGTACTAAAGGACAGTTATTTTCTCTTGACAGAGAAAAACATCAAAAACCCTGTAATGAGGAAAGAGACACCCGAATATTCCGTCTCGCAACCTCATAGGGAACAGGAAAAAGAGAAAGTGTGGATACAAACACATGGAACCTCTCAAAGAAAGGCTGTGTCAGGACAGGGGGATATAGAGTGCTTAGGACTGCAAAACCCTTGGAGAGAAACTACTTCAACCCTAGACACTGATCCTGAATTACACTGAGAACACAAGATGTATCCAAAAACGGACAAACTGAAGCAGTATTCCCAGATATCCTTATGGGATAAGGAAGTAGCATAGAGAGAATAATTTCTCTCTGGTCTCTTCCCCAAGGAAACTAATGCAGGTTGGGCAGGCTCCCACAATAGAAACAGATTTTCTTCATAGATGGGAAGTGGATTAACTCCCTCAGATGGCATGGAACTGCTATTATGGAACTACATTCACATAATACACACTTTGTTGGACTCAAACTGATAACAACTACTAGAAATCTCTCTCAATGTTCCTCAGAAACTGCATCTGCAGAGCACAGTCTGAGAGTATTGACTCAGGGACTGACTCAGAACTACAGACATAAGAAACAGCTAAAAGAAAAACCTTCTCCAGGTCTCCTGTTCTTGCAAATTCAGATGTCTTCAGAACTGATCCACCCAGAGCCCTGCAAATCAATCCTGGGGCCAGTGAGCACCCAGTGACTGTCGCCCGGGAGCAGAGCACAAGGTGCTGATGGCAGGGCACACCAACACAGCCACTCTCTGATGTCCTTGACACACCCTGATGCAGTCCTGAGTAAGGGCATTTTGTCAAGTCTTTAGTGAAGAATAAAGGCTTTCTGGGCTGAATGCTGGCCTTCGTATTCTGAGTATTTTCATTTATTCATTTGCTTACTTATTAGAACTGACTGCATTTTCCTTTTCATTTACATGAAAACCTTTCTCAAATCCCTCTGAGACAGCCTTTGAAGGAATTTCCTGTTTTAATACTGATTACTTACACAGCTAACCACTGCTGTACTAATTTTAAAACACTGCAACGTCACTGTTTTAACAGCAGTTATGGCAATACTTAAAACTTGCATTTGTTTATTTTAAATGCATATCACTGTGACTCTTAAAAGTACAACACATGAGCCAGAGCTGAGATATTTTTGAGTAATGAGAGTTATGGAATGTTCTTTTAAGATCAAAAATGTGCCTGGTCACTGAGAAAAGGCAGTTTCAATTTAATGACCCAGGAGCCAGGACACTTGTCACAGTGAGGATGATGAAGCCTGCAGATATGTCACAGGCATTTCAGACCACTGAGGTTTGTACTTGGCAGCAGCATTCCCTCAGCTCAACACCAACATCTGTGACCTTACAGCACCAAACATCTGCACACTCTTCAGTAAAACATTTGTGAAGCAAGCGTACCATTTACAATCACGACCAATGGACTTCAGAGCTCATTGCTGGAACAGACTTCAAGTCCTCGTGGTACCTCTCTCATTGCAGAAATACAGCTGAACAAGCAAGTGCAATACTGATGCAACCTGGAGTTTCACCCATTTCTGTTTTCCACTGGCCAAGGCTGTTTAATGGGGAAGGGACAAGTGCCGTACAGCAGCTGAATAAGTAAGAACTGAAGTAATTTGTGGATAGACAAAATACTCTAAAGATTTCACTAAAGCTGCATATGGAAAATACCAAAATCTACTTTACTTAAAGAACATAAAAAGGGGAATAGATGCAAACTCCCCAAAAGGTCATGTTGCTTCATGCCAAATTAAGGTCATGACTGTTCTCATTCTCCTAACAGAAAGTAGCATTGTTTGCGTGCATTGTTTTTCATTCCTTTCATCTTCCCCTACTGTTTACTAAGAGCCAGCACAGGTTTTTTAAATACCCAAAAAAGCCAATTTACTTCTTCACAATGCCTACTGACTAAAACAGCCTAAAACAGCCAGACAGAGAAGTTTCTAAAACCATAAATGGTGTGCTTTTTGAAGTCAAATACTTGTGAAATCCCATCTGACACATCGTCAAAAGGTAGAACCTATTCAGGTACAGAAAACTGACATTATAGGATCCTTTAATGTTTCTGTTTTAACATAAAAAGTATATTTTTAAGAAAGAGAAGGTTGCTTTGTGCATTTACAGACAGAATAGGCAAAATCATAGCAGAGGACGGCAAAAGGGAGTTAATCACCCAGAACAGCTTAGAAGAATAAGTAACTGGAAATTTTAAAATATTTGACCAGATCTGCAACTTCAAAAGATAAAAAAAAAAAAAAAGAAATTCAGTCTTAATTGCAACAGCAGATATGACATCCAGGAGGGGCCTAAAAAATTTCAACAGCACTCAGCGAAATAAAGAAGTATTTGGCAGAAAAGAGCACAAGATGAGACACCAGTCAAGTCCCATATAACCCCAACCACCAGTGACACAGTTAGAGAGCAAAACATATCCTAAATCTTGACGTGTACATGCAGGGATCAGGTCTTTTATAGCTGAGGCAGCATTGTGGTCTTCTGCACAGAACTGGCCTCCCAGAGGCTGCTTTAACTTGAACTGACATCCGAGGCTGCAGCAGCCTCTTCCAGCACCCAGTGACAGTGGTGTTTGACTGACACCCTGGTCACGCCCTGTGGACTAGGATGAAGCCCACTTACACCATACACACATCAGCTACAAACACCTCTGGACAGAAGAGACCTTTTGGGGCCTCACTACAGCTGACTGAAGCTTTGGGGAGACTTTGCAGGTACAGAGAAGGGCAGCTCTGTTGAACACCAACTGCTGTCCCTGTGGGAATAAACTAAACATTTGGACTGAAAGCTCACAGGGTGACAGTATCATAAAGGAAAACTTGTCAGCTCAACCAGCATTACCCAGTCGTGAGCCAACGCTTTAGAAATGACAGAAGTCAGTATAATTAGAAGCTTTACATGCAATAGCTCCTGGGTATGACCAATCTCACCCAGGCTCACACTAACCAAGCTGCAGGTACCGCAGTGCTGTGCTAACTGAAGCTGTAACAAGGATCAGCAGGCACTGCACACAACACTCAGCTATATCACACACAGACATTTCTTTACGCATTGTACTGTGCTGCAATAAGTGACTGCAGCATCAATACTGTCAATACAACACGCACCAAATCACGTTTTATCCCTGAAGCCTTTTTTCCTCTGACAGCTTCAGCATTCCAGCACATGGCAAGAACATAAAGATTTCTGACATAAAAAATCATTGCTTTACTACCTGGTCTTCAGTCTTCTAACAAAATCCCTCCTGTGCAGATTCTCCCTATGTCACAAATTACTTCATTTCAGTATTGCATCACACTAACCTTGCAAGTTGGCAGAAAACAAAACACATGATACCCTGTCATTTGAAAGACAAATGAATCTGTCAGTCTGTTCTTCCCTTTGTCAGCTGCATGCTAGAAAATTGTTACAGGTTACTTCAAATCAAACAGATATTAGAGACTTTACTTAGGAAGCACTGAGAGAACATTTAGATGGGGAGGTGGGGGAGAGAGAGAAAATCCAGTAGAGCAGGTCGTCTTGGAGACTCAAATAGTTTCTAAGTATTGTAGTCTGGTTGGTTTTGGTTTTTTTCAACGGATACTTTATTACTCTTTTATTCCATTTGCACTGAAATTAAGCTGTATTATTCCAAATGTTCCCCAAATACTATTATTTGTATTCAAACCCAACCTTTTAAGTTTCCCCATACATTTCTACCAACACCTTTGGCTCAGCATTACAGTTTCCTCAAACCTTTGCAGCATGCAGTGAGGAAGAAGGGATGGAGAACTCGAACGAAATCAGGCTGAGTCTGCATTTCCCTTAAGAGTTATTCACCCATATCATTTGTATCCTAGGAACCCCATCCCTCCCCCAGCTCCGTTTCCACACAAGAAGAGACCACCTCTGTCCTGCAAAGGCTGTGTTATATTTATGAGGCACAGCGTAACCACAAACGGACCAAACACACAGAATCCTTGTTTCATGCAAAACGAGGTTCAGCTCAGCTCGTGTCAAGTTTGCAAAATCACAGACATGCGGACCCGCTAACGTGGTAAAACGCCCCGCTCGGGGCTTCCCCCACCCCTACACCTCGGTGGGAGCTCCCCGGTCCCCGACGATGCGCCGGGATGCTCAGGCGCTCAGCCCAGAAAGCGCCGTCTCTCCCACCCAGCTACCAGGTCTTTCTCTTCCAGTGCACCAGGCTATTCGCTACAAGCGGGGTGCTGCCTCTATGTCAGCAGCAGCCCTTGACCTCCTCTCTAAGCCCTCCCTCTTCTCCCTCGGCAAAGGGACACCCGGACTGGCGGGGGGGTCGAAGCCACAAAGGCCGGGCCGGCGGGGATGCCGCGCCCGCCGCAGCGCCCCGGGCAGAGCTCCCGCCCCGCCTCGGCCCCGCCCGCGGTGCCGCCGCATCGCTTTGTCACCTGGACCCCCCGCGCTGCTGCACCGGCTCCCCGGGGACGGCCTGTGATGGAGGATGAGCCGCGGGGCTGCGCGGGGGGTTCCGCGGGGTGCGCTCCGCAGGAACCCCCCATCCCATCCCATCCCATCCCATCCCATCCCATCCCGCGGGGCACCCCCGGGCCCGGGAGCGAGAGGCCGGCGGCCCTGCCCTGCCCGCGCGGCACAGCCCGGCCGGCGGGGCCGGGACATTGTCTGCCGCCTCCCCGCCCCCGGCCGGGGCTCCCTCCGGCCGCAGCCCGCTTCCCCCGATGGGCCGGGGCCGCGCCGGGCTGCAGCGCTCCTGCATTGCGGCGGGGCCCGGCGGAGCGAGAGCGGGCAGCGCCGCCGCTCCCCCTTACCTGCAGCTCCGCTCTCCGCCTCCGACATGGCAGGGGCTGGAGCCGCGCTGCCCAGCCCGGGGGAGGCTCCGCTCCTTCCTCCCGTCCCCACCCCGCTGCGCCTTCCTGCGGGCGGTGCGGAGCCAGGGGAGGGCTGCGCGCCCGGCCCGGCGCTGACGCCTTCCCGCGCCGGCTGCGGGGCCGCACCGCCCCTCCCTCCCCGCAGCCGCACAAGGGACCGGCGGGGGCGGCTCCGAGGGACGGACAGCCCAGCCCCAGATGCGGGTCTCGCGGCTGCTGAAGCAGAAATTCCTCCGCGGGGACAGCTATGGAAAGAGACCCCTCTCCGCGGCCCCGCCTTCGTCCTGGGCGCCGGGAAAGGGTGCTGGGATCCTGCGGGAGACGGAGCCGTGAGGATACCTGCAAAGGTTGCACCGGCTGCTTGCCGTCGGGTTGCCAGGGATGTGTAGGTAGAGGTAACCCGAACAGTCAGACTTTAATAGGTCCCTCGGCATCATGAATTACGGGGTGACTTTTACAACATGGGATTCTTTTTATTTGTCTTCTTTTTATTCCACGTGGTTCTGCGGTGCCATCAGGCCAGAACCTCATGTTTCCAGTGATTTTTTGCTAATTGCCTCCAGGACCTGGGAGAGAAACACCCCTGCTGTCACTTGATCCATGATTAAGTTTAAGACTTTTCCAAACTATGTAAGAGGCCATTACAAACACAAGAATAAAAATAAGGCTGGTATCTTCCCATGCATAATCCTGGAGCCAGAGAAAGGGTTCTCCTGGTTTCCTCCCGTTCTTCATTGTCTAAATCTCCTTTGCTTTCCAGCCTCAGCAGCCAGTCACATTTTGAAAGCCCTGCCAGCAGTTCATGTGAAATAAATAAAGGCATTAACTCCAAGCACAGCCTCAGTTCCTTGATAATTCCTAGGCTCAGGAGGTCACTGGCATTCACTGCAGTGTAAAATCCACCCAAAGTTCTCCCAAGTCCTCTCACCAAAGCTGTTGCTCACACAAGGCAGGATCCCTGTGAAACCCCTGGAGATTGGGGAATTTTGAAATAAAACCCCAGATGCTGCAGGTGCTTACTCAGCACCTCCCTCTGTTTCTGGTTTCTTGCTCTCATGGCATTTGCTCTGTTCTCTGTAAGTTTTATTACCTCTGAGGACAGAAGGTGTAGCACAAAAGTTAAAGCACTAAACTCCTTCACATCTGCACACCTGACTCCTCTCCAAGGCCTTCACCAACCCTGTATACACTAAGAAGACTCTCTCTCTCCCTGAAAGTGTCTCATCCAGGGAAAAAGCTGAACTCAGTTCTTCACCTCCCAAAATCAGCAGCCCAAAGGGATTTTCTAAACTGTTGAGGAGGAGAGAGGGAAGGAGCACGGTGGAACAGCAGCTCATTCCACTGTTCACATCAGCTGTAAGCTGGTTCCCTGGGACACTCAGTAACGTGGGGATCACCCACAATTTACCAAAACCCGAGGACAGTGTGCAGTGGGACAGCGTGCACTGGGATTGCCGCTTCCTGCTCTTCCCTCAGCTCCAGGCCAGGCAACAAAGGGGAACATCTGGCCAAGACTTGGCTTTAATTACCTATTTAGAGTCAGGCTGAATATTTACGCTGCCATTAAACAGCCTCGGAAATAAGAAACCAAACAACTCTAACACTTGGTTTCCTGACAAGAGACTTAAATAGCAGAAACTTTTCCTTCAAATTAAATGCATTTCAATAGCAATTAATGGTAGGCTTTAAACATGTATTGAGATGATTAACAAAGGCAGAGGAAAAGAAAAAAAGCAATCAAGAAATACATAAACACATATCCAAATCATATAGTTTCTGGAAAAAAAAATATCATATGCAGTCTAGTTCCACAATCCCTCAAGAAACAAGACAACACACATAAAAATAGCATTTACTGGGTGCAGACATCTTTCCGAATGTCACGGCACTGACTGCATTATTCAATATCAGGCCAGGTTGCCTAAGTTACACACTCAGCTGTAGGTGTTTTGAATAATGCATATTTGAAGGCATGTGACTGACTAGCTAGTTTCAGAAATAAGACCTTTTATGGTATGTACTTTTAAAACCACGTTTAAAAGAAATACATTTAAAGTAAAATTAGATTGTCAATCTGAAATATCAAATTGAGAACTAAGGCCCCTTAAATTTAGTTTTGCTTTATATAGATAAAAATTATATAGACATTAATTAAAGAAAAATAAAATATTTCATTAGTTTTCCCTTGTCGTTTCTCTCTCCCCTGGAAATGAAAAAAAGTACATTTCATATGAAAGAAAAAAACTTTTTGAAAAGGTCACTGTATCAAATGAGCCTGCTCTGGGGCTGAAGAGGCTCCATTTCTGTTACTTACTCCATAGGAATTTGTCATTTCTGTGGTCATTTTGACAGGTTGTTTGGAATCTGTGCTTTTAATTGTTTATTATTTTATAAGCCTAACAGAAAAATCAATCTAAATATGTAAAAATGAATGGATGGATTTTGAAAAGGATGAAATAAATCAAGTCATCTACATCCTCTGAACACCTGTTCATACAAACACCTCAGCTTGTCCCATACACAAGATTCAATTTTAGTGTGGGTCTGGAAAGAACTTTTTTCTTTCTCAGTGAAGTAACATCAGCTAGCTTAGTACAGTACAGAAGAGTAGCAGCAGAAAGGAAACCTTTTTTTGCCCCTGAAACATCAAAGTGTTATTCCATCAGACAACCAAGGCACCCGTCAGTGTTCAACTCAAGCACCAACCCAGTTGTTATGGTACTGCCGTGACTATGAGGAAAAGCATGATTTCTGCAGTAGCTTGGGGCAGATGTCTGCTTTAAGTTCCCTCTCAGCCATCTATTTTGGACTGAACACCCCTCAAGCACAATCGAGAAGTGATTTAATATACTGTATTTTGCATCTGCAGCCTAGGTGATCCCCAGAAAGCTGCAGCCTCAAACCATTCAATTCATTACACAAGGGGTTCAGACATGCTGGCAGAAACTGCCAGTACAAGAACAATAGCTGCCTAACCTATCACTGATTTTAGCAGGGCTACCACATACATGTGATCCATTAGCATCAATCAAAATTTCATGAGAGAATTGAAGATCACCAGAGTGCCCTTTCGGGGCCATACCCGCACGTTGTGAGAGCTATGGAAAACTGTGGCTAGTCAGTGAGAAGAGCTTTGTGCTTCTTACTCATGAGTACGAGGGTCTAAGTGAGGCACTGATGGGGTAGCACGGAGAATCAGTGAGCTGGAAACACGAGGCACAGAGATCTGGAAGAAATACAGGCATCTGAGTATTGCTTTCAATGCACCTGGCAGCACGAGGTACAGACATTATCACAGACACAGAAACCAGCGTGCCACTGAAGCCCAACACCCAGCCCAATACTGGTACCAGGAAGAGTTGTATCTTTAAAAACCACATCACATTTCAAACAAAAGAATAGAAAGCAGGTAAGGACACCTTGGATCTTGCCAGCTCAGGAATCCCTCATAAAGCACCATGTTCATCTGCTCAATTAAAATTCCTAGATTAATGGTTTCTTACTTCAAAGTTTCCTCTTATGTAGTTTCTGGAGCATCATTAAACATACAATACCTGGTTTCTGTTTGTCACCTGCATAACTGTTATTGCAGTGTCCTCCTTCATTCCAACTGTACAGCTTTTTGGCTTACAGCACTTAACCCTCTCCCGTTCTGCTTATTGGCTCATGTGCTAAAAAACTTAAAAATTATTTTCATTACAGAGGCAACTGGCAATCTGTTACCCTAGATGCAGTTTTTATCTTCCCCTTTCCTAAAAACAGCCTTTTATTTTAATACTAAAGAAGTCTCTGTAAAGATAAGAAGAATGAAAAACTATTCATCACTGTCACAGCCTTTCATTAAAGAAGCTTATTGTGCACATAGGAATATGAAGGATTTCTTCAAAAGGAACAGGTTATATAATTTTCATCTGTCTTTTATACATTTCTCATTCCCGGTATCCTGGCATCTGTTGGAAGTGTATCCCTCTGGGAACACTGGCGGCATAGAGTTCTCCAGCATTTCACAGCAGGATGGTTTTTCAGCAAAACTGCTGGGCTGGAGACAGTAAAAGTGTGGCTCTGGTGCTCTCAAATCTCTGGCAACACACTAACTCATTTGGAGAGTACTTTCAAGTATGATAGCCCTCAGCACTGCTTACACTGTTAGTGTGTGTCCAGCACTCCCATCATATAAATGTTCTATAGTCTTCTCATGGATCACAATGGAATGTGTAGCTGCTGTGTGCACAGAATTAAAAGATAAATTCAATTCCAAAGAGTTCCCACTCATACTGTATGTCCTGAACACCTTTTCTCTCTAAATTCATTGCCCTTCCTCTACCCTGGGTGTCTTAAAAACAGAACAAAGCCAAAGAAACACAAAGCACAAACAAACAAACCCCCAGAAGAAACAGATGTATTATATAACTTAACATGATCATACCATCATCCATTATTCTCCAAATATGCACCCAACTATATATGGTAAAAAATGCTATTCTGTCAAGGCATTTTTAAAATATCAAACAGATTGTGCATCCATACTGCCTTGTTTCAACACACATTTCTTATCACTTCTAACGAAACAAAGCTCTGTATGCATCAAACAATAAACTTGGTTTTGTTACATGGTTCCTGTGGACATATACAGTGCTCAAGTTAGCGATGAATACACTGGCTCCCACTGAAGTCAATAAAAGTGGCAGATGGCTCAAGCCACCTCTAAAAACAAGGAACTACAGTTGGGTAGGACAAAATTCTGCAAAGTTTTGCCTACCTTTTTCGAAAGGCCTCTGTTCTAGAGAACACGTTGTACCCCCCAGGTGGCGTGTTTAAGTGTTATTGTTCATACCCGTGCTTTGCACACTGCTTCATTGAATTATAGACCATTAGCAAAATTGCGGTGTTATTTGCAGGGCAAGTAATAATCCTGTCCCTTAAAATCATGCTGTACCAGCTCAAGAATACTGAATTTGCCAATGTAAAGGAGAAAGGACTCAGAAAATTAGCAGGCAAATGACATAGGAGTACATAGTGAGTACATTCTTTCACTGTGCACCTGTGATAGATAAAAATGTCATCACAGAAATCCACAGAACATGTGACAGTTACCAAACTCCTACCTAACTGCTTTCTGAAGCTTCCTGTGGTCCAATTAAATACTAGAAAGAAAAGACAGAATACTTAAAGATAAGCAACACGTGATTGCCATGATACTCCAAACAAATTGTATCTGAGGGGCAAATCTGAAACTAGTATTATATGCGATTTCCATAGATTGATTACTCATAGGAAACAGACATTTAGGTTTCCTGTAGGAACATATCAGGTTAACGGTTTTGGTTTTGTTTTGGGGTTTTTTCCCTAAGATGTTTAAGAAACTCTGTGGGGAATATCCAGACATAATGAAAATGTCACCCAGATCCTCCAGGATAGTACAGAATAGATTGGAAGAGTGGGAACTATGATGCACATTATATGTCATGCATCTCACCCTCTGTCTAGGGGGTAGAAGTGGTTACGCTGAGATACACATGTACAGAGGAATAAGGGAAATTTAAAGGCCAACTGAATAAATTCAGGTGAGCAAAGTCATAGAGTAAATGAGAAATAACACAACCAGTTTTACAAGAAACTACTTGCAGCATAGAGAGGAATCTGTACCTACAGCTAAGGCTGGACAAACTGATTACTTACCAGAGTAAATCTTAATGAATTCCACTTACCTCCAGCTTCCATCTGACATGTAACAATGCAGCAGGACTGGGACAGTTTAGATTTTGAAGGGAAATAAAGAATAAGCAAAACCCCTCTGACACTCTTAAGAAGTGCCTGGTGAATACTGAAAATGTTTTTAACATTACAAATATATTTTGATAGGTTTTACAACCTTTAGCATTTCATATATATGAACATTATATGATTTGATTTTTACTTCTAAGAATATTATCCAAAAAGAAAAGGCTAAACGGTTGTAAAAGGTGTTTTGCAAATATATGTCTTGGAAATGCTCATGAAACATAAATCCACAAATATAAGTGCTGCTGGGTCTTTTTCAGAACATAACTATTTTTAAAAAGAATATTTGATAGAAATTTAAATTTAGAACATCAAGTGGTACCATTTATCTGATCATGGTTAGAATTAGCATAGTAAATCACACAGGGGAAAGAGAAATAGATGTGCTCCTAGACATAGTAGAAATAGGTATTTTAGCATTAATCAACTGGTTGAAGTATGTTCTTACAAAATATTTGAGAAAATTCAAATAACTAACACATTTGTAAAAATTAAAAGGCTAAATAATCAGTCAGTCACCACTGTGAGTCATTTATTTACTTTTGCTTAAATGTCAGAAATGAATGGTGTTACGAGCATCACTGACATCTTCTCAAAATCTTGATGTGCCACTCCTCTCTGTGCATTCTTTTTTAATACCATATGCTCTATTTTTGGAATCTTTAATGAGGGCACACACATATAAATGAAAGTACAGAATATCCCAAATGAACAGAGTAAGTTTTCCACTCAATGTCTAATTTATCTCACCACAGGTTATGTGAGCCCTCTGATAATTCTTTTCTCCCTAATCACTAAAGGGATGCAAAATCCATATGATTATACTATTCTATCAGTTGTTTTAAAATCTCTCTGAAGAAAGACATCAATACTAGTTTTTTACAATTTCTAAACATGGAGTCTAGTATGCTAAAATAAAGACTATGAATCAGTAAGTCATATTATTCCTGAAAAGGTGAGGAAATCCCATGAGTAGCAAGTTAGTAAAAAGTAAAATTATATAATAAGTAACAATCCAACAGTCATGGAACAAAGACATGACTATTTTTAAGAAAAGTAGTTCATCTTAGGAGATTAGCATCACTGAAGCAGGCAATATATTTAGCTTCTATAAATGAATACTGAATTCATTACCACAGCTATATAAAAATGGATGCAAAAATAAGCCATTTCCTGTATTTACACAAATGTAAACATGAGTACATTTTGTCTTTGACTTTGGAATTCAATAATAAAAAGAGAACTCAAAAGATAGCAGAGCTCTACTGACTTAAAATGTAATTTTAATCAGCAACCATGATTCAAATCTTGCTTTGATGAAGCATAAAGCTGTGAATTGGAGAAGTCCTTTATTTTTCCATTCTAATTCAAATACAACAAACTGTACCAAAATCTTTAAACTGGCACATACAGTGCAAGAAACATCCTTCCTCTTATTACATCTCTTGGATTTGCTTGTGGTATTTTCAGTAAAGATTTATTATTTTAGTCATCTTTGCCAGCAGAAAAGAATGTTGTTGGCATTCCTCTAGGTGTTTAGCCTAAATTATTATTAAACTGCTCAAATCTGGTAATTCAATAAACCAAGAATTTGCTCAGGAAAAAAACTAATGATCCTTTAAATGTTGCCACTTTCTTAAACTTAACTACCAAAAAGATGATGATTTAATTCCTTGAAGAAACATAATGAAATCACCTTAATTTGTTTTTCATTGACAAAAGAAGAATCACATAACATTGACCGCATTAGCTACAATAAAAGATCTGGTTTTTATTTCTTGGTGAAGATTACCATTTAGAGAAAGACACAGATTATTATTTTAGTATTCTGGGTATGCATGTGTGTCTTATAAAACCAGGATTTTCACTGACCACAAAAATACTCCGTGCCTTTTTTATTTAAGACATTCTGGCAACCCCTGGTTTGGATCCTTTCAGCTGGATCCAAAGTCTTTTCAAATCAGTGGAAAATCTCCCATTGCTTTTAAGAATTTTAAACTAGGTGCTAAAGCACTGAGATGAGGTGATAGCTGCCTTGGTGCCTGGGAACTGTAGAATAAAGCATATAACATATGCCAATATTTCTAATACAGATAGATATTCCTTACCCAGCACTTCATTCACCTGTGCTTTTTCACAGAAACTGGGATTGTCTACATCACCACAGTGTCTGCCACAGAATTCGGAGTCAAATGTTTTAAGAAGGCTGCTCCCCAGGAGGAGTTTGGGTTTTAAAAAAACCACAAACAAACAAACAAACAAACAAAACCACAAAAAGAGAGAAATGCTGAAAAGGAGACTGAAATGCTTTCAGAATCTTGCAACGCCAGCAGATCTCAGTAAGGACATTTGGGAACCCAAACAGAGCAAATACACTGAGATCAATGCAGTCACACCTCAGATGATCTTTGTCCACCCAAGGTCTCCTGACTTTGAAACACAGGGCAATGAAAGTAAATGTAGAGGCTTCTTTAAATCAGTTCTGCAGAAAATGTGTGTCATATGGGCAGGGTAAAAAAATCATCACCACAGGAAACGTCATTTGGTTTGATTAGAATGGCAGCATAACATTTCTTATGGAAAGTAATGTTTATAAATAGTGAAATATGTGTGAAAATACTCTTCAAATCTATTTGACATCTGTCTTCCAAGGGACTGTATTTTTGGCTGAGTTTTTATTTTCAGTCCTTTGCCTTAAGCTTGCATTTGACTGCTCTATTATTTAGAAAGTAGTGCCCTTCTTTTATTAATACAAAGAATGGGCAATTTTAAATTTAAATGTACAAAACTACCACCAATAAATTATAATTTAATGCAGTGCTCAATGCAGGAGAAGTCCTCCTCCTGGAATAGCCTTCTTCCAAAGAAATGGAAAAGAAACAAGCAGAGACGACAGGTCTGTATCAAATCAAATGGTTCACTAACAAAATTCTGGGACTAGCATAAAGTAGGTCTTCAGATTGCATGACTTAAACAAAAACGGGTAGTAAACAAATAAAAATGAAGATACTGCTCAAGAAACAGAAGGAGCACATGGTGAGGAATTTATAGCAAGGAGTGATGGCTGAGAGAAGAATAAGCATAAGGAGATAAGAATAGTATTTTTGAAAACAAGGTCATTGCAGAAAAGGTTTCAGATTCCAGACTATGTTTATAGCCTTTGGTGTCAAGCTGCCCGAAAACAGATTCAGAAGAACTGACTTTGTAGAAGTAA
Organism: Corapipo altera; assembly: GCF_003945725.1. Lineage (NCBI taxonomy): Eukaryota > Metazoa > Chordata > Aves > Passeriformes > Pipridae > Corapipo > Corapipo altera. The sequence continues at coordinate 7,164,175 of NW_020884915.1, read as the reverse complement.
ATTTTCTCTGTCATCTTTGTTCTCACCCGAGGTGCTATCTGTCAAAGCCTATAAACTTCACTGTAGATAGATTATGTTAATCAGACATGAAATAATGTATATAGCTACAGGGAAAATAGGATTCTTGTATCAAATATATTTTCCTGTTCACCCCTGCAAGATCTGAGGGGCACTTTCTGCAGATAAATGGGCTTGGAATGACGTTAATTTAAAATTGTATTTCCAGTTATAAACAGATCATGCAGACAATGGACGTGTAAGCAATCCCAATGTTGCCATGAATAACTATTTATAGTCACCCTTCCTTATTCAAACTTTTCAATGCTGAATGTCTAATCTATACAAAAGCAACATACTTAATTCTCATCATCTCAATTTTGGACTTCAGGTGACTTAAACAAGGGGTTATAAAGTCATTTTTTCCCAGGTATCCATAACTCATTTTCCATAGCACTGCATGGGAATTGTGAGGGTTCTGTATTCCTCGATACTTAAGGTGGGGACAGCAACAATTCAGAAGCACTCACTAATTCTGAATGGTTAATTTTAGATTTTCAAAGAGCATGACTTACTGCTGCTTTCTCTGAGATGCAGCTGCTGAACATCAGAAAGAGCATTTAGAGTACTCTGATATAGCTGGATGCCTATCTTGATTTTCAAATTCACAGTCACCTAATCCCTAGTGAAAATCATAGGAGATAATTGCAAAAATGCTTTTCAAAGCCAGCTGTAAAGTGATCTCCATTTCTAGGTCCTTTGACAACTTTACTGGCACAAGTGTATTCCCCTGTAACAGATGTTTCTGTGTACCCATGTGTTTGCAAGATTTTATAATCCATTAGCAATTACAAAGATTTTTGCTGGAAAGACAATTAAGTTTGTCTTGAGGTAGTTCTTCTTAAAACTGTGTCTTCCTACAGGCATTTGAAATTTCAAGGATTTTGAGTGACTGATTACATACAGGTATCACAGACGGTGAAGGGAAGCAGTTCTACTTATATTTGAAATCTTGTGTGTTATGCATGAACAAGTTTTAAGTGGACACATACCATAATTTCCTATCAGTGTGGTAAAGTTTATAGACAAAAATACAATTTTAGATGGGTACTTGCAATCATTATTCCTTTCAATCCACTGCTAAATCTTGTCATTACAGGCTCTTCTGTTTGTAATGTGCGTTTTGTATGTGGCTGGCCCTTCTCAACTGGCACAGCTGAAGAGTGATGGACTGGTCTCTTTCTAGGTTCCCTTGTTCACCAGTCAGGGTCCACTGCTTTCCCAATGTCCTGCTGTAACATATTTCTGAGTCTGTGTGTACCTGAGTTCCTGCCAGCTGGCAGATGCTCATACTCTTTCCCAGCTAATAAATTGCAGCTTCAGCTCCAGCTGATGCCTCAGGAACTGAAGCAGGATTTTGGAAGTAGGACTTGCTGTGTTTTCACTACCACCGCTTTCTGATCTTTCCAGATGCTTTGAGCATACCTAAGACAAAAGGGGATTAGCTGTCCAGATGTGTATAAGTGGCAGACAGGTGCCTGTCTTTCCCTGCTTTCAAACAGGTGTTCTGGTGTTCTAACAAGGAGACTTGAACTTTCTCTTGCAGTCAAGATATGGAGGTTCAGAACTTTTCCACATCATACTGAGAACATACCAGCATTCTGCAGGCATATCCACCACTTCCTTCATGTCTCTTGTTCACGTGCTCATGGTGATGATTTAGATGTAACCCTAATTCTAGAAAAAAAACCCCAAACATTTAGGAATCCCAGTGGAAGCGTCTGCTTGCTCAAAGACCATCTTAGTCTCATCACAGTTCTTGATGTTCCTTGTCTTGTCTAGTAAGATTTTCTTTCCAAAGAGCTGACGTATGAGGGACTGCTCTGGGTTGCCTAACTCTTCCCTATAAATTGCTTGAAGGAATCCTGGAACGGAGGACTCGATGTAGCCACAAAACTCATTGGAGACAGGCAGAGCCAGGGACTGAAATGTTCAAATACCTTTAAAAGTCTAGGTCTGTGCCAGCTGAATTTCTTTTTATCACAGCAAGAGGTCTTCTAAATATCTTCATGTGAGTAATGTCACTTGTCACAAAACCAAACAAACAACATCCCCTCCCCAACAACAACAACAACAAAACCCACCAAAAAACCTACAAAAAACACACACACACCAAACCCAAACAAATCAGTCTGGAAAGCATTCAAAATTTCAAATCTTTAAGGTAAAGATCTCCTAAACTCTCTCTAAATACAAAATCTATTAAGAATTTAGAAGAGTTTGTTCGTGTCAATGTGAGACACCCACTTTGAATATGAAAAAAGGTGTAATGGTATGAACCCATCGAGGGATGCATTTCTGCCCAGTATCTTTGTTTATGGTAACTGCTTCCCAGGCTGTCTCCTCTGCTCCATTCTCCAGTGTAACATAATCTGAAATACACACCCTAGCACTGTGCAGGTAACAGATTTAATTTATAGGCCTAAATTAAATAGACTAACTATGCAAAGCTGAAGCCAAATGTAGATTTATGTTTAAAATAACCAAGGGGGACCTAAGGCAGGTATTTCTGCAGTATAAGACAAAAAAGTGGGCCATAACTTCCTGCTTGCTTCCCTGACAGCCATCCCCACAAACCAACAGGCATGCCACCCCCACAAACCTACAAAACCCTGCTAAAAAGGCCCAAATTAAACTCTTTGCCAAATTTCCCCAGTAGAGGTTCCTTGCTCCTTCCTACTGAAATCAATCATTTCTCTAGGAAAATCTATGCTAAGAGAAAAATATTATGCTCTAATCAAAAGCTCAAAAGGTGTAAGTTAAACACATGCCCATTGGCTCAAAGTTCCCGAACTCCTCGTGTCCATGTCCCTCAAGGTTCAAAGTAGGGAAAGGAGGGACATGAGGCTCTAAGCCTGTACTCTTACAGCCTGTACTCTTATATCAGCTTCTGCAGTAAGTCATTCAGACAGATGACTTCAAAATCATGCAGGATCCAAATTCTTCAGGACTTTGAACACTTGAATCATTCTCTTTAACTAAGACAACAACCATTTTCCACAGGAGCTAAAGTTTCCAACGATTGTAGTGTGTTGCTCAAGATACCATGTACTACACTAATCTACTCAGGAGGTGACAGAGGCACGGAAAACTGTGTCAGGCCAACCTCTGAAAGGAAAGGTTGCAGACTCCTGGGCAAACACGGATGATAAAAGCATTCCTGGCGGTTGTTGCTATCTAAGCATTCTGGAACAGCCAAGGACGTCTTCAGAATGGCACAATATCGTCTTCAGAAATCCGCTCTCATTATCTATTTTGTTTGTGCAGTGCTTGTTTTGTCCCTCAACAACCTTGCATGACCTTCTTTTAAGCCAATGGATGTTAAACATACTCAGGCAAGAATAAAATGGAAATCAGCTCCTTACAAAACAATCATACATAGTCTTTGAGTTGACAGGCAAACCTGAATACAGTAGCACTTTTGGATAAACATCACCTTGATTTGCCTCTCCAGTTCCAAACACATAAAACAGAACCAAACTCACAATTGCCAACACATCGGCTATGAACTGGACACATCTTAAAAACAGAAACAAAACCATACACAAAACCCAAATGCAGGAACGATCAACAAAAATCTGAATGAAAAGCTAAACTGATCTGAGAGAACATAAATCTGAGACTGTGCCTGCATTTCACAAAAGCAGCAAAAACTGCTGCACTGCCAGACCAAACCGTCTTTGCCCTGAGGCCTGAATTCTACAACAAATTTGTATCCTTAGTTTACCTTTTCTTCTCAGGCATAAATGAAGTTGCCTGGAGGTTTTTTTCAGTGCTCTCTTCAAAACCTATAAGAACTTGATCACTGACAGTGTTATTCTCACTGTATCTGCTGTCAGACATCTCCACATGCATGGCATACAACATACCAAAAAAAAGTGTTATGACAGGAGCTCCAGAAACACACAGCCAGTGCTTTCTGCATAGCTAAATGACACTGTTCCAGCTGGTTAATTAGTGTCCTTTGATGTGACCTTTTTCCTTCAGCCAAGCTGATATTCAAGCTTAACTTCATGGAGGAAATCAATCAAGTTCTGCTTACAATTCCAACAGTGTAAATCTGAAGCCAGCTCATTGTTCTATTTCCAATGTTACAGAAACATAGACAGTACTTTAGACCAACAGCACTGTGAAAGGTGATGTATATTTAAAATCAGACACTGGTAATGCAGAAAGATTACATTTTAAATTAGCAACAATGTCCCAACAGTGCACAAGGAAAACAAATGCAAAGCAGCTTATGGAAGAATAATTTGAATGTCCTGTACATACTGCTAAATTCCAAATGAATCCCACAATAAAGCTTTCTGTCATTGGCAAATACACCATTCAGCAGCTATCAAGAAACAAGCAAAAGTCAAGGAGTACAGAAGAACCAAATTAAAAATTTGTATCTCAGATACAGAGCTGTGTTCAACATGATGCTCTCACCTGGAATACTGTATTTGGTTCATACTGTTATGTAAGGTGTATAAAAGCCAAATAGGGGTCACAGTGCTTTTTAAAGAGTGATTTAGAAATATTTTCCATATAACAAGAGATTTTTAAGATTGAGCTTGGACCCAGAGGACACCGAACTGTAGGACAAATCTCTGTTGACAGACAGCTCTGCCTAATTAGACTCATCAGGTAGTGTTCAAAGGCAGAAGAGAGAACCTTAATTCCAACATCTACCAAAGGTCTTTAATGGGAAGGAATCCCGAATAGTGATGAGCGTGCTATGTAATCCAAGAAACGAGAAGAACAGACATGCTGTAAAAATATCAAAAGGTGAGACAGAACATTCCCAAGGAGAAGATGGCTGGTAAACTGCTGACACTGTCACCTGCCCTGCAGTGACAGGCAGTTGAACAACATACCACGTGAACCAAAGGTGTCCAGGATTCAGGGGCAGCAATCTCACAGATGGGCAGCTGCCCTGACATCTTCATTTCTGGATTTTATTGACTAGCTTAAATTTTAAATTTTAAATTATATAGCTTTTACTGTAATTTTTCATCTTTTCTTCTCTTTTGAATATTGTACAACAGCTTTGTTGCAACTGTGTCAGGAGACTGGAATTAAGTTTAGCATGTGCAAAAACATTAAAGAAGTCAGACATGTCCTCGAAGGCAAAATATAGTAGAACTTTAAGATGAAATGCTACCACAAAATATAGAATTGCTACCTTGTGACATACAGTTTTATTTAATCATGTATGTCTTTTCTCATGCTAAATCTTGATTGTTTCCTTTGTTTCTGATCATAATTCAAATCTGATGTCCTAGTTACACACTCCAGTAGTTTCTAGTACCTTGGGGATTTAAAAAAAAAGGACACAGATATATCATGTCACTGAAAGTGTTCACCTCACTGGTTAGAACACTAATGTCAGCTCAGAAATGTACCAAAGAGGGGTTCACCTGCAAACTCTGACCAGTCAAAGAGCAAAGAGTTCTCAAATAACTGTAGTCACTGAATAGTCTCCAGCTGCACATCACTGGGAAAAACTGACCCAAAAGATCTCTTGTATCTAATACATTAGTAGGTGCATAAACAAACATAATTTAAGACCTATATCGACAGTTCCCTGTTGTCTTTTCATATAGAAAAGATTTCAAAAGCATAAGCACAGTTGAGCCCAAAATTCTCACCTTCTTTTGGAAAATCTCTACTGAAATAGCATCCCTGGAATCATCAGTTAAATATGCCTTGCCCTTACTTTTCTCACATATATGGTTTGCATATGTTATTAACTATCCCACAGATTTAGCTTGTTGAAAATTCTTAATGTCATTTTAATGGTAAGAAACACATTAGTACTGGTGTTTCTCTGGTTGGCTCCTTTACTTGTTTCTTAGCAGCCCTTTTATTTTTTTTTAAAGTTTACAGCTTATTCAGAATCACGCTGCTCTTTTAATCTCTTGCTGGACCTGCTGTTCCCTTTGTGATAACTATGTTTTGTCTTGAGCTACATTAAGATGACTCGGAAATTGAGAAACAGGATTATATCTTTTTTATTAATCTTTATGACTGTAACAAAGCCTAATGGGAAATTGGAGGGAATTCAGAGAAGAGTGAACATCATTAAGGTGCTTGGGTAGTACATATTTAATTACCTTCAGAAGGCAGCAGCTAACTAGCATGGGTGTAGCCAGTGTTACCCAACCTTTGACACGAATCTGAGGAATATGGGGTCAGACTCACAGTAGTGAGGGAGATAATTGTATACTGTTAAAAAAACTGTAATGGGATGGAAAGATGAAAAGCAATGTTTACACTAAATAGCAGAAAGTATTTTAAAATTGTAAATCTGATATTATGAACAGATGATGTCACTTAGGAAATAATTCGGAGATAGAAGTGGGCAGCTGCTGTCACCTGCCCATCCAGGCTGCAGCCTGTACCTAAGACACTCTCAAAAAAAGGCATGGCTCAAGCAGCTCCTGGACTCGGTGACCTGCTCTGCTGCACAGCTGATCTCCCACTGGCTGGAAATCAGCCCTCAGTGTTCACTGTAAGACACTGCACGTTGAGCTTACGCTGACTGCACCTGTGAGAGTTCTTCCATTAATGGCTGTGGCTGCATAATTGTCTGTAAAGTCACAAAGCTGGGATTTTTCTACAGCTGCTAAAGAAAGCTAGGCTACAAAACTCAGCAGAGTATAAAGATCAAACATTTTACCCACCTTTAAAATCTCAGCCAAAATGACCGTTTTGGTTTCCTCAGACACAGCCCCTCTCACCAATCTGTGTAACAAATAAGATTCAGCAGGTCTTAAGCTGTAACAGTTCTCCATTCAGAACTGTTCAGGGGAAGGGCAGGAGTCCTAATTCTGGAGTTTGTTTTACTTCTGATCTAGCAGAACTCGACTATCAAACCACACTGGGGCACTCCTTCATTGCACATTGGAAGAAAGTTAAGTTTCCACAAATGTGAGAGGAAGGAGGGATGGGCTGTCTCCCACTGAAAACTCTGTCCCACTTTTTTGCTTAATTTGTTTTGAAATTGTTTTAAAACTATGCTGTGGATTATGGACAAGAATATTTTAGACCAAATAAATAAATTGGATAAAGCAATTTTGCACTATCAGTCTCCCTCACTCCTTTCTTTTGCTTTGTAGGAATGGCCAAGACCAATGCAGAGGGTGTTTGACTTGGCAGTTAATGACCAAGGCAAAAGGTCATGTACAAAATCTTAGCTTCCAAGAAACTCAGTTTAGCAGTTACCACTAATTGACACTGAGGAAAGATCAGACTCCAAGCACTCAGATAGTCCATTTCTTCTTATCTGTCAGGGAGTTAATTGCTGCCTCTTTCTCCCCCTCAAGAGAGGCCACTGATGAAACCACAGTGCCCAGCTTTTAAAGGGAGTCACACACATCGACCCAGATTTTTGCAAGTGACCCTTCCAAGGCCGTTCTGTGGTGCTTCTTACAAAACACATTAGAATTGTGATCTTTCTTTGCTGTCCATAATTATAAGACTAATCCAATTCTCCTTAAATACTACAACGGTTTTAATATTGGCTTCAGCAGGAGTGGAAACACAGAGTTATATTTAGCATCCAAAGATGATCTACTGTCCACAAGGTCATGGAGTCTGAAACTGAGAAGAAGCTGTCACTTTTTCAAGTCACTCTTATGCTCTAGGATTTATTGGAAAGAAGATTCTGTTGTTTTTCAAAGAGTTTCTTTATGGATGAATTTCACCAAATCCTCGGGAAAATCCTCCTTGTGCTACAATTAGGATTCAATGAGTCTATAAGACAAAAGTTTCTGTAACCCTAGGTAAAAGTATAATCTGTGAAGTTGGTTTCCAGACCAGTTTAGGAGATTCCTTGTCTTTATCCAACAACACACTGCCATCGTGTGGTTCAGGGTATCAGCGGCAACTGATGGAATACCGGGATGTTTTTACAGATCTCTCACAGTTTTAATTTCTATTACGCTAATAATGTACTTCATGCTTTCAGGCTGTTTACTGAAAGTTGGTTTTTTTTTTAAAGGGGACAAATAATTTGATTCCCTCTTCAGATTAGAAGAACTAAAAATGTTCAGTAACATTATTCAAAATGAACTGTATTTCATTTGCTTTACTTCAATGGTGGACTGTTCCTAATGCAGACCACTGCTATCCTTCCATTTACTTCAATTAATATAAAATGTGTGGGTTCTTTGAATAATTATATTTTTTTTATATATGTGTGTGTGTTTATGCATATGACATCTCTTGGTCGGTTGCTTCTCTGAATTGACAAAAACCCAATGGCTTTTTAGTAATCCTTTCTCTCTACTAATAACTTGCTCTCTTAATCCTAAGTATTCAGCTACAGATCCCGATGGACCAACCCGAAGGTAAGCCCTTCAGAATCTGAAATTTAAGGGGAAGTAGTGCAAAAGAAGCACTGCTTCGTGCATCTACTGATTGATCTTCCAAGATATAGAACAGTGAGGCCATGCCTCATCTTCTCAAGTCTACTACAGAAGAAAAAAGGATTATGATTACCATGAGTTTAACATTCACATGGGGCCAGTCATTTCCCCTCTTTGAAACACTCATGCAAGGTCCTGACTAATCCAATGATATGCACTTGTCAGAAGAAAGTCACTATTTCTTTTTCTTCCCTACAACTTTGTTTTTAATAGCTAATCCTGCTTTTAAAAAAAATCCATCTGCTTTCATAGTGCTAGGAAGTCGATGCTGTCCAGGAAAGTCAAGAGCTGTAGGTAGTACTTTACCTAGGATAGTAGAACAGAATGGAATGGAATAGATTAGAATATTTCAGTTGGAAGGGGCATACAACAGTCATCTAGTCTGACTGCCTGACCTCTTCAGGGCTGACCAGAAGTTAAAGCATGTGATTAAGGACATTGTCCAAATGCCTCTAAAACACTGACAGCCTTGGGCCATCAACCACCTGCTTAGAAAGCTTGTTCCAGTGTTTGACCACCCATTCCATGAAGAAAGGCTTCCTAATATGCAGTGTAAACCTGGTGCAGCTTTCAACAACTACCACACATCTTATTACTGGATCCCAAGGAGAAGTGCTCAGCACTTCCCTCTCTCTGTCCCCTCCTCAGGAAGCTGCACAGAACAATGAGTTTGTCCCTTAGACTCCTTTCTCCAAAGCAGACGAGCTCAGAATCTTTACCCACTCCTCATGGGACATTCCTTCCAGTTCATTCACCAGCTTTGTTTCCCTCCTCTGGACAAATGCAGGGATCTTCACATCACTCCCAGGTTGTGGGGCCCAGAGCTGCACACAGGACTCACAGCGAGGTCACACCAGCACTGAACACAGAGTGATCACCACCCCCTTTGATCACCCCAGGGTGGGGTTTGCCCTCTGGGCTGCCAGGTCATACTGCTGACTCATGGTGAGCCTGCTGCAGCTCATACTGAACCAGCACTCCCTTCCTGCAGGGCTGTTCTCCACCCACTCCTCTCCCAATTTATACTTGTGCCTGGTATTACTCCATCCTAGGTGCAGAATCCGGGATTTGGACTTGTTACATTTCAACCAATTAATCACTCCCCAATGCTTCAAGCTATCAAGATCCCTCTTCAAAGCATCTTGTCCCTCAAGAGTGTCAACAGCTCTTCCCAGCTGGGCATCATCAGCAAACTTGCTCATGGTGGATTCCACCCCTACACACAGATCATTGATGAATATATTGAACAGAACTGGCCATGGAATAGAGCCCTGAGGACCACTGCTGGTGTTCTGTACCACACTGGTATATGACTTTGAGAGGGTAGGCTATCACAGGTTGTCACTCATAACTGTTACTGTACAGTGAACAAGCAACAGCTTGCTTTAAAAGGCTGTCTTTATTTTTATTCACAAGGATTGCAGCAGCATCTCTAAGGGACACTCAGTTGTTACAGTCAAATAAACAACTTGCTTGGAGAAGATAGCATTCAAAGCTCGTCCCAGTTATTTAGCATTCAAAGCTCACAACAAGTATTTGTTTTCACATGTCCATGGAAAAAGGTCTTCCTGACTCAATCACTTTTGCAATTACATTATATCCTGGAAGGTACTAAAAAATATTTTTCTGATATACAGTTAATAAAACGTCAAATTTGCTTTGCTTCTGGCACTTCTATATACGAACTTGTAAAACTCATCTATATGCATTAATTTATGTATATAAAACATATACATATTCATTATCTTTATATATTCAGTTTTCCTTTATTTAGAGCTGTCATACTGGGAGGACAGATACATTGGAATATCCTACAGATAGTTCAATATGTTATGCCATATACTGTATATATCCTGTACTACATAATTTTCCATTATGTTCCAGAAAATCCAGTTTATAAAGAAGTCTTTTACAGACCCTCATCCTTCTCACCTCCCTTATTTCGATGCTAATATTACCTTTGGTGTGGGAAGGACGTGCAACTGGAGAAGCAATCCAGAGGAGGGCGTCCTGTTGCTTTGGATGGGGAGTGGGTCCCTGGAGGCGAGCCCGGGCAGCCGTGGGGAGGGGATGGCAAAGCTCCAGGGCACTGAAAACAGACTCGAATCAGCAGTGCGTGCACCGTACCCAAGTAACAGGAGACAGGTGAGTACACTGAGCTGACACCAGCATTCGCCACCTCCTGGGTAAATCCGAGTGCTCACTACACGCCCTAACTCCGGGGGTGCTGCCCACCCGAGCCCCTGAGCTCCCCGGGGTCTGGGAGCTCTGCCCACCCGCTCCTATGCCCTGTACCCCAGCCCAGCACACGCTGCACTCCTCCAGGAAAATCATCCCACAGTTCTTCGAAGATTCTGAGAATTTTTTGCAGCATGAAAGGTCTGCAGTGAAAAGTGAAGATTCTGACCCCAGTTGATTGTCTGAGCTGCTAAACACCAATTTGCTTCTGAGAATTTCAGGCTGAACTCACCTCAAACCCATATTTAATATTGAACCTGAGCCAGTTCCTGCCGGAAAAGAGCTTTCATATCCCTTTATGCCAAAGATTGTTCAGAATTGGACACCCAGCAAGTCATGCAATCATTAAGAATACCTCTTTTGTAAACAGATACCAGAATGAGCAAGAAGAGGCATCCTAAAATATTATGAAATACTCTTTTGTAAACAGATACCAGAATGAGCAAGAAGAGGCATCCTAAAATATTATGAAACTTTTGGGACAGGAACCAATAAAAAAAGATTATCCGAGAATTTGGATCCAAAGGAAACACCTGCAAACTCTGCCCTTCTCAACGATTTCTGAGACTTTTATCAATCCTCTGTCTGGGGAAACGTTTAAAAATCACGAAGGAAAAAAAATCCTGCCTCTGAATTAAAGTTCTCTTTTAAGTTTAACATCTTTCCTACAGTTAAAGAATATTTTTAAATGGGAGAAGCTAGCCTTGGAAAAAAACCTTCATTAACTGCTGGAGGAGTATTTTTGTGTAAAACACAGCAAATATATATCAAATCACTCAGTGAAGAAAATAAAAAAATACTACAGGAATGGTATATTTAAAGAAAATTATAACATATATGAATGCCACACTATTTAAAGTATAAACTACCTATAATATTATTGACTTCTATATAACTGTATTATGCAGAAATAATTATTATAGGTATTTTTAACTTTTTAACTTTTAAATTATATTAAGTTTCTTCATTTGGTAAGGACTTTTATTGAATGAAAGCTGGGAAAGCTGGGATGCATTCTGTTGCTGTATTACTGAAGTCAATGGGAACTTTTTCATTGACTTGAGTGAGAATGGAACTTTACAGTTCCAGTCAAAGGGAGGGATCTTAGTTCATCTTGATGAAAGGTAGGCACTTTGAATTGCTAAACACAGCTTTTGATAGCTTCTGGTCAAATGAATATCTTGAAGCACTTATCAAAAGAGTAGATAATATCATACTCTGCCACCCTGAAAATATAAACTTCTAACTTTTAAAGGTTTTTTAAACCTGAATTTCCTGTCTTGGTGTGTGAACTGTGACTATACATAGTTAAAGTTATGACCTTTTATTCCTGTGATGTTTCATTCCGAAAGACCTGCATGTCAACACCAGACACGCCAGTGCTGTATCTGCAACACAGCTTGCAAAATCCTTTGAGATCCTTTCAAACAAAATACAGCACAGATTAGAGATGATCAAGTTGGCTGCTGTAACATGAGAGAGCTGGCATAGTCAGTTATATTTGACCAATGAAAAATCCTCATTCTTTCCACAATATTCAGCAGATTCTGCAATTTTTCTCTCAACGGGAGACAAAATGTTAGGTTACAGAACCCTTAAAATTCCCTGCTGGATCCCACAGAATCTGCAAGTCCCACCCTGCAGGGAATGCCACTTTGCGGCAGTCTCCACACATTCCCTGAAAGAGTTCAAATTCTTTACACCAATTGAATGCATTTCTGTCTCGTTTGAATGGCAGAGTGAATGGAGACACTTGAGAGTTCTTGGTCGCAGACATTCTAATTGATCTCTTGGCTGCAGTATACTGTAATTTGTATGGAAATATGCATTTCTCTGTGTAGGCTGTCCTGCAGTGGACTAAGCATAGTCATGTCACCTAACAAGAGCACTTTATGAACCATAATTTTCTCTGTTCAAATTATATCTCTCAACTTAGGACGTATATGAAGAACCTTTCCATATACACACACACAGGAGAGAACCTGTCAAAACATGTAGCTCTGATGACATTGACTCAAAACCTGAATGCTTAACAAGAGCTCTCTATGAAATAAATGGGGAAGAGGCTAAAAAGCATGTTTTCTTAGGCTAAAGTGCTTTCCACGCTATCTGTAAGACAAACTGAGCTGTGGTGGTGCTGGTGCAAATCTCATTAGGTAGGCTGGTGAGTTATGCACGCAGAAACGGGCTTCTAAGGATCGTTCTGCAAAGAGGGGGCAGCACACAGAGCACTTCCCACTCCCTGTGCTGTGGGATCTGGTGAATCCCCAGCTGTGCTATAAAGCAGACCTGTCAAGTCTCATGCACTGACTCATTCTTTTGTATCACACTCTGTCCCTGCCGGCATTGCACATTTTTTACGTGGCAGTACCATGGCTTCTCTCTCACTTTTGAATCCCACACATCAGATGCAGGTGGTCAGTCTGCTCTGTGATTATCTGACCAGCTGCATCTGATGTGTGGGTCAAGGAGCAAAAGAAAGGTCACAGTCCTGGCACTGCAGCTGGGGAATGTGCTCTTCAGCAGGACCCAGTGCTGATAGGAGCCCTGCTAGAAGGCGTGCTCCCCGTTAAGCCTATGTGCTACGGGATTCAGCTCTTTAATGACTGGACATATGCTTATCACCTAACCTTGCACAATAATCTGTGCCCCAGCACATGGAATCTCATGTCTGGAGACCAGAGACTTAACAGGTCTGTATTCATAGGCTTAGCTTTCTCATGAAATTTCTTCAGGAGAAAGAGATATGATGAGAACTCAGAGATCTGGCTGCTATTTCCACAAGAAACCTTTTGTTGACCCCAGCTTTACCCTTATGCTATTATTGGTCAGCTACTGGAGACATAAAGACAACAACATGAATTCTGGGGTTTTTTGACTTCTTGATTTACAGAATATAAAGGCAATAAAGAAGTACTTATGGTGAAGGTAACACTTGTGAACTGATTTATGCCTGCTTATGAGTCTCTCTTTGTGGCAATCAAAAATTACATTTCAAAAGTACATGTTTGTATGCAGTTACTTAGAATGAAAAAGGCAAGTATTTCATTGCTGAGATTTTAAATGTCATCCACCCAAAAAAAGCACTGTAAACATTTTAGCTGCTCTCAGCAGAGAAGGCCAGTGACTGACATATTAAAAGCCTCAGGGCTGCAGTTCTTTACAAACTTTGATTCTCTAGATTCTTCCACATGTTTAATTCTCCTCATTGTTAACCTCCTGCTGTATTTCATTGACAAGCATGTTAACAAAAAGTTTGTTAGTTCCTGACATTTCTTTCTCTGGCCTGATTTTTCATCACCTTTGGTACTATGCCAAGGAAGATCAAGAACTGAGAAATACCTTTGTGCAGGTAAGTTGCACATGGTCTTGTGTACCATTTATTCCATACTGATGGATACAGAAGGCTTCCACCGATGCACATGATCCTCTGTGAGATTTCCATAAACCCAGGAATAGCACTGCATAAACAGAGGCATGATAACTTAGCAGAATTTAACAATTTTCCTCAAAAATATAGCCCGAAAAGCCAGTAAAATAAGGTCAAGGAAAAAATTAGATAGGCTGCATCTTTTTGTAATCATCAGGATCTTATTTATTTGACAGAGTTCCCTTTGGCAGAATCTCTCTTGAAAACCACAACTAGTTTAGAGTGTCATATTTGTTGGAACATAGGCATCTGTTCATTAAGGCACTAAATCTTTCACCATTCTTGAAAACCACAGTCCTCACATGGAAGGGAGACTTCTAATCTTAAAGATTGGTCATTCGTGTTACATTGTGTAACTCTCAATTAGTAATGTGCAGTTCTTTATGAACTGAACCCTAAACATCTGCTAGGCTGGAAAATCTTCTTTGTGCATTTTTTTTTAATTTCAATTCATTTAATCTAGAGGTGCAAACACAAAAAAAAAAACCTATAAGAAACAATATACAGGCCACCCTATCGCAGGTAAAATAATAATGTTATTTTATCTGTGTAACAGTGGATAAATCCCAAGTGGACATTCTGTTTAAAACCTAAAAATATGGTAAAAAGCCTTTCAAATGGAATGTGTAAGTTTGCTCTCCATCATGTAAGGCAGTAAGCAGTGGCAATGTAACATAGAGAAGAGATAAAAATTAAGAGTCAAATACTTCAAGAATTCAGAGTATGTTTCAAAGACAGGTGGGTGTATCAATAACCCCCTCAGTGTGTGAGAAAACTGTATGAGTATTCAGAGGAGTCATTAGTTAGCACCAGGGTTAACCTTCTATAGGAGCCTATGGACAATAGTGTTCTGCAGAACATAATGTGTACTGCCTTTCTCTAAGCATTTTCCTCTCTAGTTGTAGCACTGTCAGCTACTGCTGTTGCATGCTATTTCTGATCAAAGTGAAATAAAAAATAACCCCTGCAGATATTGTTCACCCTTTCTTTTTTTTTTTTTTTTCCTGTGGTCAAATGAATCTAACTATTCAGGAGTAAAAAACAGCTGTCAGAATTCCATACAGGGCCCGAATCCCCAGTTATCAGTTTTCACCCAAGGACTTCAGCTTTCCTGTTCCATAACTTCTTGACTTTTTTTGCCACTTTTCACCCATAATATTCCACTCGCTGCTTTTGGAACAACACAAATACTCTTAAATGTGCTACCACCAGCTACAAATGGCTTTTGCTGTAATTATTTCACTAACCTAAGAAACTGAACTCTGTCTTCAAAGTGATTGTACTAGTGGAGTCTTACACACCTCCCACAATGTGGCTCCACCAAAACAAAGCAGAAGCAGATGGGAACTCACTTAGCATTTTGTCTGTACATGACGCTGTAAAGTGTGCAAGAAGAGCTTAGGAAACCTAAATTCTCCAGAACAAAGCAGCTTCTCCTTTCCTAAGTTTTGCTCAGAGCGCTACCAATAGTTGATCTTACACATCTACTTTAACATCAGTGGAAGAAGGAATGGGATCTACATTTCTCATACTTTTCCCATGCATTTCCCATGCATTACTCAGCTTTGAGTATTGCATCCCCATGCTTTCACTTAGAAAGGAAAATGTCATTGGAAACGTTTGGCAGGTAAGCCACCTTGTGCAAAAGCTAGTGTTCTAAATATCAGGTTGCCTTTGTGTTCCCAGCTCTGCACACACTGGAAGTAAAAACAAAAGAACAGCCTCACTTCCCAGTCCTCGACAATCTTCTCTCCCCTTCCTCCCCTCTCCCCCCAGAATTCCTAGTAGGTTAAACAGTTCAACCACACCTGCACAAAGGGCAGCCATAAGAAAATCTCATTATTACACTGGGCAGTGCATTACAATGGTGATAAAAAGGGTATCTCTATTTAGCCTTACCTGGCTTCTAGATTTGCAGTCAAAACCCAAATTTTAAGGATCAGATTCTGATTCTTACTACCTTCTCATCATGACAAAGGATTCAGATATTACCTTTCTGTCTTTATTAACGGGTAATCGATGTTATTTTTTATATCCACTACTTTGTTTATTCAGTTTCACCAAGAGAAAATAAACAATTTAATTCTTGAAAGCTTTCTGATTTTTCCTTCCCCAATTTTTTTTTTTTTCATTCTGCTATTGAATGTAAAACAAATGGACAAGAAAATAAAAAGGAGAGAAAGGATGCTCTAATGGCCAGGATTAATTAATCAATGAAAGAGGAGATGAGTGTCTCCTACTGGCAGGCTTGCAACTCTGTATTTTGCTTCAGTGAATCCTAAGCAAAATCTAGAAATCAACACGGGACAGGGAAATGAAAAGAATGCAGAGGCTGCTCTTTGTCTGGCATTGATTCTAGCTTCCTCTTATTCATTTCCTCCACCCTTTAAAAATAAGGAAAGAAAAGATACACTCCACATAATTTTATATTTTTATTTCCATTTTAAAAAAAGATTCACGCTTTTTTTTTCTCATACTGTAAAGGTTGAACACTCAAATAACCTGCTGTGTTTAGGTTTCCCTGACTGCTACACAGAGATTTGTTAAAGATATAAAATAGCATACCAAACAATGAAAGAGCTTGTTTCCCCGCCATTTTTGTTGAAAGCTACTTTGTATATGTTCCTATGCAACAAAAATCAAGTTTATGTGTAGGTGTTCCATGTTTTTACAAACTCTACACTCCTTAGTTGTTATAAGATTAAAACAATTTTCTCCCTCAGTAAATGCTTCCCTTGAAAACCACTGGAAGCACATAATTCATCTGTCCATTTATAGCTTCTATTTTCTTCTAGGCACTGAGAAACTACTGATTGTGATTGTTGTTTTCCCTTTTAAGAAGTCGGCGCTGAACAAGTGACAGATAAGACAATTTAATGTTTCAGTGACCATACAGATCAATTTTTCATTTATTCTTAAGTTTAACAGATAAAAAAGATAAGCAACTAAGGTATGATTGCAGGGATTTTGTTTAGCAAATTACTTTTCCATATCCAGAAAATTTAACAGGCACTCTTATTAAACCTGCAGGGAGTTTTAAGGTAGCTTTAGTCCTAATATTTTTCAAAAAACGCATTCAAAGATTTTTCCCTTAACCATTTTCTTCTCTATGGAATCTATCAGAAAGGTTTGGAGATACAGTACAAGTCTCTAAGTGTGAATAATAGAAAAAAGAAGAAAGAAAAGAAATTTATTACCACAAGCTGTAGAAGGTCTCAATAAAAAGATAAGTGAAAAAGGGAACATTGTGCAGTTTCTGTATTGGATATAGAAATGGAAAAAAACATATTTGGAAAAACCACATTTGGGAAAGTGTTTGTATGGAAAAGGCACAGGGTTGGTATCACCTATTAGCATTTACTCATTCCACACAATTCATTGCAGGATGAGGGACACTTGATTTGCTCCTTCTACCCACCTCATCCTGTTTTTCCTTCCCTCTCACTTCTGTCTCTGCAGGACCCAAGTGTGCCATTGGATAGGCAACCTTCCCAAACCCTGTAGCCTTCCAGCATTACCTGTGGGCTGTGTCTGTCAACACTTCATAGGCTTCAAATGGGACGACACTACAAACTGCTGCAGTCTGCTGTTCTGCATGGCAGTGATCCTTCCAGGGAGAGCAGGGGCCTTAGGGACCTGACCTGGCTGTCCTCAGGAGGTTAAGGATGAAGAACACCTAAGTCAGAATGTCCTTCTTTTCCTTTATTCATCAGGAGACTGAACTTAGATGCCAGAACTGTTTATCTGTAGCCTGTCCTGAGGTCGAGTAAGATGGCACTTGCAGCAAGTTATTCAGTGTTCACGCTGTCATTCCACAGGAATAAAAACTGAGGGGTGGCTAGTCAACAGTGAATAGTTAACAGAGACATCTAAATTGTTATCAGTAATATTCAGTGTTTTCAGCTTACTGGATATATGCAAGAACTTTAAAACTTATCTCAAGGATTTGACATGATATTCCAAGCAACCTTACAAAAGTCCTGGAGATACTATGTTGGTTTATATCCACAAATCTTATTGCCTTTGCAATGTTAAACATCAGGGAATCACCAACAGAAACGTGGTTTTTTTTTATTCAGAAATCACAGAGGCAATCCTAAACATAAGCCTGCTTCCTAGATAGATAGATAAATATAAAACCCATGAAACTACTAAAAATAGCAGAAAATTCCCATCTTTGTTTTTAAGATGCAGGGGGTTTTTTTCTGCCTGCCCATTTTACTGATGGGAAGTAGATTTTAAAATCCTAGGGATGAACACCTGGGAATAATTTATTACCTGGGTCTACAGAGGGTAATTTGCCCAAGTATTCACTACAAGATTTTTCCATGGGCTTAACTGTTTTTCTCATGATTAAAAACATTACAAGTCTTACAACATATTAATGAATATGTTTCTATTCAAGTACAATAGAATTACATCACTATCAGTACCCTTTAAATAATCTTTGGCTCTGCTAAATGCTAGAAGCAGACTTTATTGCCTCATATACTACCCTTGACCACTTAATTAACTACCACAAAAGCTAATTAGTTAGACATCACAGTCTCTAATCATTGTGGAATTTGCTCTGTTATGTTCAGATGGAATATCCTCTTTCCTCAACAGACCTTCTAAAGTTTAGATGAACACAATAAAGCACTCCGGGTTTTTCATTCTCGTTTTTCCAGATACTCAAAATCAGAGTGTGAATATTTAGACTGATTTTATTACAGACTTTCCCTATTTAATTCTGTCTTTACTACAATGGATGTTTTTGTGAGCTCAGAAGGCTTGGAAGGCCTGTTTTGGTGTTAGTGTTCTAAGATTTTAATCTAACATTGGCAAAAAATCACTCTTAAGAAGTTAAGAATTCCAGCAGCTTAACTCAATGACTGCCTACTGCTGATACATCACAACGTGCATGTCACATGCATAGGTATTTTATGAAGTGACTTATCTATTAAACTCAAAAGCTGTACCTCCAAAATTTTAAACTGTTTTGTTAACAAGATGCAGCCAGACTATAAAGTCAGCCAGTGTATTGTGGTGGAATGAAAGTACCAATGAAAAACAAGCTGATAAATTGCTTTGACTAATCATTAAAACCCATCCAGTATAATCATTTTAGCTGATCTCGTTTAAGTCATTCCGTGAAGCTGCCAAGAGAGTTCAGGGACAGGTCGATCTCCTCGCACCATGCAAGGATCAGGCAGATAAAATCCAATCAGTTACCTGACCATTCTTGCATTTATATGTAATTATTCCCTGTTGTTTTAAAGCTTCCATCTGGAGGAAAGAAATCTGTTCTGCTCCTGACCTTTTCAAACCTCATGTCACTGTATTTAGCTTTAACAGATGGATTCTATTGATATGATATGAAAATAGAAATAAAAGATTGAAAACGTGAAAAGAGTGGAAAAATGTAGAATCATTAAAGCCTTGAATCACTGCTAAGTGCAGGTCAGTGGGTGAATCTTCACTGGATTCATGGGTCAGTGGTCAGGCCTCACAGTTTGTTCCCACCCTAAACTGCAGAAGAATTAAAAAGACTCTATTAAGAAGGTGACTGGCACTATGTTCCTCTGAGTCAGTAAGATGAGGAAGCACTGCTAACACACACTGTATCTCCAAGGTCATGACAACTCCTAAGAGACAGCTGTAGTTTAAAGCAGGTACCAGTTCTGAACACTCAGATCTACCTTGTGGCAGCAAGAGCAATGGATCTGATCAGTGCAGATTTCTGCACAGGAGCAGAATTCTTCCTATCTGTGCATGTTTTTTCTTCCTGCTTTTGGTCAGACCAAGTAAATCAGCCATAATTTTCTTAAGATTCATATACAAAACACTTCAAGACAAGGGCTTATTCGTCCTCCGTTAAAAAAATATGGAAAAATTAAAACAGTCAATTAGGATAATGAAAGAAGTTCTCAGAACAATACACATGTGAACTGGCTAGTCACAAAGAAAGGAAGTAACTAAACTTCTGCAACAGATGTACTCAGCTTGAGCATGAATTTTTTGCTTGAAGAGTTAACGGGTGAAGAAACATTTCTGAATCGTAGAAATTGAGAGGAAATTCACAGGAAAATCGGCGAAACCTGGTTCTTTGTCCATGGTTCAATTCACTTTGTCTACTTTATGAAGATAATCTGCAAGGCAGGATGCTTGGACTGCTGGATGCTGCAGGTTAATCTAAGCCTACACAGTCTGAAGTAAGCTACAGCAGCACGAGCTCCTGGCTGTGTTCCCAGGACAGTACAGAGCAGAGGAAATTTGCTCATAAGGCAACCTTGTCCTCCCCACATACCCATCTTAAGATTCATGATTATACATTTTAGGTTACTTCATGTTTTTACACTATAAAATAGGGAGACAAAGATATATTTCCATAACTGTCTTAAAAAACACTACCCCAGCATTATGTTCACAGTTTTCTGCATTTTATAACTGTTTTTGTAATTTGAATAACTCCTCATTGCAGCTTCACCTTTCCAGGCACTGCACATTCAGATGTTAAAAATGTATGATATGTACATTTTTTCAGTAACTGATTTGTATGTTATAACACGACAGCAAATAAATTTTTTCAGCATGCAACAAGAACCAATTACCTACTCATTCAGACATACATGCATTTCTGAAACCTGCTGAGATCTGCATATTTTGTGACAGTAGACACCAAGTCAAACTACATATGAAAACAGAAGAGAGACTGCAGAACATTGTGATTTGGTATTATCAAATTGGTAATTGGTGTTTTGGTATTCTCAATGCATATTTGCATAATCATGCTCCCGTTGGACCTCTGTGGCAAAATGTCTGTGCACTGTCATCATCATGAGCTTTCCAAAAACAGTCAACATTACCAAAAGAAGGATAAAATTCCTTCAGACTGCAAGAAATTAGTAACGCAGAAAGAACAAGAATACTGCTTCAAGCTCTTCTACTCCAAGTGTCCAGGAAGAATTTCTACGTCCATTATACAAAAAAACCTACCTTTCCAAAAAAAATCCTGTCAAAAGAAAAAAAGACATACCCTTTGGAAATTATCCTGCAGTTTGTCACCTAACCAGCAACTTTCCTGCATTTGGAATGTCTTGCTGCTATAATAGTTGCCCTCACTGAAAATTGATTTTTATTCAAATATTGGATTGGAATCACACTTCAATTGATCTTGATCTCATAATGTATAACTGCCTCTCAGCTGTCAGTTCCTATTTTCTGCTGTTTCATAGTTACAATTTTGCTGAATACAATAGAACAGTATTTATTCTGTCCAGACAGGAATTACTTTTTAGTTTTCTTTTGGATCAAAGATAAGGGGAAATAAAATAAAATTTTTTAAAAAAAGGAAGCATTTAACATTATTAATAAGAAGGATGAGACTGTTTCCTGTTATAGTCTTCCTGTTTAAAAAAACCCCTACATACCCTATCATTACATTATGGCTACAGCTACCAAGTGATGTGCTTTCCTTTATTGTTTCTTGCCCTTAATATTATTGAGTATTATTAATCAGTTGTCTGTTATTATCTCACTGCTGCCTTTCACTGCAGCAGTGGTTCCATACCATTGAGGCCTAAGCAGTTCCTGCATGTAGTGACTTTTATGTAAATAGAATATGGTTAAACTCACCAGCTTAAACTGAGAAGTAACAAATCTCAGCTGTAAGATCTATAAACCAGACAACTTCTGGAAATTATATTCACCTTATATTTAAGAAATTCAGTAATTATTTCGCCCTTGGTCAATCTCATGCTTTGTGCCATTTCTGGATAAAGCAGTTTGAAATCTTGAGTTATTTACACAATGGTCAGCAACGCGTTTAAGTTTTAAAGGCTTTTTTCTCTGTTAACATAAACTAGCACAACTCAGCTGAGGTAAAAGTGCCATTGATTAATCAGGCAAAGAAAAAGCCAATTCTCCAATACATTCACGATCCAATTTTACAGTTGTCAGCTGTCAAGATGCCTAAAACTGGCCAGCTGTTCAAAAGCATGTGGCCACATATGAAGATGGTCGGTGTGCTACTAAGAAACAGGTGAGGTCAAAGGAAACTTTTATTTATTGTATTATTCCTGCTATTTAAAAAAAATACTTTTTCTAGAATAGTGATGAAATAAAATTTTATAGTTGTTCAAGGCTTTTAATTGTGACTGTGGAAGCATTTTATGTTTTTGAGGGTTACTTGGGGAGTTTATTTAATATGCATGAATAATAAGGAACAGGTTTGCAAAAAAGAAGTAGAAAACAATATTATTTAAGGAAGGATCTGCATTCATTCCTTTTCCTTTCCATATCTGGGCTGCCCAGTGTCTGGTTTCTGGAACCTGTGCTGTTTCTGCACCAGTGCCTAAGGTTTATTTGGGGAGGGGAGGGAGAAGGACTGCTAATGATCTCCCAGAGATAAGTGAAATTGCTGATTTAGTGAAGCTCATTCTTGACCTTGACACAAGATGGGACAGGCAAAGGGAAGAGCTCAAAATAGAGCAAGTGAAATAGGGGAAGATCAAACAAGTGCTCAGGTCTGGCCAAGACCCCCCCTACATTCAGCTAACACCTGGCTGAGTTAGAAAACATGACCAGCCCAACCTTCCTGTTGGAGCCGATTGAAGCTGTCAGCTCCTGGCTTGTCACCCACTGCATCAGGAGGCCCCTGGCCTGCCACAAGAGCCCTAATTAGGCAGAAATGGCACTTGGGCAACTGACCCGCCAGGACCTTTGGCAAAGCATTTAACATCATTAGTTAACATTTTTATTAAAAAAAGTGTGAATGTAAATGAACAGCCAGTGCATTTCAATAGGGTTTGTCGGTGGCACTGCACGCCCCCCCACTCTCCCAACCACACACACACTTTTTTGCATGAATAGTTCACTTGTTTTCTCTAAAGGGGGATGGGGAGGTAGAGACTGTTTTTCCAAGGGAACTAGACATGTTCAAAGCAGAAGCAAGGTCTTAAACAACCAGACACAAACTCTTGCCTTTTGGGAAGTGTGTGAGTGAACAAACAGCTAAATGCAATCCTACCTGCAACATGCCTGAGGGGACATGCATAACCCACAGTAGAACAGAGACAAACACAGGCCCATATTCACCTGATTGTTCTAAGCGTATTCATTGTAGTTTTGTTGTTTTCTGTTACATCCAAGAATAGGTACCTAGCCCAGTAAGCCTGTAACTGTTTGCCACAGCTATCAAACGCTATAGCAACGTAAAAGGATGAACGTCTAAGAATATGCAGTTCTCATCTTTCTTTGTAATTTCTTTAATTGTTGCACATTACCTGTGACAGAAGATTTTTATACCACTCAAGCATATTAGCAACTTACCTTAATTAAGTCCCCACTAGCAGAAATCTGTGAAAAGTTATTTATTCATACAGAAGAGTAATGCAGCCTTGAGACAGTTATTAGGACTCAGTTTTTTTCTGCAGGCTCTTTAACTGAAGAGTTTCTCTAATTTATCAATATCTGACTAAAATCCTGGCACAGATTTTGGAGATAAGAGACACAAGAAAATTAAATTATTACAAACACACTTTCTAGTAAAGAACTGGACAGGACTTGGAAAGGTGTACAGTCCTACTGTATACAGTACTGTGTACAGTCCTAATATATTAGGTCTACTCTGTACAAACATGCCCCAATCCCAAGGAACTCATTAGCTCCTTCCTCCTCCAATGGAAGCTACAAATTGTTTCACTAGGGCTGCTTCCTTAAGCCAGATAAAAACTATATTACCTCAGATTTTGGAATTTTCTCCCTCTATCTGTAACAGCCATATGTTATCAGCAACACTTTTGTTACACCAAGGATTTTTTCACTACCTGCTAGCTGCATGTAATATCATTTATTCTAAAATAACGTACAAATGTAGTAAGAGATTAACATAGTCCATGCAAGGATTTGGGATTAAGGTACTGAAGATGCTGGTTCAAACCCCAGCTCCTCAGTCTTGCTCTGAGCCAATGGAAGGTTATACCTTTTCTCAGAATAAAGCTTTAAAAAGTGAAATAACAGTATTGTCATTTTCTCACACATTGGCCTACCCAGAGGTTCCAGTCCCTTGCTGTTTCCAAGCCATGTCCATCAGGGAAACAAAACCCCAAAATCTGGCTATGCATCTGTCCTAATTTCAGCTGGGATAGGGCTCATTTTCGTCCTAGTAGCTGGCACAGTCTGTGGTTTGGATTTAGTATGAGAATAATGCTCGTAACACACCGATGTTTTAGTTTTTGCCAACTAGTGCTTGCCCTAAGTCAAGGGCTTTTCAGTTTCCCATGCTCTGTCAGTGAGCAGGTGCACAAGAAGTTGGGAGAGAGCACAGCTGGGACAGCTGACCCCAACTGACCAAACGGATATTTCAGACCGTAGAACGTCATGTGCAGTTTGTGCACTGGGGGGAGTTGCCCAGGAGTCCCTGATCGTTGCTGGGGGATGGGCTGGGTATAGGTCAGTGGGTCATGAGCAATTATATTCTGTATCACTTGTTTCCCTTGGTTTTTATTGCTCTTTCTCTTTGTTACCTCCCTTTTCATTATTATTAGTAGTATTAATGTTAGTATTATTATTATATTCTACTTAATTTCAATTATTAAACTACTCTTATCTCAACCCACAGGTTTTACCTTTTTTCCAATTCCCCTTCCCATCCAAACAGGGGCAGGGGGAAGAGTGAGCAGCTGTGTGGTGTTGAGTTGCTGGCTGGAGTTAAGCAATGACACCACCTTATTGCTGCTTGTTCAGTTTGTTAAATAAGTCAACCTTCCTCCTCAACCCTGAACGCAGTACAGAGGGAGATTCCACACATCACCTGACTGGGAAAACCAGAAGACCATGTCTTCATACAGGTGCCTCAAAAATCTGTCATTCTATAACAGAGAAAACAAAAAGACTGTTACACACATACATGGTACACAGGAATATGCTCAAACCCACAAGGATTGTCTGCTCACAGGGTGGGTAAAACCCTCTCCTTTGAAAATTATTTGGGATCTACAGATTGTAAGATGCAAGTTCATACTCTCGTGTGTGTGTGTATGTGTATGTATACACAAACAAGTGCTTTCATTCTCTTTTTAAACAAGTATGTGTAGCCTTTGAAACAACATGGAATTCGAGATATAGATTTGTAAAGCACAATACTAAGTTGAGAAATCCATTTAGGAAGCCCGACTTGACCTTTTGACTAAACTGTGAGAGCAAGTGAGCAGCTAATTTTGGCAGTAATTAAATAATTGTTTACCAGTGAATTAAAAGAAAGACAAAATTCATGCCTTTCTTTCCAGAGCAGAAATAGGAAGAGATAAATATTAAAAATATGTGTTGGCTGACAAGGTGACTTGCCTATCCCCATGATTCTGTTTTTTAGAGGTCTTTAGCTTAAAAGCACTATCAGCAAAAAAGAAAAAATGCTGTCTAGGAACTGCCCAAAAAGCTCAATCATACCAGGCTCAGAAAGTTGGTAACTGTAAAGTGTCTGTATGTCACCCCTTTTCCCATCACATGACTATTTTCCAGTCTAGTTCTTCAGTATGGCTTCTCCTCTCCTGCTGGGAACTTGAGGGGTGGGTGAAGGGAGAGAGAGGTGACAGCTTATTGAAAAGCTAGTGCTCCCTGTCTAGTTTTGGCACATTTTCTGCAGGTGCCTCGCACTATAGCCACAAAAGGCTCTAGAAGAGAGGATTCAGACCTGTCAACAGCTACAGGAGGCAACTCCACAGCTTTGTCTTACAGGGTAACTTCATTGTCTGCTGTTCTGAACCCCAGCACAGGCACCCACTAACGAGATGAGCCCCTTTTCCCTCTATTGGTTCCTTCCTCTGTTTCTCTTGCCTTTCTGTAATGATTTAACTTGATCGTATTGGTTCCTTTCTAGTGAGGATTGCTCCAACAATCAGATAAGATAATTGCCTGCAGAATACTGCTCAGCAACAACTATTACTTCCTTTGTTGAAAATGTCAGAGCAATTGAAAGCTCTTAGTGAAGTTCAAGAACAAGTAAGCAAAAAAGAAGCAGCTCCTGTTCGTGGATGTATCTGTGTGTATATTTAGCAAGTTTGCAGTGGCCAGCTCTCCTGGATGATCTTGCTTTATAAGCAACACTTTGAGCATATTTTATATTTTTATGACCTTTTTAAGAAGCTGAACAATATAAACATATGCACCCTAATCCTCACGAGGAAGCATTTCTCTCATTTACTTCTGATTTATATGGCATTTACTTCAGCTTTGGAAGACAATGTTATGGAATCACCTGGTCTCCATTTTCCCCACTTCCCATTCCATTTCTTAGGAACCAAACTAATGCAATTCCTTTTTAACCTTAAAATACTGTCTCCATACAGGAGATCTCAGGGAAAGCCTGGAGTGGAGTTATTAAATAGTGCTGTGAATTTAATTCCCTTTTGATTTAGTCACTTGCTAGCAACAGTGACTTTCCAAATATTCAAACGAGACCATGTTCAGTGTAGCTCTGCTCTGTAGCTTTACAAAGTGACAGCTGGTAGAAAAGTGCTACACCAAGAAAAGGTCATGTAATTATCACACTCCAAATCTAATACAATTAAAATACCAGAAATAGTTCAGGCTACTATTTAATTCACTTCTTCACCTGAAACACATGCTGCCACTGCTAACAAACACAATTCAAGAGCGCACCCACAGACATTATGTTTTTTTATCACTAAAGTATGCAGGCTCTAGAGATTTTGGATGACATCAAGATCTCCATCTACTTGACTGACAGTACAAATAAGCAAGAAAAAATCCACACATTCAAAAATTTATTCAGAGCACAGTTGGAAAAACTGCACAAAGCCTCATCCTTTGTCCTTTTTCAAATCACATTTTTTCTACACTACCTGTGCACTGTCACCAATAATACACTATCACACAGTCATAGCCATCAATTCTTTTTACTGTTAACTCCATAAAGAATAAACAGCTTTTGAAAGCTTTTTAGAGTTCTGTGAAAAGGAGGGAGAGCTGGATCAGCACTGGATCACTATGGGTTATTTGTAGGGAAATTCCTTATTCTCTGGTAAGGAACTCCAACATAGGAAACTACATGATATTTGTTTTTGTAGCATCACTGGATGACAATCACCCAAATCTGTCTCTTATATCTGGAGAGATACAGGCTCCAGCCTTGCAGTATAATTCAGCCAGACTTGCACTAGTTTAACTACTTCAGAGCCAGATGCACAACTTGTTCATGCATTGGATATTTCAGAAACTGAACACTATTTTAGAACTAATTTCATGGCTAAATTTTGTTATATAGAGCTACATTCAGTAGGGCTTGCTCCCTGATAACCTGAATGAATTACAGCATAGGTATCCAATTAAACTAAACAGTGATTTCTAAAGTCCACTTTATAACTTACTCTGAATTACTTTAAAGCTTTTGCTGGATGGTATGTTTTACAGCAGTGAAGTAAGGATTCAGCAGACATATGAAATATAATTTCCTCTTTCTCTTTTCACAAAACTCAATAATTGCAAGAGGCACAATTTTTTCAAATAGTGTCAAAAATAGACTTGAAATTCTATCTAAAATTTTAACATCAGGAACTGTGACACGGGAAACTGAGAGTAACTGATATCTCTTTGTGTCTGAAGCTCAGGCTAGCAGTCTGATTCTAGAGCCCTTGACACAAACTCACACTTTCTAGAGAAAAGCTGGAAGTGGTAATTGCTACTGATGCTTGTCCTGAAACAACATGGCCTTTGAATGAATTCCCTTTACAGGGCAGACTAGTGCAGTACCTTCACAAACACTTCATGGCAGTCCTGAAAAAATGACCATTTATAAGTAGGAAGCACAAAAGAAAACCTCTGCTATCTTCTGACAAGGAGGCAGGGAATGTAAGACGTTCCTGTGCTCTTTTTCTTGCTTCTTATAGTCAATGCTCACAGAATATGGGTAGAATTAAAACACAAAACTGAGAGCTATGCTGTTTATTACTGCCTGCAAGCAGGCAGTAATCCATCTCAAATTAAAGCCTAAAAGCCTTTCAACTCATATGTCACGTGCTTGATATACACAGGAGGTGAAGAGTAGAGGATCCAATAGTCTTTCGTGGATTTAAGCTTGTAAGTGCTAGGATGCCATTTAACCTTTAAAACAGAGCAAGAGTTAGCACGTCTCAAAATAATTTCATTGTGTTAATTATTTATACACAGCTTGCACTACCAGAATGTTCTATTTTGTGTATGATGGACTGCTTCCCTCCTCATGAATGAAGCAGGTAACTGAGAATGAATATACTGGCACAGTCAGAAAACATAAAGGTTTTTTTACCTTTACTTTACACTCTGACAAATACAATTGTGTGCATTTGGTACTACTTTTGGCTTAATCACTAAACATCAGCAGTTGACAAAAAATACATCCTCCTCCTTCTCTGAAGAAAATGGTGATTTTTATGATGGATAATTGGACACAATAGCTGTAGTGATTGCTTGCTGGTTGAAGCCTGGTTGATGAGTTACATACTGTCCTTCTCATTGCTTAAGGTTGTCGCGACGAGGGAAGAGAGAGACGCTCAATATGAGAATCAGCAAACTTCGTTTATTGATCACTGCTAACAGCTTAATATACGCTTTATAATTAGCTCATACATATTGCAAAAGCTAAGCTCATTATTGGTTCTTGCTTAAATGTTGATTTCACTTTTACTCCCTTCTTTTGTTGACACAGGTGGCTCTCAGTTGCTTTTGTTTTGCTAATCACAACGTCCTGTTTACCAGCCAACTAGCACGTACAAGGGCACTGTAGTCTTGCCATGGCCTTGCTATCTCAGATTTTCTCATCAGCCTAGACAAGCTGTGATCCATGCTCTAACAGCTCGTCCATAGCTTTAGCTATATCCATATGTCCTTGCCCTGCTAGCTAATCCTCTACATAAGGTACATTTCACAAAACATTATCTTCTGCCTGTTCTAGAGGGTTTTCTGCCAAAAAACTCTTTTTATCACTTCCTCCCTTTATGTTGCTTTCATTATCTATATGTAAGAAATGGAGATTAGAAAGCAGCAGTTCTGTATAAAGGTACACTCCTCTCAGCACAACATCCAGCGAGTAGGCAATGTTTCCAGTAGACAACATGTATGTTTTCTAATAAATATACAAATCCTGACAGAAATTGAGAATCTGACACTGAAGTCTATTCTTAAATACAATTCCAGTTATGCTCCATTGACCTACAACTTTTCTTACTCTAACATAATGAAATACACCTTATCAATCCACCATAACCAAACAGAGTTATGCAATTCCATCAGTGCAATTAATGCAAGAAAGAGATGGACTTACTGGAGTGAGTCCTGTGCAGGTGATTAAAGGACTGGAGTGTCTTTCGTAATAGGAGAAGTTGAGACAGCTGGAACTCTTCAGTCCAGAAGAGAGAAGGCTCAGGGAGCAATCACCAATGTGTATAAATACTTGATGGGAAGGAATGAAGAGGAGGAAGCCAGACCCCTCTCAGTAGTTCCCACTGGCAAAACAAGAAGCAATGGGCACAAATGTAAAACTAGTACATTCGGTGTAAGATAAAAATACAATATTTGCTGTGAGTGTGGTCAAACACTGGAGCAGGTGGCCCAGACAGGTTATGGAGTCTCCCTCTCGGGAGATATTCAAAACCTGAATGGTCCTGGGCAAGCTGCTTGAATGGACTCTGCTTGAGCAGGTGAGATGGAGGAGGTGATCTCGAAGGCACTCTTCCAACCTGAATTTCTGTAATTTACATCATAGTATTGCTTCAAGAAAGAGAACAATTTTGTGAAAATTCACTTGAGAGCTGTGCACTTGTGCTCTATCTGAAATACTGTGTTAATATTAAACAGCATTTTCTTCTACTAGTCATCATGTTCATTACCTTATTTATTTTGTATAGTTTTCAATTTTTCTGTAGAACCAAAACTATTTTCCAAACCCATCACATTCAGAAATAGAATATTTCTACCTTTGCTCATATGTATCTGGATCTTGAAGTACATTTATCAATATTTGAAGAAGATAGTGAAGGGAGGTTTTGTATTAGAAGCATTCTCTGTCTCTTATGTTTGTATCAGCCACTGCTTCATTTTAGAAAATAAGTCTGAAACTAATTTGAAATCTGAACTAATCCCCTCTGTGCAAATGTGCCATGCCTGGTTATTTCTCCAACGGTCACATAAACTACAAACTCACCAGACTGACCTCATGGTCACAAAACTCTTTAATTTCAAGCCATTCTGTCAAAATAGCTATGGATTTACAAGTCTCATTGGCTTCCAATGAAAGTCAAAGGTGCTCAAGCTCACTCAAAATCTGCTGCTTTGAGACAAACCTCACAGCTAGCTTTTAATACAATTCTATCAGTACACAAAATTTATAAAAACTGTATTTCATGGATGAATACACCCCCAAGCAGTAACATCAGTCAATAGATTCTTTTCCAACAAAATGAGGTATATTTCATTGCATCACCTGGATGTTATTCAAACATATGGCTGAGTGTCTTACATGGAACTGTATTCTTCAGAACTAAGACTCTGAAAAGATTTTCAGTTTACAATCACACCTACCTTCAAAAATGTGATTTTTTAAGAAGATATACAAGCAATATTTCCTTTTCCTTTTTTTTTTTTTAATTAACTGAGTCTTGAACTGAATGAAATAATTAAAGATAACAATGGAAATAGGGGAAAACAAATTTTATCTCCAAAGCTCACACATTGTTTCCCTAGCCTCAGGGGAACTGTTTAAATCTTGTTTATAAGAGAAAAAGAGTCAAAGTGGTTATAAATGTCCTATAACTTTCATACAAGATTTGAAAATTCTTGGGATGTTGTACAAAAAATACTACAACAGAAGGCTTTTTGAAAAAAAAACCAAACAACATATTTTTGAATTAAAGAAACCTAAATTAGTGAAATGGAAAAAAATTAAGTCAGTTATAAATTCATATGATGTTATGGGTTTATCACAAAATGATAGTCAAGCTTCTGCTCCAGATGGTGCAATAGTGTTTGTGACATCCACTTTGAACTGCAATCTAGTTATGTGTCAAGCAGGAGAGTCCATTATTCACTGCATCAGTGCTGGGGAAAGAAGGTTAAAAGTTCAAGACATGCCCCAAGCGATTAAGGTTGTAAAAATCAGGAGATATACCATGGGGAAAAAAATGCCACTCTTCTTCCATACTCAGTTTGTTTCTAAAAAAAATATGTTTAAGCAAAACAAACAAAGAAACAAACAAAGAAACAAACAAACAAACCTAGAGGATGCAGGAATGCCCAATTTTCTATAGTAAAGTAAAGCAAAAATTACCTTTTTATTTGGACTCCTTAAACCCCTCTGCTATCAGCTTCACTTTTCCTAGAAAGAAACATAAAGGCTTCTGTTAAAATCTGCCCACAAGTTACAGGACTTGAGAACTCAGTTAACAGTATTTCTCACTCCTTGGGACATTCATTTCAACTATTACATACTTGTAGCTAACTCAGATTTCAAACTTTATTTTCCAAGCACCCTCCAGATCACGAGTCCATCTGCACTGGTCAGGATTCACTTCTCGTCGTGTAAGCCTTTGCTCTGCTAACCAGTAACATAACCTACAGAGTGCTTCCAAACACTCCAAAAGCTTCTATATTTGGAACTGGAAGTATTGCTCTCAAATACTTGAGCAAATTTAGGTTTCTAGTCCAATATAAAAGGAAAGAAGAAGATGCAAAGCCTGAGGGGTGAAGCTAAAACAATTTGCATTTAAAAAAAAACCCTTCAGCAAAATTCTTTATAGTGAGATTAATGAACGGATTTTTTTACAAAAAAAAGAAAAAAAGGTGCTTTAATACTCAGAACCTTTGAAAAGGTATGAAGTCATTCTTTTCAGAAAGTTATCTTCTTTCAACAGACAGGTAGAAAAAAGTAGTTCCATTCTAATACATTTTCTGTCTGCTGTTTGAACTACAGGTTCAAACTAGAACATCAAGAAAGCCACTCTGACCATGAAGAGTGATGACAAACAAGAATAAACTCTGCTGATTTATGTAAAAGTAAGTTTTGCTTTATTAGTAGTTATCTAGCCTCAGAACTAGAAAACTGAAGTACATGTTCCCACTTTTCTAACTGTTCATCTGCAAGTTTGATTGCTGGTTTGTATAAATTGCAAATGTATTATGGCCATGTTGCTACATCCTCTTTGAAATTAAGTCAATCCCTCATATGCAGTAACTGATGTATGAGCACACATTATCATGTCATAGAAAATATTTAATACGAATTTCACAGAGACTGATAACATTCAGACTCTGGATATACTTGTGTGTTAACATTTCAGAGTATGATATTGACAATGTACACAGAAAAATCCCTGTAATCCATCATGGCAGGGTCCTAGAACTAGGTAGGTTTTAATAATGCCTTAAAGGTCATAACAGTTACTTCAAAATGCATGAAATCTTGTAGCAAACTCCTGATATCCAAGAATAAAGCCTAGCATTCATGTGCACTACCATTAAAAAAAATCTAAACACCACAAAACCTATTTGTATCACAGAAATTTGAGGGCAATCTTCTGCAAGCTCAAAAACTTGTCTTTAAATAGTGTGTGTTCCAAATCACCTTTAGAGTGATAAATCAAAGCCTCTGAGCTCTCACACTGCAGTTCAGCAGGCTCCTTTGGAGAAGGCCAGGCTCACCCTTGCACAGCAGGAGCTGAACAGACCCACAGGAAGAATCCTCAAACTTTAGAAAGAAATTAGTACTAAAACCCACTCAACTTGAAGGAACCACTGGAGCAGAGAATGATTACTGAAGGCAAATGAACTCTCATATGGGTACTCCGGAAATTAAAATAATAGTGCTGGGGGGGAGAAAGACTTCAATAATTATTAGAAATTTCCAAATATGCAGTATATATATTACTTAAGTTCTTCGAATTTTTTTATCTAGACTCAAAGTCCAGTCTAAATGTGTTCAGCCATGTCCAAGGACAGAATCTTTTGTTTACTCTTACACACATATTTAGTTTTGTTACTGGAGTCTATTCTTTATAGAACACAAAATATTAAAAATTAAAAGAAACACTACAGAAGCATTTTAGATATAAAAAGAAAAAAAAATGAAAATTTCTTTTTTATTTAAGAAATTAAAATGCCTCAAAAGCAGTAATGTACCTGTACAAGAGTACTTGTATCACCAAGCTAACAAGACAGTCCTGATTTTATCAGAAATGTGCAGTTTTTACACACTCAGAGTTGACTTCAAAGAAGACCCTGTCAGTGAAATAAGCACACATTAATCTTCTGTGAAATCCTACAAGAACAGAGATGGCAGTGAAACCATGATTTAAAGGTCAAGTTTATATTTTTAAAGCAGCATTTTAGAACAGCAAAAAGCAAATCCTTCACGCGACGCTTAAGCATGGCATGTTGTACTTGGGTTTAGAGCATGCCAGATTAGCACCACATATTCATACACTCAAAGGAGATACATGTGACAAAAAGAATGCACACAATACAGAATCATAATTGAGGAAAAGCTGATCATAGCAAGAGTTATAGTAAAGGTAAGAGGTGAAAAAGAGTTATGTACAGTTGCTCTCAAAAGAAACATGAGACCCATTTATCTGTGCACCCAAAATACTATGCAATCTAAGAGACTTGGGGGAAAATATGTTGAGAAGACATCAAAATACAGTGTTACTGGACACCTCTAGGAATGTTATGATTGCAATCTTATACATTTTCGTACATTTTTAATGTACATGTTAATATAAGTGAGGCATCTTCATTTTTCAAAGGTCAGAGTTACACCAATCACAGGCTTTTCCTCACTGGGTTTCTTTCTTGGCTCTTGCTACATATACTTTGATTAGAGAGTTTTTAATTACACTTTAGCCTGTTAGCACCATGGAGCCAATAAAACTAAGAGAAATAGAACTAAATTCTTTTCATTCAACACAACTGGTAACTAAACACCAATTAATTACACCCACACAAGCCTAATGAAGATAATGGGGTTGCAGAGAGTTCACTGATGGTATGAAGTGGCTTGCAGTATCCTAACCTTAATCAGTTAACTACTTCGTAATAGGGAGGATCACAGGATAAGCCATCCTCTTTCTACATTCTTACAATTACTGTTAATGGAAATTACATGGCCATACAGATAATTCATGTAGCGTTCACTTGATCATGAACCAAAAATGATAAATACTTGGGGGAATCCCTACTAGTATTTCAATCAGTTTATTAAAAAACAGGAGTTCAGTGTTATTAAATAACCTGAGTATCAATCTGTTTCAGCTCATTGCTTTGCTAAAGGCAAAGCTGGCCAGTTTCTTTTCTTCCAGGGATGCGGCATCCACAGCTTCTCTGGATAACCCGTGCCAGTTCCTCACCACCCTCACAGTAAAGAATTTCTTCCTAATATCTAATCTAAATGTACCCTCTTTCAGTTCAAAGCCATTAGCCTTTGTCCTATCACTACATGCACTTGTAACTCTCTGTCATTCTCGTGGGGGCCCCCTTTGGGTACTGGAAGGGGCTCTAAGGTTTCCCTGGAGTCTTCTTTTCTCCAGGCCGAAAACCTCCAGCTCCCTCAGCCTGTGTCCATAGCAGAGGCGCTCCAGCCCTCTGAGTGTCTTCACTGCCCTCCTCTGAACCCCTTTCGAGAAGGCCCACATCCTTCTCATGGTGGGGCCCCCAGACCTGGATGTAGTGTTCCAGGTAGGATCTCACAAAAAAGGAGTTAAGGGAGAGAATCACCTCCCTTGACCTGCATGACTTCTCAAATATGATTGATAGTGGCTTAGCTACTTGATCCACAGGTTCCCTCAGGACTCACAGATGCATTTCACCACGTCCCATGCACTTGTGCACCTGCAAGTTCCTTAGATGTTCTTGAACATCTCTTAGGCCAGTCTTCATTCTCTCAGTCCCTGACTTTTCCTTTTGCAACTTGGGTGATGCAGCTTGGGCACTTGCCACTGAACACAGAGGCAAAAAAATTGTTAAGTACCTCAGCCTCCTCCATATCCTGGGCAACCAGTTCTGCTGTTTCCTTCCAGAGAAAGCCAACATTTTCCCTAGTCTTCATCTTATCACCACCATGTTCCTTCGCAATGCATTTTATTTAGAGCCCTTTAGAAGGCAAAAGGTGGGAAACTGGTCTAGAGGCCCTTGAAATGTATCAGAAGGTACAGCTCCCGTGATGGGTTGCATTACCTAGTGTGTGATCATGTTCACAGAGCACCACAACAGCACTGTCACCTCTAGAGGTCTGTTCTTCCAGGACTATTTAATTAAACCGGAGCTTTCTGAGGCAAGCCTGTGCATGTGACACGGATCTGGCACTATTTGACTGCTGCCACCCAGCCCTGCGACCGCACAAGCCCCTCCTGAGCAGTTAGGAGCTCAAAGGGCAGCCACCCACCTTGTTAACTCCTTCTGAAGAAAATCTAATGAGGTACTTGCTGCCCACTGTCCTCAAAGGAAGGGGAAGTGTCAGTTTAGAAACTTCTTCCAAGGAAAAGAGGGTTTAACTCTCTGGAGAGGTACTGTACTATTTCTGAAGGATGTGAAAGGAGAAGAAAATGATTCTGTAGGGATTTTTCTTCATTATCACCCCACCTGGAGAAGTGAGCACACAATGAGCAGAGGTCCACACATATTGATTTTAGAGCAGGGGAAGTGTGCAGCTAACAGCTTTTTAAGTATCTCCATTTTCAGGTACTCCAACAAAATTACCGACGAACAATGTAACAAAGTGAAAGTTTTGTAGGAAATTGCAGACTTAAAAAAAAACCCCAAAAAACCACAACCATTTAGGCTGGGAAATGTTTCTTTTCATTGAAAGTAAAGAGCTTTTAAACGCACGAGTTACTGACGCGTTTGGCAGCGTTAGAAATTTCCCAAACCATAATCCGTCTCTCTTTCAGGGCGATAACTGTTATACAGTTTTGTTGCACGGTGACTTTTTAAATCGAGGAGTGCCTGCTCGCGGCATCCTTGGAAGGCCCTGACCGGGCTCTGAGGGAAGCGCGAGCACCGCATGGTGTGGAGGAACCAAAGCGGACCAGGGCGAAACAAAGCCCGGCCCCGCTGGGTCGGGGGGTGTTCCCGGGCGGCTGGGCGAGAGCAGAGCTCTCGGGGCGCGGGGTCGGGCACGGTGCCCAGGGAGGCCGCGGTGCGAGGGAGCGGCGGGGAGGGAGGGAAGGAAGGGCGGCGCTCCCCGGAGCGTTGCCCGGCAGCGGCGGCGGCCCCGCCATGGAGGCGGGCGGGCGGCGGGAGCGGCGGCGGGAGGCGGCCGAGTACTACCGGGGGCAGCGAGTGCCGGAGCGCATGGAGGAGGCGCTGAACGCCCTGTTCCCGCTGAGCCCCGGGGATCTCTACGGGGAGCTGGTAGCGCCGGGAGGGGCAGCGCCTGGAGGGGGCCGGGGGGGGCTGTGCCGGCCCCGCGTCCGGGCGAGGGCGGCGCGGGGGGGGCCGTGAGGGGCTGCCCGCAGTGCCCGACCCCGTCCCCGCCGTCCCTGCCCTCCGGGAAGGGGCGCAGCGAGGAGCTCGACGTCTCTGTGATAATTAAGTGGTTCCCCCCGACTGCGGTGTTTCGGTGTTTGTGGTCAGGGGCACTTTGACGCCGGGCCAAGCAGCAGCCGGGCCCTTTGCTGGTTGCTTGTCTCGACACGTGGTCTGGTAACCGCGGCGGGGTTGGATCGAGGGTTGGGCTTGGTGTCATCTCAGAGGTCCTTTCCAACCCGGCTGATTCTATGATTCTGTGAAAACAAAGTGGGAGGGCACAAATGGACATAACTAATAAAAACGGTTGCTCAGCACAGCGGTGTTTCTCCTGGGCCAGCAGTGACAAGAGATTGGGTGCTATTCAGCTGCAGCTGTTGATGAAAAGCAAATGGGCCCTCAGGGGAAGTGTCGAGAGTCACACCCGTTTTATCTGTTCCCAGTTGGCCAAATATTGTTGACAGTAGTCGTAATGAAACCTCAATTAGTGGCAATACAAGAATTGCCAACTCTACAATAGCAAGCAACTCTTGAAAAAAATGGCTTCTAGTATGTTGTTTAGTGGGAAAGCGCCAGTGGAATTGAAACATTTCGTTCCATCTTGTGCTATTTCCCATCTAGTGTTTTGCTATCGCCAGTGGAAGGGACTAGAACTGGTAACACCTCTTCTTGCTCTGCCTGGTTGTTGACATGTTCCTCTTCTATGTAGCTATAAGAGTTTCCAGTTTTTCCCATTTGATAAGTCGTGGTTTGGTGACTCTCCAATATCAGACTAAATAATGAAACTAGTAAGGAAGTATGTAGTAAACCTCAGGTAGCGACTTAATCAATTTTCTAAAGCAACATTGTATTACCTGTGGACAGAGGTGAAAATATATTGGATTATGACAGTTCATCAGGCCCATTAAAGACCATGTTGGAAGAAGAAAGTGAACTGCCTACCAGAATTCTCGGTTTTCACCTTTCTCACAGGGCTCAAAACTTGCTGTAACATATAAATCATAGAATCATAGAATATGCTGAGTTGGGAGTGACCCATAATGGATTTGTTCAGTGGTGGATTTGACTGAAATATATTTCATGGAATAAAAATCTCTTTGCCTGGAAATTGACTTTTAATGAAGTTCTTTCTCTTTCATTTAAGG
Source organism: Corapipo altera (assembly GCF_003945725.1). Classification (NCBI taxonomy): domain Eukaryota; kingdom Metazoa; phylum Chordata; class Aves; order Passeriformes; family Pipridae; genus Corapipo; species Corapipo altera. Next base: position 7,126,400 of record NW_020884915.1, on the reverse strand, counting down.
CTAACTACCTTTCTAAATATTCAAAAGCTCCAGCAATATGCAAATTAGTTGGAAGAAAAGTTCTTGATGGAGTTGGTCAGCCAACATTAGAAGTGGAAATATACTGTACAGTTAAAAACTATGAGAAGGTATGAGCTGTTTCTTCCTGGTTTATTTATTTGAATAGGACAATATCAGGAAGAGGTACTATTCTCACATCCCAAGGAACATTTTATTTTCCATCTTCATAAAGAGATATAAATCCCTGTGACTCAAGAGTTGAGTATTGTAACTTAGAAAAAAAAGGTGTCCTGAAAAGTTAGACAGTGGCAGCAACTATGAAAACTTTCTTTTCCATGAATTAGACAATATTTTATGAGTGGGATATGAGTGCATCTTTGTATATTAAGTTTTTATCTGTCTTCATGTAGCTTTTCCTTACACCCCATACTAGCCTTGTAAGTTCATTTTCCTTTTACCTTTTTCTTTAATTTTCATGTCCTTATATTTCTCTTTGTGTGACAGTCTTTCAGAAAAACACAGCACAGGTGAAAAGCACAGTATAAGTGAAGGCACTTTTTTTACACCAAGCTAATAGGTTGATGTGGGTGATAGTTAACTCAAACATATCCCTCCAGAACCTGCAATGCAAAATTGGTGGCGCATCTCTCCCCCAACCTGAAATATTCAAGTTACTGTCTTTGCAGCTGTAGCTATTTTGGAGTAATTATTTCTACTTTCCCTCAGTTAAACTATGGTTCCCTTCTTTCTTGAATTAAAAGTAGCTTCACAGGTATTCACAGTGTATAAAATCAATACTATTAATGCAGGCAACTCTGTGAAATTTGGAAATGATGTCTTCCTTAAGTGAATTCTTTTAATATCATTTATTCTTCGTCAGTACAGAAAGATGAGCTTAAATTATCTAAGACAACAGTAACTGACCATGAATTAAGCATGAATGCTGATGAATCATGGTACGGTAGGCTACAAACAGCTGCAATAAAAGATGTCCTAATGACTGTGGTCCTTAAAATAACTCCATTCTATTCTAATAGCATAATATATATATATATAAAGAGATCTGTCAGAAGGCTTTTGCCTACGTACTTATAATTTAGATCAAAAAACTTGAATAATGTCTGTGATTACCAAAGTATAAGAGGCTAGAAAGAAGGTGCAGGATGAAAAAAGATAAGTGGAGCAAGCAGTAGATTTGGAGATACGTACTTGTAGAGTTGGTATGGACATATACTTCTTAGTCTTTCAAATGACATTTCAAAGTTAGAAATTAAATAGTGTTTAAAACCTTTATACATTGGGGTTTTTTTTAATTATTATTTATGCAGAGGATTTGTTCCACTGTAATGTCTTTCCATTCTCAAATACCTGAAAATGCTTTACCTGAAAAAATTGAAGCTGATGAAAAAGAAAGAAATGACTCTGTTAATACTGCTGTGGAATGGGTCAATGAGTCACTCAACACAATGCTGAGGGACTTGGAGCCTACTGACCAGTGTCAAGCTGATAAGATGCTTGGGTAGGTCTTGCATATTACACGAATAAATGCATTTGAAATATAGAAATAATTTATATAAAATACAATGTATATAATTTTATATGATATTATTTATGTATCTAATTTTATATATAATATAATTTATATGTGTAATTTATATAATTTGTATTGTTAATGGAAAACATATAGAATATTTAGTGTTTTCTACTATTATTTTTTATATTTTTAGGTGATAACATGTCTCAGATCCATTGCACTATATTATTATCTGCTTGTTTCATAATTTTGATATGAAAATCATGCTGGTTTTTACAAGGCTTCATCCATGGGATACAAAAATAAGGGTGTCTAAGAAAAAAATGTCTGAACACATTCATGAGTCAAGGGCAACATTTAAGAAATTCGTTCAGTGCCAGTTTAATTTAGTAAGGAGGTTTTTTCAAACTGCAACTCCACTTCTTCTGTTTATGGCACTGCAAAAGGCAAGTGGTGCAAATGGCCTGGGTGTGAGTCTGCTGCATTGAGCTAATCCACAAAAACATGTATATGTGTGCAGCTTTCACGTCCTGGTGGAAGGAAAGCTTCCTAGTGAGATGTCTGCTCCAGAAGACATCTCACTAGGGTAATTAGTTTCTTTGGAAATACAGTTTCTTTAGTAAACATCCATGTTTATTTTTCATATAAATATTTCTTCTTGAGAGCATCCCAAAGTAAAAAACAACAGCCATATTTATCCATTCAAAGAAATACGTCTGGCTTTTATAAGAAAAAAAAAATATAAGGTAAAAGTGTCACAGATGGATTTGAATGTATTTTTAAAGTACACTTAGAAGAAGCCACCTGGCAACAGTATGGCTGTCTGCACCCTGGGAGCAGTAATATGGCCTCACATCCTCTTCTGGAGTTGGAAATGTTCCCTTCAGCTGCACCCCTGAGGGAAATGACACTGTGTGGAAGGGGTAGAGGTTGGGCTGCCACACTGAGCACAGACTGTATAGAACAGACTTGATTGCCTTCCACATGGACTAGCTTTGGGAAAATTTTGATGAAGGGAATAAGGACTCAATTGGAAAGTGAGTGTAAATAAGATTTTAATGCATTGTTTACGCTACTTTACATATCTTACATACTCAGTTTGCCTGAATTGGATGCCTGTGACCCCTGCATAGAGTTTCTAGTTCATGCATGTAATTGAAATTGAGCCACCTCTTAGTTTGCCACCACTTGGATAACCAGTGTACAACTGAGCTCTTGGATTAGCGACCTCGGCCAGGCTGTTGTATGTCATGAAGTTGTGCCAGGATCTGTTACTGCCCATGCAAAGCAAATACATCTTTCATGCTAAGATTGTCTGTTCAGAGCTGACTTTCAAACCAGTGTGATTTAAAAAGCATGTGTTAAGGTTTGTGATACTTGCTTGTGGTTCTTTTTGTTTAACCAGTGCTGCAGATGACTACCAAAAAATAATGATATAATAAATGTACTGACCTCTCCAGCTTCATGTAGTGAACCAATAGCAGAAGCTCAAATAGATGCACTTAATCCACTTCCTAGCATGTTCTTTAGCTTGTATTGTGTGTCTACTTGTCACATGTCTAACAATATTTTAAGCCAGTAATTTTTATGCCTCTTCTCTCAGTGAATACTTTACAAACAAGGTAGAAGAAAAAAAAAATATTCAAAGGCAAGAAGAAGAAGAAGAAGAAGCAGAAGCCACTCTTGCCCTTCCTCCACAGATTCCATCCCCAGCAACACCACCTGGGAAAAAAAAATCGGCAAAAACAGGTTTTTGTTTATTTGATTTTAATGTTTTCTGCAATACAGATATTGATAAATGTCCTAAATAACTTTCTGATGTATTCTGTGGACATGAGATACTTCAGAACACATGACACACTGTCTCATGTTCAAAGGGTTTGGTTACTCTCTTCTGCCCTTTTTGATCACAACAGTTTCTGCAGCAAAATGAGGGAGGGAAAAATACGGTTTTCTCATCATTCACATGCATTGGTTGAACAGAGTTTCTGCCTTTGTTTTACAGTTGGCTTAGACAGGAGGTTATTACTCTTCAAAGTAAGGAATAGGAATGGAGGAGGATGCAAATGAAGAATAAAAATGAAAATGATAAGAAAAAATAGAATTAAGTTGAAAACAATTGAAAGAGGGAGGAAGGAAAGTTTCCTTCTAACACTGAGTAAAGCAGGAAATACAGAGAAAAGCAAAAGAGAAAGAAGGAAGGGGATGAGATGGGAATGATGGGCAATACAGAGTAAAAAGAAGTAAGAAAACAATCCTACTAAAGGAAAAAAATGATGTGAGACTACAGAAAGAAGGTAAAAACACCAGGCCAAAAAAAAAAAACCAACCCAAAGGAAGAAAGCTCCATATGTTATCTCCATATATGCATTAAACTCAGAAAAAAAAAGTCTTGTTGCCATTTATTGTAAGGGCAGAAAATGTTGGCATATTATTATTTGTTATCACTTTGGTTATAACTGTCATATGCTATCAGAAAAACCTCCCAGTTCATATGTTAGATGTGTGCACAGTAGGTTCATCTTTGACCTGAAATGTAACTTCTGCAGTTGTCAGGTCCACCCACATGTTAGCCTGGTGTATATTACACTTTCAGTCAAGCTTCTGCTGATACATATATTACTTGTTTTCACTAATTATGACATGGACTGTCATATTATTATTAGACTCAGTGCCTGACTGTTTGGAGCCAATGGTTATTAAGCTACTTGTTGGTACAGGAGAGCACTAACAGATGGTGACTTCAGCAGGTTCTTTCAGAAGGGACATCTATGTTGTGTTTTCTGCCAGTTACAAAGTAGTGTAGGGTGAAGGGTCTCTGAAAAACTCTGCCCTGTGTCAGTTGCTCTGATGTCTGTGTGTAGCTCTTCATCCTCAATGTAAAAGGTATAGAATCTGTGTATGGTATGCAAAAGATGTATAATCTAATCTGCATATCCAATTAAGGACTCATTAAGAACATTTTCTCCTAAAATGTCAGTTGTATGCTGTAGTATTTATATTTTATTGAAATCAGAATTTGTATGACACTCCTATTAGAATCCAAAGGAAATAGTCAGGTTTACTTGGGAATCAGACCACTTATTGCAGCTTCATGTAGGTGCTCACTGTACATGTTCATGTAAGAACTGTAGCCAATAAAGAGGATGGTGAGAAGTGCTTTGTTTTAAGCATTTTTGGAAAAAGTTACTGTATCTGAAAGGGAAATAAATTCTTATGAAAATATAATAAGACTATGGATGTGTAATATTTAAAAGATCTGTTTTCTCTTTGGAAATTCCAGCTGAAATAGGCCTAATTTTTTTTCACAGTCATCATTAGAAGAAATCAAGTATGTGTACTCCCAGTAGGTTATAATGTAGTCTTCCAAGTTGTTTATGCGAAAGCTGAGAATTGAAGGAGCACAATAAAGAAGACTGAAAACATACTTTTGAAAGGAACCTGAAAAATTATATAATGTTATTGGATGTAAACATAGATAAATAAAAATACAGATTTCAGTGTCTGAAAGTTCTCCAAAAGAAACAGAATTGAAATAAATTTGAAACCAGAGCGAGGACAGACACTTTGCTTGCTTGTAAGGTCATTCCATATAAAACAACTGACAAGATGAAGTTTTAAAAAAAAAAGTTATTATTTGTTAATACATTGAGTACACACTGAAATGACAATATCATATTTACTCATATGACTGCGATACAGAAGCATGTGTTTAAAAACAAGAAAATACTTAGCTGCTACTCTCTGTCTTGTAGGAAAGAAGTCATCAGTGGCAGAGAGACCCATCCCCCCTGCAGAACCTGCTGACCCAGTGCTTTGTGGCAGCTTGGCCATTGGGGGAACATCCCTTGCCATAGCAAAGGCTGGGGCCACCATCAGCCACATCCCACTATACTCACATATTGCACTGCTGAAACATGACCAGGTACATATGGCTTTTGCCAGTTTGTTTCTTTTATCCCAGTTATCATAGTTGTTGAATTCTGAAGCCAGCAGTGCCTCGTGACAGTGTCATGAAATTTATCTCATAGAATACACCCTTAACACCATTGCCTGTAGCAGTCTTTGAACCTCGTGTGATAATTAAAATATATAAGAATTATTTTGATTTTTACATTTTTCATTTTCACCTGGTACTCCCAATTACAGGAGTCACCTGAAGAAATGACTCTACCACTCCCAATGGTTACTCTGCTGAACTGTGAAAAAATGTCACCTTCAAAGCTGAAATTAGTGAAAGAAGTTATGCTTATACCACCAGTTCAGTTGTCACTCAAACAGGTACTGTTTCCTTTTTTTTTTTATAAATGTGTTCTACAGACATCATACTAACTATGTGTGTAAAGGTCTTTTCAATATAGTCCTTAGAAACTGTATTTTTTATTTTTTTGTTTGCTTGCAAGGCCGAAGTTTTAACAAATGCTAAATTTGTCAAATTTGTAGAATTCTAACACCAATAATATTAAATCAAGCAAAAAGATGAAGATTTAAAACAAAAACCAGAAATATTTCAAGTTAAAAATGTATGTTAGTATAGAGGTAAAAGTCAGTGCGTTGAAGAAGATGTTAGGAAATTGTGTTACAGAACAAGAGATTAGGATGTGATTTTACATTAGTAGGTTATAAATAGTATCAGTTGATTGATATAGTGTACAAAACAACAAAACTCAACAAATTCACAGGAAAGCATAAAATGTGTGGAAATAAGTTGCTTTAAAATGAAATTGTGACGATAGAAGGGAGTACAAAGAGCAAGAAGGATGGGTGAGACAGATGGGATCAACCCTCTCTTTTTGTTTAGCCATGTGTTGTATTAAAGAATATATCGGCACGAGATGCTTCATTAGGGCTGTGATTTCTGCTTTGTATGCTGGTGACCTGAACAAATAGCTGAGCTCGATTCTCTTTCTTTTTGCTTTTCCTTTAACTTTTTCGAATTGTCACCAAGAGCTGTTAATAAGGTTGCTAATTCTGTGCCACTCAAAGCCAGAATGCCTCCTAGCGCTCATGGGAGGGTAACGAGCTGTTTGCTGCCGTTCAAAACAGCCCGTTCCTCCCGTGTTGATGTGTTGTCAGCTGTGACTGACTTCTGCCCCCTTCAGTATTCCTTTACTGGCACAGTTTGAGGAAATCTCAATTGTGATTTACCAAGTATTGCGAGTTTTACTGAATTTTACTAACTCAGCTGAAAAAGAAAACGAGTCTTGCATTAAAAGCAATGGATTCATTTAATTGGAGTATTCCCCACTGTTTAAAATTAAGAAAGTGATTTTTTTCGTGCTTCCTGGAAATATTCTGAAGTAAATGCATTCAGTCTTCTCAGAGTTTCCAGTTAGGAAGTCTTAGAGTCACAATTGTGAACAGGGATTATCATCTTCTCACTTCTCAGATATTATGCAGACCTGAATGCTGTTTACTTGCTAGATTTGGGAAGGGCTATATTTGAGGAAGAGACTGCTTTTCTTGCTGTCCCATTCAGCAGCACGATCAAATATTCCTGTTCATTCCACTGCTACTAACCCTTTATGGCTGGGCACTTGGCTGCATTTTGTGAGTGGAGAGACTGTGTTAAGGAGTCTGTAATAGTTGTGGTTTTGTGGGTTTTTTTTAAGACTTTATATTAAGATTTATATTTAGAATAAGTGTTTTCTGATTTAAGCTGCTAACATGAAATAAGATAACTTTATTTTGAAGATTACTGTTGTTTAATTTCAGGGCATAGAAAGAGTTCTGGATATTCAGAAGGAAATGACAAGACTGTTGGAGTCTCCAGGCAAAATGGTACAATAAAAATGTCTACTAATAAAGTGATATACTTCATTTGATCTTTTCTACTGTCCTTTTAAACATAAACATGGAACACTTAGCCTTTATATGTCATGACACAGAACAGAAGATGTGTTTCTCTGGCAGATGAGTAAAACATTGGCCATTTGGTGATACTACATTAGAAAATAGAGAATAAAACATTGTTCTAAGCATAGTAAGACTTTCTGTTTACCTGAAGAAATATACTGGAAGTGAATCATGTCAGAATGAATGTACAATATATATAGTTCTGATCTTGCTATGCCTCTCACACACAGCATGTTTTATTCAAGGTACTATTACTCTAGCAGTATATCAGTCTTGGTTTGTGCATATGCTTTTTGGAAAGCAAGGTTGTTGGGTTTCTCCAAGTACAGAGTCTAGATTCTCATTTCTGAGATTCCCTGTATTTTTGATGGGCTGGGTGAGAATGTTTTGAAAAACAAATGATGGTTGGACCGATGCTCACGTAGAAATAAACATTTGAAATGAGTCACCAGCACAAAATAAAACTGGATAGTTGCTGATAGTATTTAAGAAAAAAATAGGAGTTATTTCCTAGCTTAAATATTTGTAATCTCTTTAGACCAAAATTCAGTCAATCTTTTTTCCTTTCCTTTTTTTTCCTGAGGTCTTTCTGTCATCTTTGTATTTTTCCATGGAATTGATTTCTTTCTTCTTTCACCCTCAACAGCCTGGTCCTCAACCAGCAGACGGTAAAAAAGGAAGAGCACAAAATTCAGGGAAGAAAAGTCTGGTAAGAAACGAGATTTTCATTTTAAGCCTTCAACAAGGTATTAACAACAGCAGAGAACCAAAATATTCTTAAGAAATGAAGCATTAATCTACATCACCATTTTGGAAAGGTCAAGGCAAGACCTAAATATTCCAAATGCTCATATCTTACATAATAATTTAGATCCTTCTGACTATACCTTCCCTCCCTGTGGAACAATAGCGGAAATAGGGGAAATTTTTCAGGGATCTGCTGATTTTTCTTGTATAGAAATCCTGGTAAATTATCCAAATGAGCATTTTGCAAGCCCATAGAACCAGCAGAGAAACATGCCCTTTTGATTATGTAGGCCATAAAACTACTACCTGTAAGACCTGCATATTGTGCTGTTTCTCAACCCTGGGAGAATAACTCCCCTCTTAATTGTGCTGCATCCAGTTCCCAGTTCCAGTCTGAGGTTACAGATAACGGCAGATACAAAACAGTAGCTGAAGGGCAGCACTCACAATAGAACACAGAACATTATTTTATATGACTCGAATGATCTTTTTTTATCACTTCAAAACCTGTGGTTTACAGGTGAGTTTTCCAAATTGTGGGATGGAAATGCCATGCAGGTTTTCTCTCCAATCTGAGATTATTAAAATATTATCAAGTGAGAATTGTCACTGTTGTGGAGTATACAAAAGAAAGGATGAACAAAAGTTTTTCTATTTTATTCTTGCTTACACAACACAAAATTCTTCATCATTAAGGTGCTGGCCTTAGAATAATTCCATAAGATATACACAAGGAAAAAATACATTACATTCTCTGGAAAAAAATCCATTCATTTCAACAAAGGAATACTAAAGGAGGTAGTAATTAAACTGAAGTTTAAACTGATAAAAGCGCAAGGTTAGTTTTAACTTTTGTGGGGAGAAAAAAAAGGAAAAATTACAAAGTAGGCAGTGAACAAGAACTTATTTAGGTTATAGAAGTAAATGCTAGATAGAGAAAAATGTTTTTATAAAGAGAAACAATGCTTTTAGTGGAATGTAACAAGGCACAACATATGGATACCTTGAAAATCACCTGGAACTGCAGACCTAATCTGAGGTTAATTGCAGGAAGACTGCAGCCTTTCTTGCTGTCCATTGCTGCAGCTTTGTGCTCCAAAAGCAACAAGTCAGATTGTCTTGCATGTTGCTGCAAAGTAATCTCATAACAATTTGACCTGTGTTTTCTTTCCAATTTTTATGTGAAGAAACATTCATATGTCCTCTGTAGCTAAGTACCTGTTCTGTCTGTAGTTAATTCTCTAGCTCTTGTCAAAACTGATGCCTTCCAGTTGATCTCTCCAGTCTAACCCAGGATTATATCCTGCTGCTTTCTAGGCAACTTAATGTCATTCTTTATAATCCAAAATTCACAGACTTTAAAGTTAAAAATCACTGTTTTAAAAACCTACAAAAAACCCTGACAACAGAAGAACATGTGAAATATTTGCTCAATACAACTTGGCTTGTGGCACATTTCCAGGAATACTGTCCCTGAAGTATAAGTGCATGTAGCTGGGCTAGAGGTATTTCCCCTCTCTTAAGTTTGTTCCTTCTAGAATTCTCAGAAGATTCTGGGATTTCTTGAACACTCCACAGAGTCAATATCAAAGTTGCAGTTGAGGATAAATGGCTAAAAGCTGTTTAAAAGTGGAGAATATGTTTTTTGGCAAAGGGGTGGTCTGCAGCACTGGAGCATTCGTGACAATTCGGTAGTTGTTAAGAGTGCCTTTAAAATCTTCTTGTAAACCAGTACTGGCCATACAGGACAAAGAACTACATGATGAGACACATTTCCAAGGACTGTTAGCTCTCTAGTCATTAGCAATTGAATTGTCCTTAAGGCTGCCAGTGCAATTTTTGAGATTTATAATTTGAAGATTAAATGCAGACTGAAATGATAGTGAGTATATATATTATATATATGTTTGTAAATGAAGTGATTCTTTTTTGTTTTGTTTTCAGCCACAGTTCTTAAAAAGAATATCACACTTAGGTTGCCTAACAACAGGATATGATGATGTAGAACAACTGCTACTCGTTATGCAAACAGCTTGCAGCAACATAGGTCTGGAGCTAGGAACAGATGTGTACTTAGCAATAAATTGTGCTGCTCATGAATTAATGGATTATGTAAGTTATTTCTCAATATCTATTTTCTTGGGTTTCAAAAGGAACGTAGCTGTTTGTTAACATTATTTATTATTGCATTGCAAACTCACCTAGAAGCTTCTAGCTCCATTTTTAAGGTAGCAATCAAGCAAATGAAAAGAATTACCTCTGCATTTATAAATCATGGTTGAATCAGTCCTACAAGTGTGGCAGATATGTTGTTGGATTGGGAGTGCAAGGGGATGGGATATGCAGCCTGACACAGCAGGAGCAGTGAGAACGTGTGTTCCTCCTTCCCAGTACCAACATCCTGGTGGTACCTTGTGAGAATGAGGCTCACTGGGCCAAGGCAGACCCTTCTTACAGCTCATGTCCTGCTACAGGAGTCTCTGGTACCTCCATGGCTTCACTTGAATCATTCAAATGGTATAAGCCTGCCTGTATCAGCCAGGTTTATTCCTTTTCTCTATTTATTTAACACAATTTTTCAGATCACTTTGTATCAAATATAGCAAACTGCTTTAATGGGTAAACACCTCCTGCATGCTCTGTTTAACAAACCAGCTTCATTTCACATTACACCTCAGCCAATTTGGAATTAAAGTATAAAGCAACAAATCCTGGTTTGGTTGGTTGGTTGGTTGGTTGTTTTTTTTTTTAATTTCACCACAAGGTATAAATTAAATAATTTTATTCTATCCACCTTTATTTTAAAGATGAAGAATAAGAAATTATTTACACAAGTATACTTCTGTAATTCCTTAACACCACTAGATGCTCATTTTTCCATTATATTACACTACATCTGTTGTTTTCTTCAAACTACCCTGACATATCCATTTATTTTTTCTATGGTAAGTTTGTACACACATTAATGTTCATCTCGTTGTGCCTCAACATTCACTTTTTAATTTTTAATTTTTTAATATTTTTGACACAATTTATTTATGTCCAGATGAAGTCTTAAAGTTCTTGCCCCTTGTTCTAAGATCAATCAGGTTTTTTTTTTTCTAAGCAGAAAAAGAAACTTCCTATTCCATTTAATAGCTCATGAGATTTTGTGTATTTGGGTGTTCTACAGTGCCGAAGCTTCCATTACCAATATCTTTCTTGAAAGCAGTTCCTCTTCTGACTGTGATGTCTGCAGCTTATAACAGAGTGTACAAAATCTTAACCCTTGAATTATCGGTAATTCTGTAACTTTCTGTTACTGAACTGTTAAAGTCACTAAAGCAGTGGGTATCGTGGCACAGAGTGACAGTTTGCCTTTAATACTCCTCCTAGGCTGCAGTTTGTGATTCCCAGAATGATGAGACTGGTTTTAAACTTGTCTTTTTTTTTTGAAAGGGGAAAGAGACAAGGAAAGGCAGTGTCTTGGTTTTGAGCACTGAGGGTGAACTCATTTCCCCAACAATATTTTCTTTATGAAAATAAGGACCAAAAAAAACCCCAACCTTTTTTGCAAGTGAAAAATGAGATTTTTTGCAAGCGAGATTCAGTGAAAAATTCAAATATATCTGGCTTTATGATACTGTAGTGTAAAACTGGCACTGTTGCCTACAAAATGCTGAAAAAGGTCCCTCTGGTTTTGGCAGTGACATCGTTCAGAGACTTTGGCATGAGCCACTGGAACCCACTGTCATTTTAAGCAGTTTTCTATAACAATGTGCTAACAACTTAGACACAGAGTGAAACAGAGGAGTAAATGCCTCCTGACTGGAGAACACACATATCTTAATAAATGTAAGCATACACATGTGTATGCTTACATTAGTACTCTGGTTTTTAAGCTCTTACCTTCCTTATCTTTTATGTTTTTACTTTACTTTCTAGGACAAAGGAAAATATGAAATACTCACTGGAACTTTTAAAAGCCCTGATGAAATGGTTGCTATGTATGGAGAACTGATTGATAAATTTCCTTTTATTATTGCATTAATAGATCCCTTAAGAAAAGAGGTAAGATACCACAGTGCAGCCCATGAAAAACTGGTAATACTGTTCAGTGGCACATCACTGATCTTTTCTCATTTTTGCAAAATATGCAGAATACAAGGCTTTTGGTTTTTTGAGTCTTTAAGCACAAAATATCACTATAAAAATGCATCTGACAATTCATTTGCATGTCTTTAATTGACAATAACTCTACATTCTTCTATACTTTTGACTTAATTCTCGATGTAAAATAATCCTGGCCTGAACAGAATACAGTCAGTAGAAATATTTTAAAGAATTATAAAAAATTGCTTTTTTTGTGTGATTCTACTTGTTAAACCACTATTATTTGGATTACGTTTTCCTTTTTATGCAAACAATTCAAATTATAAAACTATAAAGTTCAAGTGTAATATAATATTTTCTTATATTAAATTAGAGAAGCAAAAGTTTGGACGTAGTTGTATATTCCTTAGAATCACAAAAAAAAAAAATACTGATGCAGTTCCTTCTGATGGATATTTATAACCAAAGCCAGAACAGTGCTGTCACTGGCAGCATTGCTTGGCAGAATTTTTGAAGTGGTAGTAAGATACCATGTAGTTACCTCTGTGATCAAAGTTAGAGGAATTAATTAGTCTGGCCAACCGACTACAACAATAAAATAAAATACTATTAAGCATGTTATCAAGTTATGGATGGATGAAAGAGACAGATTGCATAACCTTAGATATTTACATTTATACATAAGATTAAGTCATGTATTGCAAAAAAGATAAAAACTTTGTTGCAGAACCTACAATTGTAAACCTAGATTCTGCAGCTGCAAAACTTAGTAAAAATTTTGTTCATTTTCATGAACAAAACACGACTGTGATTGAAGGGGGAAGCAAAGTGATGTTGGTTTTGTGAATCTGTCCAGTGCTTGACTCAATAACTCTGAAATGGATGAACTGCAAAATCCATCTGATTCTGTCCTTAACTAGAATGTTAAAAGTTCATTTTTCAAATATCTTGCATTTACTCTTACCTTCCTCTAGTTGGCCTTGCCTCCTTGTGTTGTTTCAATCTGACTCTCTGAATTACCATGTCCCAAAGCAACAGATTATTCCCCACTCCTGCTGGGGCTGCAGGTTTCTTCATAAGGTTTCCTTGAGAAACCTTATGAAGAAACATATTTGCAGTAAGAGAGTCTGCAGGAGAATTACAGATAGTGCAGTACAGTTGGAATCAGAGAACCATGAAGGAAAATGCCTCTGCTCCTCTGCTTCTCCTCCTCCTCGCAAGTCTGCAGTTTCCCTGTGCCACGTGTTTGCCCTGGATCCGTAGGTCCTTGATGATTAGCTCTGGTACCAATTCAATAATTCATTGGCAGACACGAGACCACTTTAGTGCTTAAGTTTAAACATTTATTCAGGTGTCCAAAACTTCATTTTCACATACATACAGGCTTGAAATCTGTGCAGGAATGGACCCTGATATAGATTGCAACTAGATGGGTACAAAATTCTGTCTGATACACAGACCAAGAATTACTACTGGCAGAATTATGAAGTAGAAAAATAATATTTTCAACTTTGCATTCTGTGGTCACAAAGCAATCAAATCATAATTTTCTTCTTTCTCATTTTTAAAATATCCTTGTCCTTTATTTACCCTGTACCATGTACCATGTGGACAGTGCATTAAATCAAGAAACAAAGACCCTAAAAAATGGAGCTTTACTGGAAAGAGAGCGTTGTATTCTGCTGTTCCCTATGTGTCAGTCTTACAGCTCTGATCATCCTGTCCTGATACAAGTCATTGAGTCTATGACTGTCTCCTGTTGCATTATTTTACATTCAAATAACTATGACACTTGAAATATTAACACATCTGAATAAAACAATAGAAGATTATTTCATAGTCCATTAAAATTAAATAAATTTCAGGAAGGAAATCAAAATAGCAATCCCCCAGAGTTAATTTAATTTGAAATATTTTAAACTATATTTTATGCAAATAGTGTTGATTAATTCCAGATTAACATATATGTTTTCTAACAAAATCTTAAAATCCAGGGAAAATCCCAGTGGTAAGTTTTTCTTAGGTAGACAGATTTAAAATATAGTATAAAATATTTTTATATGAAGGATATCTTTAGGATTGAACCTAAATTTATTTAATTTTTTAAAATTATTTTTACCTCCTGAGAGTTTTCATTCAGTTTAGTTTTTTAAACTCTAGTTATTTACTTGATTTGTTTTATGCAGGACAGAGAACAATGGAGTAACATATGTTGTGCCCTTGGTTCCAAATGTTACCTGATTGCTGAAGATGCTGCCACATGTGTTTCCAAACTTAAAACTGACCAAAACATAAACACACCAGTGTGCAGTGGTGTTGTCCTGAAATATGTTAACCAAACCAAGGTATCAGACCTCATAGAACTTACTGGAATTCTCGATGGTGAGTAGAGGGGGGAAAGGCTGCCTCTCAAACCCTACAAGCTACACCTGTAAAGATTACATTTCTTTATTTAATTATAGCCACTTCTAATTTAGAAAGCATTTGTCAGAAGAAACTGAAATTCATGTTTTGAATCACGGATGTCTGTCCAGGGGCTTAAAACTGCATTCAAGGCTTCAACTATAGTCAGTTAATACACTGTGGATGTTTTGAACGTGGGTGCCCTTTGACAGTGCAGCTAAGTTTTACACAGTTAGATATCAGAATTAAAGAAAATAAAAAAGATGTGGTCAATTAATCTGAATTTTGACTACGACTAGTATTTTTAATTAAAAAATCCAAACAAGTCCAAAATGTTTAAAATTGTGGTTTATGCAGATTATTGACTACAAATTATTGAACCTTCATGGTAACAGTACTAAGAACTTGTGCAGTTTCCTATGTAAGATTTTTCTTTGTATCACTTTTTCTTTACTCATTTTTATACCCAAGGGATAGATGAACAAATTTAATACATCTAAGCTCTTTCCTTATTCCTTAAAAACACCCAGAATCACTATATCAAAGAGAGTAAATAGCAACTAAAAGAGTTCATTCAGTCAGGATTGTAAACTCTTTTTTATAGTGAAGAAAAATCATTACTATATTGAGGAGTACATTTAAAATAAATAGAACAGCCTTCTAGCCTGATCAGACAGATCAGTGAGAGACAGAAACGAGGAGAGGATATTCCTTATCCATGCTGAAAATAAAGCACAATGTTAATGCAGCAAACTAATATAGCTTACATTTTTATGAAATGGGTTTCACTGGTTTACTCCTGCTTGTATTTAAGCTTAGACAACCCAAGGGTAAAAAGTGAATGAGAAGTCCAAACAGTTTGTGTTGAATATATAAAATGAACGCTAATGAAAGTTTTCACTCCCGTTATATATAGGTCAGAGACATATTACCATATTAGGAAGCCCAGATGGAGAATCTTCTGATGACAGCCTCGTGGATCTGGTAGGTATTGAAAGCTGTTCAATTGCAGAATTGCCAAAATACTGCTTTTAACATGTACAATTTTTTAAGGAGAAAGCCTTTTTGTGCTTCAGAAAGAAACAATGTTTTACAAAATGGGTTTTTTCTAGAGAGTTGGTTTTTTTCCCCACAGAGAGTTATTGAGTGTAAAGAGAACGCGCGGGAGATTTGCCAAGGCGGGGAGTATATTCAAGACTGTGTATGATCTGTTTGGTTGCACTAGTTTATAACAAATTGTGAGTTACTTAAAACATTCCTGTGTAGTAATAATATTTTTAGCAAAAATTCTTAACACTATTATATTTAGTCTTTTTGTACTACAGCTACATTTGCAAATAAAATTTCATTTCATATGCCAGTGAAAATTATTGCTTGCGCCCGGCAAATCTTTAATTAAGAGATTTTATTTCTACTTATTGCAGGGTTTTTCTCTGTAGAAAGATGAGGGTGTTAAATTAGAAGTAGGATACCCTGTTTAATAATTAAAAAATGACTTCGTTTCCCAAACTGTGGGGTTTTAAAATGCACACTTTCTCATTTCAGGCCGTTGGACTGGGTGCCAGGTTTATCAAGTTGGGAGGTCTTTCCCGCGGAGAAAGGGTGACCAAATACAACCGCCTTCTGGCTATAGAGGAAGAACTGGCCAAGAATAGAAATCTACGTATGAGCTTCTTTCTTACTTTGTTTTCAGCCTGCAATGAATACGGGAACAAAGATTGGAGGGAGAATGATTGAAACTGCACCACAGGAGGGAAGCGAAATCAAAAGCCTATAAATAAGGGCTGACAAAAAAAACCTAGGATAGCACTTGCCACAATGTATATTGTTGTCCTAATGGATTATCTGTTTACTGAATGTTAAAATAGACCCCTTCTTGAGGAGTAGCCTACATTAGGCTTTTTTTGCAGAATTAATTGGTTGGAATCTTGAAGCCCACAGTGCAAAAGGAACAAAACAAAACCCATGCATATAACATGTAGAAAAGCTGCCAAAATGGAATTTTAGGCCAAATACCCCACCTCCCTCAAGCCCCTAAACATATATTGCTAACAAAACTTCGTTTCACAACTCTCTTTTGTATGTTACATTTCCAGCAAAATGTGTTTGGAAAGCTACAATTGCATGGGTAAGCCCTAAATAAAACCCCCAAAAAACCGAAGTTGATGATGCACATTCAGCCTTAGCCACTTGTATGCATCTGCCTGCCTGCATTTCAGGGTCTGCATCTTCTTTTTACACTGTACCACGGCACTGTTAAATGCTTAACAGTTCATTAGAGCCACTTCTCACTTGCTCAGGTATCAATCAAGCTAGAATAAAGAAATGTACTCTGAAGGGGAGGCAGAGAGACAAGGAGAGGAAGAAAGGAAGGATAGGGTTTGCAAGAATTTTATTAAGCCCAAGAAAAAGAAACATGAAGGAGAAAGAAGTCGTTTTACTCTCTTGCTTCTAATAATTTTCAGTGTTCTATACAAAGGGGAGCAGCACTTGACATGCACACTACAGAACAAAGGTTTCAGTTGAAAGTTTTTTTATTGAAAATATTTTGAGGTTTTTGAAATCTTTCCCTTGCTCATAAATAATCATTGTGAAAAATAGAAACATAGACAGGAATTTTTTTTTTTGCTAAGGAAGTATTTGCACAGAATGCACTTTTCTAAGTACAGAACTATGAATTTAACTGCCTCAGCAATATTAATATATTCCCTACTGTTGTCAAGTGGTATAGTCTAAGCAAAGGAGCTCGAGTCTGACAAATATTTAGACCTATATCTCATGAAATAAAATAGCAACAATCCCCACAGCGTTAATGGTTTGGCAGAGCCAAAACCCGGTAAGTAAATCCCCAGCAGGGCAGTGGTGCGGTAGCGCGTCTGAGCCGCCCCCCGAGCTCTCCTTTGGCGGGGCTGCGGGCCGGGAGCGCTGCAGTGTGCGGGACGGCTCCCGGGGCTCGTCCCGCGAGGTCACACCGACCCGCCGGGAGTCCCTCGGGACTGCGGGGGGGCTGCACTGCCCTGGAGCACCCACTGCGGCTCTCCCGCTGCCTTCCCTGCCCTGCAGTCCCGGGGGTGTGCAGAGCTCAGCGGTGATGAGCCATCACCCTCACCTGGATGGGTGTGCGAGCTGCTGGATCACAGAGCTGCTTCCCTTCCCTGCAGTCACACAAAGGGATGGGGGGCATTGTGCCTGTGGCCGAACAGCGAGCGGGGCGGTGAGGTTTAGGGAAGCAGGAGAACAGAACTGGGGAACACAGCGGTTAGTGACAGTGACTGCGAACTGCAGTCACGGGATCAGCATCGGGACACGGGCTTACATAAGATTGTTAAAGGCTGGGGTAGAGAAGGGCAGAGTCAGCTGGGGGGAACTTTGGCAAGAGCACCAGTGCATAGGAGGATGATGTTCAAAAAATAGGGCAGCAAGGTGATGAATCCATGAAGGAAGGAATGCAATAAATAGCTCAGACTGCTGTGCACCATGCCCTGATCCTGTAAGCAAAGTGCAGGACTGGTGCTCCTTTCTTTCTAAGGACCAGACTTATTAAACCTGTTTAAACTCCTGTAAAGCATCATGTGGCATCTTAAAAACATCTGTGTGCACCAGAGATTGTAACAAGAAACCAGATTACACCAAACACAAATTTCTTTTTTCTCTTCTATTTCAGGTGAAACAAAACTTGAATTTGTTGCTTTCGCTGAAGAATCACAGCCAGAAAATCAACTTTCTGATGAACTTCCTCCCCCAGAGCAGGATTAGTTGCCTCCACAGCTCTTGCAGGTTCACAGCCTGCCTGCTCAGCTCCCAGAGAACAGCACACTGACCCCAGCTGTCAACAGTAGCTTTAAGATAAATTTCTAAGAAAAAATATTCTAGTCAGAAACTCATATAGCTATTCCTTAATCCATTTATTTTCATTCTAGTATGAAATTCATATATTAACTTTTCTTTAATCCATTTATTTTCAAGCACTTTAGCCAAACATTTCTAAAAGCTTTCAAATACTGGCCTCTCTTTTCCCAGGGACCATTGCCTTCAGCTGAAACCAAGTTAACTGAGTAGTGACTATAGTTTGAAAACACCACACAATTCTGTGCTGCATTTACAAATTGACCAAACAAACTGTGCTGTGTTAAGTCCAAAGCTAAGTGTTTGTTTTGGGGAAGTGGAAATCTCTCTCTATACAAAGAGCAAGCTGTTGACAAACAGTAGAAAAAAACCCTCACCACATTTTACAAAAAACAAAGGCCTTGACTGTTGTGCTGCTCCATCCCCCCACACCCTCAATGCTGCTGTTAGACCCAGGCTGCGTTTGCTCCAGCTGGAGCATCAACACAAGTGCATCACTGCAAGCCCCAAATGTAGGGCACCAAGCTGGAACTGGCATCACTCGGTAGAAGGGAGTAACCAGTCAATTCCACAAGGTCTGGGAAACTTGTCAGGAGTCTTTTTAATAAGCAACAATGAAAAGTTAAAGAAATAATTTATGCCCTAGGTAACAAAACAGTTTAAGAAAAAGAAATACTTCTTGAAAAAACTTCTGGTTTTTGTATAATGTGAAAATTTGAACATATAATACAGCAGCAGTAATTTGAGGAAAAATACATATATGAAATGTTGCATTTTAAATTCACTGTAACAGATAACTGACAAATTAACAACCAGAACCAACGGCCCCCAAGAAATGAAAACATCAATGAGAGACAAATTTCCCCAAGTTTATGAATTGTATGTAGTTCAGTACTTAGATCGAGTCCAAGATTTTCTTAGCAAACATGCAAAACCCACTGAAATAGATGTGAAACCACCACACTCATTACTATCATTTTATTTTTAGGAAAAGCACCAGACAGTTGCATGCAGAGCCAAACCAACAAACTCAGAACATTCATCCTTCAATACTATCACTGTTTCAAATATTTAAATAAAAAAAGAATCCAAGTGCATTCAAGTACGTGACCACCCAATTCCAGTTACACCAATCTTTAGGTAAATCCCTGATTTCTTCATTCATTATAAAAGAATGAGATACTGTGTTAAATTTTAAAAGAGACTACAGTGGAATGTGAACTGGCAGTGGAGCAAATCAATCATGTTCCTATCTCACTGTCTTCATAGGAAATAAGGGCTGAGGGAAACTGGGATTTCTGTTATCAAATACAGATATCTCGAGTGTCACCTAATAAATTATTGCCATCAGTGTGTGCCAGGTTCAAAGCAGGGGCTAATTTGTTAGCACTGTGAGCTTTCAACTGAGAGTTCTCAAAATGTTGATTCCAAGTATTAGGACTGAATAATCCCAAATGTAGCCCGTGCCAGCCATAGCCTAGGGCAAGTTATTTTTTTGCAGCAAATACAGACTCCAGTTGCAGCAGTTCCAAAATTTGCCATATAACATTGAAACAAAAAGCAGGAAGAAGTCCTCCTTTGCAAAGCTTTTCATCCAAATGAGAGCACCAGTCTCAGCCCACAAACCTCTGACTCTGGCTATTGTTGCCAAAAGTCTTGGTCCCACAATGAGATGCTGCACTGCCTCTGCTTTTCGGTTTCTGGGCAACCTGAAACAGGAGGGTTGTGCTTGTGCTTTTCACTTCCTCAAAGGAATGTGTGTGGGGACAGCAGTGAGGGGACCAGCAGGATCTTGGTTTAAGTAGATATCAAATATTTTTAAAGCAATGTGTCTAAACACATTGGTGTTTTTTTTTCTAATAATTAGTAACACCCCCCATACTGAAGCTGATGAGGGTGTAATCACCTTCACAGGGTCTAACCCAAAGCTGTCCAGTTCAAGAGGGATGCAAGGGGCTTCTGGCAACCTTTAACAAGGCATCTTCTCAATAAAAGAAGAATTTAAAAAGCCTTTTCAAATACAGTTTAAAAGTAAAGGTAACTGACACTAAGAAATTAATAACCTTCCCTGCAAAATTAAAATGGGAAAGGGATTTTGAGTGACACACAGTTATTTAACACTTCAGTGCATGTAACCAAACTGCATACAAAAAGACCGTTTCAATCTGTATTAGTGAAAACTGTCTGGAGTACAGGCTGCAGCCCCGAGTAACACACCTAAGCAATTCACACATCCAGATAATGATTCCCAAAAGTTACAGCCTTTCAGAATAACAATTAACAGTTAGAACTATCTGTTTCTTTTATTTTCTCAACATTATTTTCTTTATGTGTTGGCTTGCTTTTTTCTTCCTTAATTTCGTTCTTGTTCAGCGTGTTTTCAGACATCTGATCCCCACTGGTGGACACAGGATCTAAAACTACAACGGATTTGGTGTCTTTTTCACTGCTAGAAGCTTTTCTTGTAAATTCTGTATGACTAGTTGATCTAAACGAAAAAGAATAAACATATTAATACAGATGACAGTTCACATATTCAGAAGGAAGACTATAAATATACAGAAAAGCATTTCTATTAATAGCATATATGACCAGGACAGGTCTACCAAGCTAGTAAATAGATTTACAGATATAGCAGCTGTTATGTACAGACAGTGCAAAAAATGCAACAGTCACTTTACCCCCCATGAATCATTCATTAAGCTGGGCATGGAAGATGAAAAATGAACTCACAAGGCAGTGAAAAAATCCTTAGACTATGAAAGTATTGGTTTAAAGACAGCCATAAGAATTTATTTTCTCCTCATCTCAGAGGTGGTTTTAGGTTCCCCCGTGTCCAAAAGAGCAGCTGCACTTGGAGAAAATGCCACCAGCTCCTGCAGTGTGTGTGCTGACAGTCCTGCAGCCTGGAGGAGCACACGGTTCCTCCACACCTCGATCCCAGAGCCTCCTGCCCAGGGCTGTCCCTGTGCTGCACTCCACTGCAGGACTGGGAAGTGTAACCAGGTGTTCCCTGTGACTGCCACTGGTCTCACTGGGAGCAAGTGCAAGTGATTTCTGGAAATTCATCCGCTGGGTTTGCTGAACTATTTATTGAGGGCGTTAGACTGCCACTCTGTGCTGCAGAGCTGGGGTTACACCCCGACTGCCTGAGGGGCAGGGACTCCTGTGGATAAAGAGCCCTCCGAGCAGACGGGAAGGAAAGGCAGAGACACCTGGGTTATTTGTCCAGGCTGGCATCATGCTATAAACACTAAAAGCACTTGTCTATACTCAAAAGCATCATACCAGCGTTGAAAACATGCAGGCAAATCCTCAGATTAGCTGGAATGCAACAGCAGAGAACATGGCAAACACTGGGAATGCTCGACCCGAAGAAGTGGCAGACTGGGGTGTTTCCCAATGCCATCCTAACCCTGCTGGGTGGGCAGACAGGTTGGACCTCCCCCACTGAGCCCTGCAGAGCCTGCCAGCCCGTGTGCCCGAGGTCACGGGGCCGGGCAGGCTCAGGGAAGGCAGTCACACACACGTGTACTCGGCACAGTGGAATGGACCCACTGCAGGCACCCACACTCACACAGCCACCAGCACCACACTGGGCAGGGGTAAAATCCTTCCTGCTGGAAGGTCCTACACACACCGCTGGGTGTGCAGCTCCACTCCCCTGGGAAGCCTGACTGTGGAGCTGCTGCACACAACTGCACTGGCTAGTCAAGAGCCTCTATTTTCACCCCTTTTTCTGGTAAGATAACACCCGAGAAAGGAAAAAGTAGAATCGACTGGAGGCCAGAAAAAGAAATTCAGCTACTGGATCCATCTGCTATGAACTGCCCTTTATTGTGATGGTCTTTGTCCTAGAGAAAATGACAAAGAAGAAAAGAGGTCACCCCACCAACAATTAGAGCATGGGGTGGGGAATGGACTGGCTCCCACCTGACAGGGAGAGAGTAAATGAACAGGTTAAAAACAAATAAATAATCATAGAAACAACAGCTGCTGCACTTTCCATTTCAGAAAGAATTTACTCAGCTTGCTACTGCAGTGCTGGATGCAATAAATGAAATTCCACATTCAAGCTTAAATTAAAAGAATTGTCTCTAACATCAGAACTTTGGTATAAGTTAATTAATGCAGAAATTGGCACTAATAGATACAGTTTCAGACTCATTTGATTATCATCAGAAGCTAGTGACTTCATAAAGAAAATAATGCTGACTTTATGCAGAAGTTGCCAATCATTCAGAAAAATACAAGGTGGGGTATTTTGAATGTTACAGCAAATTAAACTTTTTAAAGCAGTGTAACCAGAAAAGGGTTATTTTAAAAAGTGCTACTTTTGAAAAGCTGATTGCCCAACACTATAAAAATGGTCAAGCCATAAATGCCAAGTTCATTTTTATTTCACTTTTCAGGTAACTATCTTTCAAACCCAACAGCTGGACTATTTAATACAATCTGGTGAATCAAAGTATAATTCTTCACTGGGCTCACAGTGGGGAGTCTGCATTAGTGTATGGCAGCATTCCAACAACTGATGCACAGCCAAATGCTCTGAAGTCTGTTTCATTTATAACAAAAATGGATAAAATGGCAATCATATTTACCACCTTCAAAGACAGAAAAAATGAAAGATGTCGATATAAAGTAGTTTAATGGAGGAAACTGGTGATTAAATCAGCGTTTCAAGCATAAAAATAAGAATTACTATCCGACTTCCTTGTACTAGTACTCCCTTCTTCAAATCCTTTACACTGGTGCAGCACCAGCCTGACAGTGCTGCTGTTACAGCTGAGGCACTGTTAAAAATTATTGACCTTATTTATCAGGTATTCACAGCTCACTTTCAACAGTTTGTCAAGAGCAGAACGTTTCAGTGCAAGAATGAACATAATTTTGGTGCTCCCTTTCAAAAAACAGTTTTTACTGCTACGAATAAAGCTGGGAAAAGCAGACAGAGTTTGCCACAGTTCTGAACAATTACAAATTTGTCTAGCCAAGGTATTTGCATTTAGTTCTATTCCAAGCTCTTCCCTCATTAAAACTGTTAATGCTGTTATCAGTATTCTTGTTATTTGCCCAACTATATCCTTAAGCTAGAAACTGAGAACCTAGTTCTATTTGTACTCATTCACACACAGTTGTTCATAAGTCTGCATATATTTTTATGACTAAACGCATAAAACCTGTACTGGGAAATTCAGATTTAGATGATAAATACACTTTAGATTAATTGTATGGGATATGCACTAGTGATTTAGTCCATTGTTCCCTTCTCTGATACCAGTGCTACCTGTAACACCAGATATCTATGAAAAAAGTGCAAGAAACCTCCATTTCAGAATGCCCTTGCAAAATCTAGTAGAAAGGTGGCCAACACAGCAGCCAGCAGAACAGCACTGCAGACTTCCTTTAGTATGGAGACTGTTCCCGTTTTTAGGTACTTTTTTTTGAAAATGCTCAAAAAGATTGGCAAATTCATTTAAATGAAGAATCTTGGAGAGCTTCTACCTGCACTGAGAAGGAACACAGAGTCCACACTAAGAAAAATGTGTGACAGTAACTTTTAAAACAGTTAAAACTGAGAACATCCTCAAACTTTCAGAACATCCCATTGTTTTGTTCATTTGTTGGTCAAACTAATTTGTCCATGTTCAAGCTGCACTGAAAACCTTTGCAGTTCTCTGAGGCTGAGGCTGAGCTGCTCCCTGCAGAGCTGGTAGATGATTTGGGGGTACTAAGATTACAGGCAGGAGAAGGAGGACAAATCCTTTAATTGTATAAAATCATCAGATTAAGACCAACCCTCTCTATAGCTCACTCTGTTAGCAGAGAACTCTGCTGCCCAGAAACACAATGTTTACAAAGTGCTAAAAAAAAACCCCCACCAAACACCCAAAAAACGCAGAGCCAGACACACCTTTCCCTTCTGTGCCTAAACACTGTAGGGGGTCACGGGAACTCTGCTCCCAAGGGAACTGAACTGTCACCTATTCTCTGCTAAGCAGGTGTCACAGAATTACACTCATGCTGGGTTAAACACTGGGAAGAGATTTGGAGAGGAAGTTACCTTCACACTCAGGCAAGGCCTCAGTTTCTCTACAGGACACATATCACGGATGTCTCCCCCCTAAGCACCACCTCAGCAAAATTTTATGCATTCCAAATCACCTGCTTAATGGTTTCACACCCCTCTAACAATCTCCTGCACTGAAATAACACCTCACCTAGAGTTTCTAAACTCAAGTCTTTCTCCTGAGTTAATCACAGGAACATGCTGAGTTGGGAGGGACTCACCAGGACCATCCAGTCCAACTCTCAGCCCTGCACAGGTTCATCCCCAGAGTCACCCCCTGTGCCCCAGAGGATCATCCAAACCCTCCTGGAGCTCTGGTAGCCTTGGGGCTGTGCCCACTGCCCTGGGGAGCCTGGGCAGTGCCAACCACCCTCTGCGGGAAGAACCTTTCCCTGAGAATCCAACCTGAGCCTGCCCTGACACAGTTCCAGCCATTCCCTGGGTGCTGTCCCTGCTCCCAGAGCAGAGCTCAGTCCCTGCCCCTCCTGAGGAAGTTGTAACTGCAGTGGGGTCTGCCCTCACTCTCCTCTTCTCCATGTTCTCTAAGCTATCATCTGTCAGTTTGATTACAAGAAAATTTCAGAATTAACCTGTATTTACACACGTTGCAGCCCTTCCTCCCAGCCCCTCCCTTGGCCACTGGCAGAGTGGACCAGCCAATTCAGCTGGAGGCCAGTGCTTTGTTTACACTTGACCATGTGTGGAGCCCCACTTCAACCAAACACTGAAATTCTTTACCTCGTGCATATTTAAGTTAGATCATCACTGATTTGGGGTGGGAAGGATACAGGATTTTACTTAATGAGCTGACTGCTGCCTACATACTGACCACAGATATATTTCCAAGGGTCTTTCTCAAGGGTGTGACCTTCTTCCTCCATGAGATGGGGTGTGCTCAACTGCTACTCAACATGAATAAAGTATGATGAATATAGGGCTGTTCAGGTGTAAATGTCTGCAAGTATCATCTCCTCCCCCAGATTACAAGCCTTAATAAATGGATAGTGTAGCAAACAGAAGTATTTCATGCACAACTATTCCTACGGTTTCTTATAGGAAGCTGTACATTAAAATCTAGGTGAAGAAAAAAGAATAAACCCTGCACTGCAAGAGACACCTGGTAATTATGAGATGTGCAGTCCTCTACTGTGCTGTGAAAGGTTTGCTTGGCTGCTGCAAACAGCTGAAACAAGTCACACGTTTGTGAGATTTCAAGGAATTGCAAATGATGAGAGGACTGCATCCCTTAACTTCAGGTATGAACAAGGAGAAGAGGAGCCACAATAAATTTTTTGTATGCCCTTATAATTTAAGGTATCTGGTCCAGGCAGTGTACTGTTTGTTTATTTAACACAGGCTGCTTCAGGGAATGTGGTGCAACAGGAGCAGAAACGCCCTGTGTAGAGGGAAACCCCCTCTGCTTCAGAGCAATGTCCTCAGAACACATGGTTTGGGGGGGTACTTTCACTGAACCAGCTCTCACATGGCCCCTGGGCCACCCATTAAAGGCTGGGTCACATCTCCTGGTTTAGTTTCACTCGTCCAAGGAATCCAGGAATCCAGTTTTTGCACTAAGAACACTCCAGGATACAAATCCAAGCACAGCAAACAGGGACAATAGGCAGACTTGCTTCAGAAGTGCTCTGCTGATCCAAACTAAACCGCTAGTACAGGTGTCCCCAGGGGAGCCCAGCAAACGGGCTAATTAGAGAGCTGAGCTCTCAGACATGTCAGCCAGAGGAACTTCCCTCTGACACCTCCTTCCAACGGCCCCGCTTCCAACCAGTGCCATCACACCTCCGAGTCTGGGGGCTGCTGCCACCAACCTTTCTGCAAACAGCACCCAGGAGAGCAAAGAAAAGTAACTGCACTGCAACATGAAGCCTGTAGGTTTTTCCTGCTGCTCCCTGGCAGCCCAGCTGCAGAAAAGGGGGAGAGCCCCAGCACCTTCTCCCTCGCTGGAAAATCATCCTTAACAATGAGTTTTTCCAATTAAGCAGGTTTACAGCAGTGACACAGTGCAAAGAAGCCCTGCAGCATCAAGGAGTCTGGCCCACCACATTTGTTTTAATGCTTTAAACAAATAAATTAAAGTGAAACGTGTCTTTCAGTACGTCACTGAATAGGCAAGCTGAGAAATAAATTGAGCTTCACGTATGCTTTTATAACACATAACAACTGTGACTGTCAGCACAAGATCCTTTTCACTGTCAATTCACCACGCATTCTGCGAGACCTTGGGGCCTGCAATTATTTCATTTCCTTTCTTGTAAATGCAATTTCCACTTAGTTTGGTGGAATAAAGGTACACAAAAGGTGATGGGAGCTGCTTGTATTTTCTGATCTGTTCAAAATTGTAGAAATCCACAAACTACAAACAGTACTTTTCAGGAACAACCTCATCTTTCTACCAGGGTAGCAGTTCAAGAAAAATGCAATGGCATTATTCATGTCAAATTAACTGCTGAACGAATCTTCATCTTTCTGATTAAATTAAAATGAAGATCATCTTTCTTCTAAGGATACTTAAATGAAATAAAAGGAGAAAATACATATGATTGGAAAAGGCATTCTGCTTTTAATACTCAGTGCAAATTAAATACAACTGTAAAGCACAAAAGGAAACCGGGCTCTTTATCCACTCAAAAATAAATTATGAAAGTACCTGCAGAAGAGTGAAGTATCAGTTCATAAAAGAGATGCAAACTGAATATCCAGCTCATTTGTCATGACTCTACCATTTGAACCAAGGAATGGAGACTTGCTAGAATTGGTCCTGGTGGTATTTGTTAACTGACAGAGCAGGAAATCAGAGGTTTAATTAGCCATGACTACAGTATTCTGCTGATCTGATTTGTCTTATCTATTTCCTTCCCTTGAAGTGACAAAATGACAAACAGCCTGGCAAGGGAACCAAAGCAAGTGCACAGCCCAATCCAAAAGGAGCTTGGTATTGTTGTAAAACAAACCCCTCCTCCAGGGAATCTGTATGAAATAAATATTGCTAAAGCAGGTTTAACTCTCTGATACTGAACTGCCACCTTGGGTCTTCAATCTGCTGTAACCGAAGATTCTGTTGCCCCTGTGTGCAAATGCAGCACTAGCTGCATTTCTTTTTTATCTTGAGATTTCAAGGTATTTACCAGCAAACTTTTAAGAGGAATAGTCAGTTTCTGTTGCTTTTGTCCAACAGAAACCACCCTCACACCTGCATACAGACCAGTACGACTCATGTGATTGTATTTTTTAAATATTTGCTAGAACTACTTTTAATCAAGAGAACAATATAACTCTCATCCCTCTTCTCTCCAAGATATGGAAAAAACCCTCGACCTCGCTATTCCTCAAAAACTCTTGAATTCTTTTTTGTGGCAGAAAAGATGAACTCTTTTTGAAGACTGTTCACAGATTTTAAAAGGAAAAGAACTTTATCACAGAGAATTTTATTTCTACTTCCAAAAGAGACTGCAAATTATTTGACAAGTCAGTGGTAAACAGCTGCAGACCGTACATTTATCTTGTTAACCAAAATTGATATTAAATCCCTTTCAAAATGCACCATCTAAACACATCTGCTACTAAAACATATCTAGAAATCCATATTCTACTTACTGCAAAGTAGGCCTGGAGCCCGTGGCAGCCTGAGGCTGGTTAGAGACAGGACCTGAGTTGGGTACTTTGGAAGCGAATTCTGCCTCCACGTCTTTCTTGTTCAATGCTGTCTGTGCAGCACTGGCTCCTGAACCTAGCACAGGCAGAGATTTTGATTCTGATGTGGCCAAGATTCCAGTGGGACCTAAAACCCAAAAAAACGTTCAATGCTTCTGTTACCCAGATTGACTGGTCTAGAAAAAACACAAGTACAGCAGAACTCAAGCAGAAATCAAAATGGAATTTTAATGAACAGTGCACGGAGAGTATCAAAACATCGTGTTTGTAGCTTCTGCTCTCCCCACCAAGATTAACCCTTTCTTGTACCACAAGCAGTGTTTGCTGTATTGACACAGACATGCACTCAATCCCCTCACCCTCTGGGGTGGCAAGTCCTGCTGTCCACACAGCACTACCCAGTCACAGCTTGCCAGTGCTCTTCCAGCTGGAGCAGGAGGGAGAACCAGCCTGATAACAGAAAAGCCTGTTCTCAATACTGATGAGGAGCCAGTGAACTGTCTATAAAGTTCAAGATAAAACTATGCAGCAACATTCAAACCAGCCACATCTGCATCAGCTATGGCATGGACTTACACTTGCACAGACTGTTTGTAACCAAGCAGAACATTAAGTTTTTTACAGATGACAGTAAAGCACAGCATAAAACTTGCTCCACAGAGCAGGGTAATTCAAATCATCAGCCCCAAACCCTCATTTCATTGGTTACCATTACTTTCAGGAGTACTTTCACAGTAGGCCCAGACTATTAACTCCAGCAACAACGTCTGAGCTGTGGGCTGGAAAGAGAACCTGAGTGAAGGTGTCTGTGCACACAGAAAATTCCAACAGAGGCATCTCTTGGAGAAAATGGGCATGAAAAGTAACAGGTGCGACAGGAAGTGAGTCACTGTGGAAGCAGGCAGAGTTCTCCATAATGGCTGAAATGGCAATGGTCTGGAAGAGACAGTAAAGCTTCAAGAGTCACTTAATGCAGGGAGAGGAAGAGAACTGCAAAGGAGCGCAGCCACTTACTGCCACTGTCCTGGTCAGTGGTCACCTTGCGGCGGCGCAGGACTCGCTCCAGCTCCGTTTCACCGCTCTCTGTCTCAAGGGACTTCAAGCTTCGGGAACTAGTGGATTTATTCAGTGTTTCCTACAGCAAGAAACAGGCATGAGAAACTCTCTGAGGACATATTAATGTCTTACCAAGCATCTCATGAGCACAACTTCAGAATCTTTTAAACTGCATCAAAGCAACTGCAGTTCCAGAGCAGCGTGCCATTAGTTCGACAGCGAGCACCTGGGGATCAGCTCACCACTCCTGCACTCCCTTGGATTTCCTGATGTAGGCATAAACCACACTTATCACACATTAGAGTTTGATATCAGGCTTAAGAAAGATACTCTGGATCACCAATGAACAAATTCTGATGTTGCAGGGAACTGCCAACTTCCTCCATCTAAACATTTAAAGGATCTTAAAAAACTGCTGGACCATCATCACGCCCATAATTACCCACTGACAGCAAAAAGCTAAAGATCCATATTTTACTGCTCCAGCAGGTTTTATATTTTAGCATGGTCCCACACTGCTGCATCTTTATTAGCTACAACTGCAGCATGTTATATCCTAGAATCTAGCTGATCTGCCATAAACTTGACCCTATGTCTACATACTTCGAGGTTACTCTTTTTCACAGAGTTAGATCACAAGTTGAAACAGTTTTTTATACATACAAACCAGAAATACACACAATTACTGCCTTATGCCAAGGTCAGCATGTAGTATCGGTGAAGCTGCAAGTCTTGGAGCACTTTTCTTAAGGTGGGGGGAAAGAGGCTTTAAGAAGCTTTAAGCAAAGCCTGAAACCTCACAAACTTGCCACAGGAATTTAAAGATGCATACAGTGCATACTGCATGCACTTCCCAAATTACAAGAGTCAGTCACTGGATCAGAACTTGACTGAAAAAAATTTCCCCAAAATGTTCATATAATGCAACTGAAAATTTGGTGCCCAAATACTATTTCATTTTCCCTCTGCATCTTGCCATCTTTAGGAATGCCCAGGAATCCTGTTTATTCAGCCTTCCAAAACATATCAGACTCGTATAGCATTTTTCCAGCACATAAATAACATACTCTTGACATCTTTTGTAGACAAGCACATAACTTCTGAGCAGAAATAGCCAAAGATGAAAGGAATTAGCATTGCAAGTTGCAGTTGTGCTGCTTTTAGAAACCCTGTAAAGTAACTCTTAATTCTTCACTCCTTCCTAGAAGTTAAAATATTTTCATTCTTAACTATTTGAAATTTAACTAAGCAGGTTATTCATTAGCAGTACACTCCAGATCTGCACAAATGTACATGTATGGAAAAACAAATCTACAATTTACAAAACATAAATGTGTTTTGTTTGTAATAATTACATGGAGGTCTACACAAAATGCATTATTAGCATAGTAACAACAAATGTTTACTCCATCACATTCCACCCCCATGTTTGTTGTCTGACTGTGCATAATCACTGGTCTCAAGAATAGACTGGAGCTGGATTTTATACAGTTGGCCATACACTGGAAATACCCTGAAAGCTCAAAAGCAACAAGCCAGATACAGAAGTGCAGTGACTGCAGGTTTCTCTCTGCTCCTTCTGAAGTACATAATCAAGGCTCCTCTGATGTCAGTGACAAAGTGCTGAAGAAATAAAACAGCTCCTAGAAAATGAAAGGATCTTCGGCAGGATGGTCCTGTCCAACCCTCACTGGTCCAAAGGGCACACTATATCCAACTACTCCTGTAAGCACGGAATTCCATTTAAAACATAGTCTCTGTGTTGCATTTTATTCCTTTCCTATTTACCTCTGCATTTAATTACGTGTCACTCTAATCAGAGCTCAGCATTAAGGTCTGGTGGCTCTCTAGATCATTTCCTCCCTTATTCACCTGCTTTCATGTGTCCAGAGAACAGCAAGTGTAACCTGTCACTGGTGCCCCACTTGTGATTTAGATCACAGCACAGGCTGAGCCCACTCTCTATGCTGTACTGTCTTGCATTACCCAACACAATACTGAGGTTGTTTTTCTAAGGGCTGTTTGGGTGCTACTATGAATAACAAGAATGATTATCCTCACCTTCTGTAGAGTGCAAGTGAAGCATTTTGCTGCAATACTGGTGGAATTTCACCTTATGTGCCCAACTTGAAAGTTTCAGGGTTACAGAAGTCAGGGAGCAAGAACTACAGCTCCTTCTGACTGTTTCATACAGTTTTATCACTTGTGCAAAAGATACAGTCAGTTAAAACAATTCAACATATGAGTAAAGGACACAACAGGAGTAAACTTAGCACATTGCTCTCAGCAGGACCCAACACACGCCTAATGTTTTTATTTAGTGATAAATAGGTACATGGACAGCTATTCAGAATCAAATTTTTCTAAATATAAATGCAGACAGACTAAAGCTCTTTCTTTATTTAGGCTTTGTCTACATAACAAGAAATCTGGGGCCTCTGGAGAGAGCGGCAGTTGATGAGGAGAACTCTACATCTACTATATGCGCAGTCCAGGGGCTTTACTTTGGACTAGATACAGATATTCAGCTGTCTCTCCATCCCTAATATCTCCACTGTGAGTACTTGGAAAGTTTCCAAAGGATCTGTGGCAGATGCAAACCATAACATCCCCTCTAGTGGCAGAAGCATACAAGCCCAGAAGAGTTCACAAGTTAGTTTCTCTAGAACACATTCTGTCAGCAAAACCAACAGCAAGACCAAAACCAACCCGTAAGTCGAACCATAAGTCAAGGGTGGAATTGGGGGGATTTGCTCCAAAACTGCTTTATGCTTTCAACCCAGAAAACAAAATGAAATATAAACTGGAAGTTCTCTTACCAGAATCCCCTTTAATTCCTTCATTGCACTTTCAGAGGGCTTTGGTGTTTCTGGCTGTAAACAAGCACAACACATGCATGTTAAAGAACACATGACACGGCCCATGACAGGCTCTGCACTCCACAACAGGCTTCACACCAGGGGCTGTGCACAGGCTACAGCTGTGGCACATTCTCCTGCTCCCTCTTTTTATGGGCACATGGACAACATTCAATCTGTTCTCTTACACAGCTGAAGGGAAGAGCCTCAGCTCTTAACACTGTGAACCACAGACTATACATAAAGATTATACTTTTGTGCAGAAGGCAAGCAATATTTTATAGTAGCCACACTCAGGTATTAGGTGTAAGTATTACATAAAAGAAAGAAATAGTGCTAAATATAGTCTACTACTTCATCAATTCCTCTAACCAGTTCAGTTACGCTCTCTGTGCTTTTTATTTCTCAGTAGCTGTTTGTTTACAAGTTTCTTTTCTGTGTCAAAGAAACTGGCCTTCTATTTACTTACTGTTGCCTTCATTTCCTTTTCTGTTGTTCAGCTATATGCTGCTCTAATGAATTTTATCCAAAATCGATCAAAGTAAATGAGTTGAGGAAAACGCATTCTTCAGAATGTTAAAGTCTGATTTCTTTTCAGTGTAAATTACTGTACTTAGCTAATATTATTGCTCTGCTATTTATTCCAAACCTTTGTTTTAGGCCTGCTTGACTGGTTGACTGGTCTCAGGTGAACTCCCTTTTTAATTCTGTCCATCATTTCTTCAACAGCTTGTCTCTTCAGATCCGTAACTTCTTCACCTGTTCCAAAAATCAAAGACTCTATCACATTTCAGATATGAACTACACAGAACTGGTACAAAGACCAAATGTGTTATACAGCCTCCTAAACAGCTTGCTTGCCATAGGCAGCCAGTTACCATAATCAGAAATTAGTTTTAATGATGAAACAACATTTACATATACAGTGTTCTTAGTTATACTCTGTGCACTAGGTCTTCCTGCCTGCATGTGTGATGAATATTGCTCATGGACTATGCAGATCCATGCTTTCTCCCACTTTTATTAAAAAGATATAAGCACAAATATATACGCTTATCTTTTCCCCCATAAGTGGGCTGTTCACAGGGCCTTTCTTACAGGAATACCATCTTACTCTTCCTTCTCCACACCACAAAGAGGCAGGTTACCTTACAATGCACACATCTTTATGGCAGCAGAAACCAGCAACCTCATCTCTAGTTACAAGAATTCTAGATTATGAGAACTGCTGGATACAGAGCTATTAGAGATCTTTGCTATCAGCTAAACTGTCACAAGCTCTTCAAGGATAAAATGCCAATCTATCGAGGATCCTGCTGTGGATGCTGCAAATGTCAAACTGCAGAAGTTTGGGCAGAAGCAGGTCCCAGATCCTGAAAACGCAAAGCTCCTGTCAGTGTTTGGGAATGGCAAAAGCTCAGTGCCAGAGGCTGAAGCCCCAGGGGCTGAAGAACACGGCTCTGCTTCCACTGTGCCTCCTCTCTGTGGCTGGGCAGAAATGCTGCAGCTTCACTGACACAGCACAAGCTGACAGTGCCCCATAGCAAGGCCCATGTGCACAAGAGTACCAACTGTGTCTCCTATTCCACGTGGTTTGAAAACCTGGCTGGAACAGCACACCAACACCTCAAACTGAACTGGACCCAAACATTTAAATAACACTGCATCAAGTGAAAGGGCAAAACTGAAATACCAGGAAAAGAAATGGCTGCTTTCTCAAGAGATCTGCTATTAGGACTGCAAAATATTCAGACGACATGGGATGCTGTGTGATGAACCTGAGCAATACCTGTTAACTTCTCAGTGTTCTGGATAATGTAATAAAAGACACTTAACATGCCATTCCAAAAAGTGGGGGGAAAAGAGTACTTAAAGCAAACACATGGAGAAATAGGGTCGATGCTATTCAAAGCTGCAAGATTGTACCTTGTATAACAGGAATATTAAAAAGGCTTTCGCTCTCTCACTTGTCAGGGTACTATTGATGATTCATAGAAACACAGTTTCTGTATTCTAAGCCGATTTAATGTCAGGCTTTAATTTCACAAACAGGCTGTTTCAAATATAAAAGCTTAATTGGTGGTATGGGATAGAAACCACTCATTCTAAGTCCTTAACAAGGGTCAAAACAAGCCTCAAGTTGGATATAATAACTAGATCAAGAAAGAACTTTCTCCTTTTTTTATTTTTAAGAACAGCTCAACTATAAAGAGAGAAAAAAGCAGTTTATGTGTGATTGAAGAAAGGTCAGAACTGTTGAAGTTTGCTAATAAATAATGAAAGAATGGGGTTTAGAGAACATACAGTGAATTTCATAATATTTACTGCAATGTAATCACTGTTTGGGATAGTTTCAACAAAAAGGTGTAACCAAAACATCTAGGATGCTTCAAGGTAAGGAACCCTGATAAATGAAGACACCATAACTGGACTTTTACTGAAAGATAAGACTGACTCTTCATCAGAGATTTTGGTCCAAGGTCACTTCTCTTTTTTTTTCCAGACCAACACCCTTATTTCTCTCAGACTGGTAACCAGTTCCCAAAAATTCCCCAGGATCTGCCCAAGTCACTTCGCTCCTCAGTTCCTCACCTGAAAAATGAGAGGGGTAATTCTTTCCCCCACTTCTCGCCTGTTGGTTCCATCCCACAGTCCAGCCTTACTTACATACCATTAGTCTGCTAACAGCAGATTTTTCTTTAACAGTTATATCCTATACCCATAATTTCAGCCAGGTTTCCTTCTTTGTTTAAGTGTCAGCAAATGAGTTAAGCAATTCACTACAAACAAACTCCTGCTGTTTCAGAAGGAAGAGAGAAACAGCGAGAAAACCCTTGGTTATTTAACTGGCAATGCCTGTCTAACTAGCTCTGACTCTTCAGGCACTCATGATCATCTGTAAATCTCTGCTTAACTCCTGTTCTCAACCTACTAAGCTTCCAGCTTCCATTAACAACAATAAAATGCAATTTCAGCTGTTACACTGTGCATGCAGAGCCACCTTAGTGCAGGGCTCTGCTTTGTTTTAGGTTTTCAGTATTATTAAAGGATTAGCATTACAGTCAACTCTGAGTGGCAATTTCACAAGATATGAATTGAGGGATGAAAACCGAAGCATTTAACAAACAAGCTCTGTGGAGAGGCTCTGGACAGAAGAAACTGCAAATAAGAAGCCATCTGGAAGTTTGGAAATTTCCCTGTATTATGCTGTATATAACCTGCTTTCTGCTTAATGCTTGTTGGGTGTGTTCCTCTGCCTCTTCCATGGAACCTGCACAAAGCCCTGCACACACTGTCCTGCAGTGACGTGCTGCAGTGTCTCCGGTTTGGAGGCACAGGTCGAACCCCTCAATGCTACCACAGTGCAACTACTTCAGGCAGCACCAAACTGCCAGGCTGCAACTCAACATGCTGCACACAGCCAGTGTAACAGCATGGGGCCCAAAGTGAACCGTCCTGTTCTCCCCTCCCATCTCATCCAGCACATCATCCCACCCAGCTACGTGCTTATCTTCTCAGGTCACCCCGAATCCTCCTTTTCTCCAAACTACACAAGCTCAGAGTCCTCAGCCACCCCTCACAGGAACACCAAAGATACCACTTCCCATCTCGGTGCACATATACCTGGGTTGCAATCCCCTTTCTGGACTCAAGGTAGAGGAGTGTGCTGGGACATGGACAGCTGTAGGAAATGTTGGCAACAGAAAGCATCTGAATGGCTCTCTGTATCCACAGCTCACTCCCACCAGCTCCACCTGCAGGACCCGGGGCATGAGCCACAGGACTCCAGAAGGGATGAGCCATACCTGACTCCTGCTGAGGAGGTTTCTCCTTCTTGCTCACATTGGTGTTGGAGTGAGATCTCTTGCGAATCATTGACATGAGAGACCTTTGGGGGAAACGAAAGTGCAGATTGTCATTCTGTCCTGTGTTACACACTGTCAGAATGAGCAGGAACGCCACACACCAACAGCTGGCTTATACCTGATTATACAGCTACTTACAAAAGACTCATTTAACTGTTCTAGAAAGCAGATGTATGCACTGAATTACCCCCCACAATGCCTCCCATCAAAATGCACCAGAGAAATTTCTTTCTTTTTAACAGACATTAGGCACAAATCAAAACACTCCAGATCTGAATATTAAAAGACAGTCTCATTGTGACACATGACAAATTGAAGCTGCTCCAGCATAATAAATGGAAAGAAGAGCTGTAGATATTGAAGTATTGTTCTCCAGAGGACACTTAAATATGGTGATCAGTATCTCCTCACCATCTCCAAGTTTGTAATCTTCTTAGTGTCAAATAATTATCCCCTCACTACAGTCAAAACGTAGAAGTCCAGGCAAGTAAATTCATCTTCAAGCTCAAGTATAAGCTCCTGTGCACATGTGATGTGTCAGTGGGGCCTATTAGTCCCTACTGAGCACTGCTCCTTACAGAGTAGTGACATCCCTGGCATAAAGGGTCAAAACCAGAAAAAAGCAGCATCCAGTGCCTACGCTCTGAAGTAACTTCTATGCATGTAAACATCACAGTGCACGAGGAAATACTCTGACTTGGCTACTACAGGGCTTAGAGTGAACAGCTTTATTCATTCCAAATACTAAAGGGCAAAAATTTAAACAAAAAAACCCTTACAATACCTCTACACATTCATGCTATACATTAGTGAGAAACAAGCAAGCCGAGCTGAATGAGTTAATGGACATAAAAGCAGCAAAAGATCAAACACAACTGTTCAGAAAGTGTTAAGTTTCTAAAAACAATGCACGATGCACAAAGGGATGAATTCTCCCTACTAATCGTCTCTATTCATATATTTAATACAGTAGTTAACAAGACTCCTGTATGTCATTTCTATTACAGAAGGTTGGAAAGTGTCATTGAAGTCCATTTATTTTTAAAACCAAGCAGACAACATGAAGATTAGCTGAGTTTCTAAAATTAACTAAGCACCCATTAGGGGCTTACTTAATTAATTCATTTGGGTCTAACGTGTGATACATCATAGACTGGTCAGCCTCTTTTATAGTCCTTTGCGAATTTCAGGTCCAATTTTGGTAATTTTGTCCAAAGCACTTGATGATGGGGTGAGGATTTTATGTTTGGGGTTTTTTTCTTCCTTTTAACTTATGAAAGTAATTATGGGAACTCAATGGAGCCTGCATTTTCATCATCAGTATCCGACATGAAGGGACACACAGTAATCCAACATATCCTTTGGTTCAAAGGAGTTTTCTTTGCAGCAGAAAGCATTTCACAACTCTATAATTACAGTTATCAGGTGAATAGAAAAAAAAAATCTCCTAAATTTAGAGGAGACAGGTATCCCTCCTCCTCCTTCAGGGTCACAGTCTAGACAATTTGTTAAGCTTGGCAAGGCAGACACTGTTCAAAACTGGTCAGGGTGTTAGTCTGTTGGTAGGTGGGGTACAGTCTGTGTCCTGCTGGTAAAGAGCCCAAGACAGGTGGAGAAAGCCTTTTTTTCTTTAAAGACACTCTTTCTGCTTGGATGCAAGCTCCTGTAATGAATTGTGCCCGTGCAAAGCACCAAAGCATTAACGCTGTGCCCCTCCCAGCACTTACCGTATAGGGTTGGGAGGGGGAGGTGGAGGGAGGGGAGGAGGGGGCGGTGGAGGAGGAGGTGGTGCAGGATTTTCAGACTGCTGTACTCGTTTTTGAAGTTCATCAACTGCACAAGATCAATAAAATAAACCACAGTGAGTCTCAAAACCAACTCCAACGGTTAAAGAAAAAAATGCTACTTATTAACTAAAGAACAAACAATGAGACTAAACCACACAACTGCTAGGAAGTCCTATTTTCAGCAACACTTTCTACCAACAACAATGTCCTAGACATATGGGATTCCCATTAAACCAGTTACCTCCAGCCTGAGTTCCTTCTGAAACTAAAACTCCCCCTCATACAGGACTCTTCATATAAAATGACAGAGCAGGGAAAACTTCATCCCATTCCTGTGATGGTCTGTTTGAGGCTGCATTTGAGAATGAGCTAACAAGATGGAAGAAGTTGACAATTTCAGCTTCCAGACTTGATGGTGGTGTGGGTTTTCCCCATAAAAATGGTCAAATCTGGGTGGTAACAGAAAGTATATTCTTTCTCTCCTGTTTACATGTCAGATCTGAAACACGGAAATTACTTTTCTGCACTTGAAATGCTGTCAAATGTAATTAATGGGGAAGGGCAGAAACAGAGGGGAAAAAAAGTCTTGAATTTCTTTTAGTTACAGAAATTCTCAGCAATTGTTCTGATACAATAGGAATCCAACGTGGATATGGCTTACAGAATCACAGAATATGCTGAGTTGGAAGGGATCCCCAGGGATCATTGAGTCCAACTCTTAGCCCTGCACAGGTTCTTTGCTCTTGTAATGATAGATTCAAATTAAAATTACAATATTTTACACTTAATTTTAAATTTTAGAAGGTAAAAAAATTAAAGATCAACTGAGTGACTTTAAATTCCAGGTACAACCTTTATGCTGATAAATTCCTTCTGAAGAACAAACAAGCCTGGACGGAAACAATCTGCTGCCCAGGCATATTGTAGGTATAGGGTGGCAGGGGTGGGTAATGTAAAACTAACACAGAGCAGTTCTTCCAAGCAGGACTGCTAACAAGCTCAAAGATAACCCTGCTCTTGAGGATATGTTTCAAAAAAACATGGCTATGCATGAAGCCTTAACTGAGGACAGGGACTTTGGCCTCCTGTGACAGGGGCTCAAACGTTGCTCTGAGCAAGTATCAAACTTGAACCTTGCACTTGCATGGGCCTTGAACTGAACAAGGACTGCAAGCAAATGCACATGCAAATTCTTAACCAGCCATAGCCCCACACTCCCTATAATGAGGTCACACACACCAAGAGCCCTTTTTAAAAGCAATTTTAAATTCAGAGCTTTAGATCAGAAATTTCCTCATTCAGTGGACAGGATGCTACAGACAAGCCAGGCACCATCCTGACTGCAATAACTGTATGAACCTGCACTGCAACAGTTGTTCCCTACTAAATATTCTGTGAATCTTTTCTGTTTGTATTCTTTGGGAGTTAGTTTACATCTTAGTAGCTAGCAAGACTGTTTCTTTCCCATCATTCATTGAACTAAGTATTCAACCACAAGTAAGAGATTTAGATGTGTAATTCTCATGGATATGAGCCATAACAGCCCCCTGGATTTGCTTTACTAACTCCCTTTGTAGGGCTCTGAAGGCAGTACTCATCTTTGAAATAACTGTTTAAATAAAAAACAACAGCCCACCTCTCCAGACCCTCTCACATCAACAGACATGCTTTTCTCACATGTCAATATGAAGAGCTAAAACGTGTCTTTATTTTCACTGGTGTCTTCTATTGCAATACTACTAAATGGCTGGGTAGCTTGATAATTATGGGATGTTTTTGTACAATTCATACAATGAAGACTCCCCAGTCTGACAAACCTCTGGTTAGTTATACCACTGCACTTTTTTTAAAACTAGGTAAGAAAACTGAGTTTGAAGGACTGTGTCTTTCACACAGACACCCATCCCATGTATATATCCATCTGTAAGACTCAGGGCAATGTAACAACAGTATTTTTATACCTTACAGAAGTTTTACAAGGTTATTTTTTCACACACATTTTGGACATGACTGTTCTGCATTTAAGGGCAGCTGCTGTACTTTGTCTAGTGAAACACAGGTCTGGATCTCAGCTGAGCAAAAGCTTCTGGGGTCTCAAACATAACATGTACAATTCCATTAGATGTGCACCAATCACCCTCCAGACAATTCACCTCTAAAATGAAAGTCATTACACAATTTTACCTGAATGCTTTAGGTCTCTAGCTTTTTCTTCAGAGTGCTGACATTTAAGCTCTAGTTCCTTTTTATCTTCTTCCAAAAGTTCTAGTTGCTGTTTAAGACGACTAATCTCCTTATGCAGTGCTTGATTCTCTAGCTGCTCTTCCAATTCTTTGATCTGCAGTTGGCAAACAAGAGCATTCATCTCAATAAAATCCATTTTCTGTCCCTCCTGTTGACAAATAACCCACTAGGCACAGTTATCCTGAAAACATAATGTTATAGTATAGGAGTGAACTACAAGTCCTAGACAGAGGAAAATGTTTGAATGAGAGCTGGAGAGATTTTTCTGAGAGATGTCAGAATTTCCTATTATGATCCCAACTTGCTTTATCTCTTCTTTAGAATATGTCTTTAGCTCTAAAGTACTTAAGCTGTAAGTTGCTCCCTTTTCTTTTTATAGAATTTTTATCACATAATTAGAATTTAATTTCGGAACGTTTCCTCATTTGAAGCACGAGAACATTGACATTTTTGTTCTCTTACTGACTGCTTCCACTGACAGGCTGGTTATTTAAGCTCCCTTGTCTCAACTCATGCAGATGCCAGTGGGTGAATTATGGAATACCTGATTCAGAGGCAGCAT
Organism: Corapipo altera; assembly: GCF_003945725.1. Classification (NCBI taxonomy): domain Eukaryota; kingdom Metazoa; phylum Chordata; class Aves; order Passeriformes; family Pipridae; genus Corapipo; species Corapipo altera. Next base: position 7,085,807 of record NW_020884915.1, on the reverse strand, counting down.
TCAGATGCAGAGTAGCAATAAAGTCCCAGCTCCCTAAATATGTACCTTTCGCTCTAGACTCATTATCAGATTTGTGAGAACATGCCTCAGGGCTAAAGGAAAGCTCATTTTCTGGGAAAGGCAGAAACAGAGGGGAAAAAAAGTCTTGAATTTCTTTTAGTTACAGAAATTCTCACCCTCATTTTCTGGGTGATTTCTCTCAGCTAAGAGATTTATCTAGTCCAGTTTCAAAGAATATATTTGTTTATATCCCAGCACTTAAGATCCTATTTAGATCCACATTGTAGCATTCAACTGCCCTTTCCCTGCTCCAGTATGCTTGGCTTTTCCCCATCCATTTCTTTAGCAAGACCCAGACTACTACCTCTGCCTAGGAACTGCCTAGCTCTCACCTCCTGGTATTCTAAGCCTATCCTCCCAAGATAGCCTTTACATTACTCAATGTCCAACATATTCTCCTCTCATCTCTTTACTTAATGGAACTTGACTTAGTGCTTGTAACTGCACTTTACTGACATTCAGAATAAAATACTTACCTAAACCAGAGGCTTCAGGCTGAAAAGCCTTCAAGTTTTGTACTCATGTCTTAACAGTGACCCAGAAAAAGGGAATCGCAATCTTCTCAGAAACTTAGCTTATAAACTCTGAACTCTTAGACAGGATAAGATCTCAAATAACTCTGAATATAATAAAGACACAACACTCCTTAAATTCTGGAGGCTTTCAAAGACTTCCACATAAGGGGAAAGAAACACAGTTTTACCTTTTGCTGGTGTTGAAGCCTCTCTTCTTCTAATGCCTGGGTTAGCTTAGCATTGTCATCCAAAGCCTTCAAAAGCTGTTGATCAGGAGCAGAATTTTGCAGAAGCAACTGACTCTGCCTTTTCATCTTGTTCTGTTCAATAAACATCTGCCAAAACAAAACCCACACCCAACAAAAACAACAGTTAGGCACAGTCTAAGCTATCCTGGGGAAAATAGCAATTGGAAAGAAAATGAAGTTAGCAGGGTGTTAATGTGGCAGAAATAGTGAGGAAGAATGTGAGAAGGAGTGGGAAAGGAAGTTTGAGAGTAAAATTTACAGAAGCTAAGTTCCCACTGAAAGGAACCAGGTGTTTGCTGAGAACCACCCACTGCTACACCTCAATTACCCACACGTTGGCAGCATTCAGAGTTTAAACACATCTGAATTCTGTTTCCTGGAAATGGGAACAATCTGACCTCCATTTGGGAAGCTCTGGAAAGACTGAAAGAACTCTAGGTGGAGGATAAATGTCTGTGAATTCATAGGTTACCTCCTCAAACATGTATGCAAGCCTTGGCATAAAGCCCACTTATTTGAGGGTTACCTGGATATGTGAATGATGGAGAATCTTTGGGAAATGAATTTCACTCCATGTCTGTGTAATCACTGTATGCACTTGCCCCAGGAAAAGGCATTTCAGGGCAATTTCAGCCTTTTAGTTCTGATCCTTGTGTTCTTTCCCCTTCCCAAGTTATATTTTTGATATGGCGAATGAACATTGGGGGGAGTGAAAATCAAATAGTCTAAAGACTTGACACTGATAAAAATACCACACACTTCTCCAGGCTTCACCTAAGAGGTGCAGAGGCTGGCAGCACATGCAGTTTCTGTAAGAGATCTGCTCCTTCCAGACTGTTTAGGAACTCGGTAATAAGAGATTTCTTCCTGACAAAAAAATTCCTAGTGAAGTTATTCTGCACCTTGACATCTCTTTCAGGTAGAGGTTTTCCCCCAGGCAACACGGGCTTCCACTCGAAAAGCTCAGCCATGCCTGTTCTTACAGCACAAACAGGGACTGGGTCATGCTGAGGTCTCAGATGAGTGTGCACAGGTCAGCAGAGCCACTTATGGCAGGAGAACAGAGAACAGTCTGAGAATGCAGATGCTCCCTCGGACTGTAAAAACACTGTTGTAGTGTAGAGCACAGCAAAAGCACGAAGGTATTTTAAGAATAAGGTATTAGAAATACAAAAATTCCAAATTCCCATTCTATTCATTCACAAATCAAATGTACAGACAAAATATGGTTTCTTCCCATCTGGTGCTACTACAATGCTACGTGATTTACTTGTTTTAATACAACTGGATATCCAAGAAGTACGAGCTGATGCAGATTTGTGGCAAGCACTCCATCCAGTGCTTTGCACAGCCACTTCAACTGAGCCTTCCTAGCAAGCAGCTCTCTGGAGCTGTGCAGACACAGACCCACTGACCGTGCTGAACTCCGAGTGGCAGCACAGCCTGACCCTGCGGGCCAGCAGGAGCCAATTGATGCGGCCCTAATAGCAATAAAAACTGCCCTGAACACTCCACTGGGCAGAGCTGGGCCATGGGGGCAGCAATAAAGCACTGGAAACATTCGATGGAGAGGAAAGGATGAACGTAGGCTCCAGTACTGCACTTTGTTCGGAAACAAACAAAACCAAATTGATGACAATACACAGGCCACTGTGGCATGCTGCAAATGTGCACTGGACATCAGCTCCCTGTCCCTAAATTCTGCCAGTCAAACCATTATGCTTATGTTACCTTACACTAGTAGGGCAGTGGCAAAACCAATTCAAAGGCAAGAGAATTACAGAATCAAAGTTACCCACAACAATCCATAAAGGTTCGCCTTTGCATTGCCACTCATTCCTTTAACAGTTTATATTTTTAAAAGAAACAGCATCTTTGAAACATCATAGTTGAGAAAGGCCCAAATCACTGCTAAAGAACTCAATACTGTGTCAAAGCCTCCTGTGTTGCAGTCAAGTCGCTCAGAAGTTATTTAACCCTGACAGAACCAACATCTCCCTAAAAGCCACCTTTAGCAAACATCTAGGTTTACCCACTGTGAACCTTCAAAGCAAAGTGAAAACTTGGATTTATTCTTTTTGGAATCTAAAAAACAGTTTGAGGTGATCAGTTGCAGATTTTATTCACCAAGTTGCTGCCACTAAATCCAACAGAGTTGTTCCAGCCTGAGGGAGCAGAAAGCTGCCAAAACAAGAAGAAATCAAGTAGAGCAACTTGATTTCTTCAACTTGAGCAGATACTTCACCAAATGCAGAAAATTCATATTCACTTTGTTTCATGTTCTTCTGCAAAATGAAAAAAATCCTTTTGAAGACCTGGGTGAAAATTTTTTCATTCAGAAGCTTTCACATAAAGTCCTGCATTTTCAATCACCATTCTAAATTGCTTTCATGATACTGCAAATACATTCCTGCTTACAATTTATATATATATATATATATATATATGGAAGTGTCTTCAACACCACAAAAAAAATTGTTGCTTATAATGTAAGACTGCAATCAGACTGCATGGGGAGTCCCATCCATTTCAGAAGTTACTTAAACACATGTTCTTTAAGTGCCAGCACATTCTAAATGGAAGGGACAAAACTAGACAGGACAGTTGTGTCAGACAAAGCAGAAAGAAAGCTGGTGATGAACTGATTGCAAGTTTTTAAGAGGCTGCTCCGTGTTTGAAACAGGACAAAAAAGACCCTTAGAAATTATTCCTAATTTAAAATTTAAAAAATCAATTCCTGCTTCAGCAGGGCAGAAATCTGACTGTCTGCACAACCCTGAATATTAATTAAAGTGACTGCTGAAAGGGCAAAACAGCTACTAACAAGATTACTTGGACGAGGTGGAATTTAACCAACAGATGGATTAGTTCCGACTTTGCCACCTGCTCGACAATTATCTGCAGAGTATCCCAATCAATGCTGGAAACACAAGTCGATAGTGGAGGAATCCACTGAAACCACAACTGAAGTTAAAGGCAGATCACAAAGAAAAATAGTTTGCTTACACCTATCGTTCTAATTTTAAAAATCTCCAAGTGCTGTGCAAACCAGTTATGTATCTTTCCCCCCAGTTTATGAAGAGAAGCCTCAAACTGCAGGAAATCTGGGACTTGGCCACCTTCCATTAGTAGACTTTACACAAGAATTGAGGAGGTGAAAAAAGAGAAGGGGGTGAAAATACTGGAAGTTTTTCCCTTGACCTCAGTGGGACTACACCTCGTTCTCAGACCCTTGCTCCAACCATTACCCAACAGAGCATTCACTGCAGCTGTTTTTTGTTTACACCAGAGCTGAAAAAGGAATGCTTCCTCATTAAAAAAGTTAGAAAGCAACTCTGTGAGTGTCAAGTCCCTGGGAACACTGACCCTCGTTCAAATAACGTTCAGGGGAAAACTGGACGCCTTCCAACTAACTCTTCTCCCAGGAGCAAAATGAGGCCAAAAGAAATGCTTTAATATCCATGTGTGACTCCACTTTCATCTGTACATCACTTGGGTATTTGCCATTTTTGTTTTAGCTACAGTTTGAAGGGAGAAGAAGGTCCCAATACAGCAGCACTGTTATACTGGGGTAATAACTGATTGCATAAAGCAAAATAAAAATCAGTGGCAAACACTGTACAGTATGAATAGAATAACAAAAGGCAAATAGCAAGGCAGAGTAAAATTTGGGAAGTCTCAAACAGAAAGGATTGCTCAACTGAGCAGCTGGCCCTTATTTCAATCCTGAGCAGCACTGCCCCATCCCCTCCCACAGCCCAGTGAAAAATCAGTAAGACATCCTCATGGAGTGGCAACCCACTCATCTACATTTGTCACAGTTTACAGAAGCTGATGTCGGTTGCATCCTAGGTACCCTGAAGCCTTACAGTCTTATGTTCAGACCTGAAACACACCCCAAGGGAGGTAGGATCAAGGTACTTCTATCTCCCCAAAAGAACAGGCTGTTTGAAGGATTTTTATGTGACAAAGTGATCTTGTCTTGATTATGGCCTGACAGAGCACTAAGTGGCTCTAAATTCAGGAGGTACTCGGATTAAAATATAACTCCAGGTGTGGCTTTTAATTTGATGGCTAATCAGGGGAAAAAAAAAATATATATATATATTCCTTTAGAGGAGCCAAAGACTAGTCCTAGTTGGATTTTCAAACTGCCAAAGAAAACTGAGCAACCTGACCATGAAAAAGGACATGTGCCTAATATGGGCAGCCAACTCTTCTAGATGAGTAATAATACTTTAGACTAATAAAGTTACAATACAGCTGTTTTTAGTTATTTGGCTAATTGCCAGACAATGTCTGAAGGGACTATTTAAAGGTTAAAAGATGTAGCATTAGCACTTTTTGTGGCTCAGAAGAGGTCTAATTTATTCAGAATGGAAGAACTGGAGTAGTTAAGTCTATTTCTTGTCCATCATTTGCTTCTCACCACAGAGGAGCTTGGAGCATATATTTTGAGTGTGAGAAAACTGAATTCCCATCAACAGTGTGACTTCCTTAAAAACAGAGTATTATTTGTTTTACCAGCTTGTTCTATATAAAAGGATTTGTCAAATTACAGCACTCATTCTTTTCTTATGAGGCCCAACTGCCCAAGGCCCAAAATGAAGGGAAAAAAATAATCTCGATTGTTACTTATTTCTGCATTTCCTACAGGGATTTTTTTTCTCATGGTGAAAGCATAGTGATACATTCTATAATGCTCACAGTCTTGCAGCATTTATACACCATCTAATATGTTCAGAAGTAGATCACACACCACATGAAAAAGGAAGAAACCACTTCTTTTCCCCATAGATTGACTGCCTGAACAAAAAAGATGGGGGGGGAAAGAAAGAGACCAAAGAGAGAGTTTCCTAGAGCATACATCTGTTACCATTTCACAGGCCTGTTCTTGGGAAGAAGCCTGACGAAAATATTAGCATTACATCATACTTCAAAAGTGGTAACATTCAAGCTCAGGAGAATTCAAGCACTAACTATTTATCACGTCTGTTTAATTATTATTTCCACTTCAGTCAGCTGGACAGCAAATTAATTACCTTCAGATATCAGTTGCTGCTGAACTCCCCCGGTAATGCACAGTGTGGTACTTGTAAGCAGAGTTGCTCCATGAGTGCAGATTTTGCAGTACTCACTCACAGATGTAGCACATTAATGCAAAAGTCCCCACAAATTAAACCAAAAGTCACAAATGCATCCGAGGAAGCACTCTCTGGGGGCTCACATCATCAAGATAACCAAATCTAATGCATGCAACCTCATGAGTAGTGCAGACATCTGTTAAGAATGACAATAATTTCCTCCAAGTCTTATAAAATGATAGCCACCTTTTACCTTTCTCTATGGGAAGATTCAGTCTCAGAGTAAGTAATGTCAGCTATGCACTGGCCCACATATGGGATGCAGGTATTTTGAGGAAAAACAAGTTAAATGCAAACATGTTGCTGTGCAACAGTTACTTAGAAGCACAGACAGGTGTAGGATGGCATTTTAATGCATCCATAAGTATTGAGCATTGGAGGGAAAGTCGATGAAAAGATGAACGATGCACATTACAGATTCACTTAATTTTTTATCCATCTGGATCTTAGTTCCTTTGAATGCAGCCTTTCAACTTCTCTACTGGAAACATTTTTACAGGTTACCATAAACACCTGGGAAACCTTTAATTTTTTTTCCAGTTGTGTATTTTGAGCAAAAGCCTGTGCTAGACTCAGAAGTGAGAGGCACCCCAGCAAACTGCTCAGCAGTTTGACACTTCATTTCTATTTCTTCACGATACAAAGGACAATAACTAATAGTTAATATTCTTCATAGCAGCTGATACGGGGCTGTGTTTTGGATTTTCACTGAAAACAGCACTGATAATAGAAAGATATTTTCCTTATCGCTGGGCAGGGTCTACAGAGAGTCAAGACCTTTTCTGCTCCTCACCCAACCCCACCAGCAAGTGAGCTAGGGGTGTACAAATTGCTAGGAGGGGACAGAGCTGAGGACCCCAGCTGACCACAGGGATATTCCAGACCATATGGCATCATTCTCTGCACGTAAAGCTTGGGGAAGAAGAAGGAAGCGGGGGACATTCAGAGTGATGGAGTTTGTCTTCCCAAGTTATATGTGATGGGAGTCCTGCTTTCCTGAGGAAGGCTGAACTCCAGTCTGCCCACGGGATGCAGTGAAGGAATTTCTTATTTTGCTTTGTTTCTGTGTGCAGCTTTTGCTTTACTTATGAAGCTGCCTTTATCTCAACCCATGATTTTTCTCATTTTTATCTTCTGATTCTCTCCTCCTATCGGGGGGAGTGAGCAAGGGGCTGAGTTTCCAGCTGGGGTTAAATCACAACATCTCTTTACAAAATACGTTTGCAAGGCAGGATGTATGTTTAACAAACCACTTATGCAAGATTATTTTGTAAAACTCCTGAGATTTTTACATCGCTAAGACTTTCAATTTACTTCTCACACCATGTTCCCCTCTTTTGGCTTGCTTTGGTTGTATGTATTGTATTTTGCTCATCTTTGTGGAAGAGTGCTTTTCAGGGCTAGCCTCTGTATTATTGCAATGGCCTTCAAGATACTCTTTACCTTCCTTTGTTTTCCTGTAAACTACTTCACAAACAGCGGAGAGATCTTACAGTAACTCTTAAACCTGACACTAGAATTCTGGTTAAGCTTGCCAAGATTCCTGTGTTAACAACCCTGTTTTAGTCAGGCAGGTACAGATTTTTCCATGCCTCCGCCCCTTACACACTCTATTTATTTAGTTCCTTTATGCAGATTCCTGTACCTTTCACAACGGATTGTGACTCACTTCAAATCCTCTTTGCTTTTCCTTCCCCCTCTCCACACCACGGCTGACAATATTTACTCAGTTTCTTTAGAACCTCTAAAGAGCATGAATTCTAATGTTTGAAGTTGGATCATTTTTGATTCATTAAATATATATTATGGTGGTGCCAGCAGCATGACTATAATTAAAGCTGTATTGGGGTTTTTTATTTTAATCAAAAGCTCTGATTTTCAAGTGCTCGCTCACTCCTATATGTGCTCACTCCCCATCTCTTGCTCCACGTCTTTCCTCTCCTCCATCTGTTTGCTCCTGCACACATGCTCACCCACCCATTATCTCTCACACCTGCACTCCCAAGTGCTCACCTGTGGCAAATCTTCCTCACCTGTTAAAAGGGCAGCAGGCAAAGGGCACCCCTTCAAAAAGCAGCCCACACCAGTCCCTTCCCCGGTCCCTTCCCATTGCAGCTCCAATGCAACCCCAGGAAGGCAAAGCTGAAGGATGAAGCCACACTATGGAGAAAGGGGTGACTGTGAATACGTGAGCCAACCACCCCATGAAGGCAAACTTCAGATACCTCAGCCCCCTGAAAGACAACATGCCCACCACCAAAGAAGCCCCTCCACAGGCAGCAGTTCTATATTTCAAGCTAAAAGACATGTTTGGGCTGTTTGAGATACCACAAACACTAAGATGTGCCATTCCACAGTCTCTGCCATGGTGCTGTGGTGACAACTGCATTACTTGGAGCCTATTTCCTTTCTTGAAGTGCTCCAAAGAGGCTGAGCACAAAGCACTGGATGTATAGTGTTGCCCTTTACTCAAAAGCTATTCCTTCTGTCAACACCACACAGCTTATCACAACCAACCACTGTGGCTTTTGCAAAATCCAGGCAAAAATTCAGCAGAAAATTTGTTTTTTAAAAGAAACATTCTATATGGACAGAGAAACCAGGTGGCTAATGAAAGCAAGCAGAAAATCCCTGAACATCCTTAGCGTAATCCAAACAACAGCTACTGTAAGCACATCCTAGAAAACTTAGCTCTCAAAACACAGCTGTGACCTTGTGACATGATCCATGTGAGAGAACACTCACACAACCTCACTCAAGCAGAAAGCTTTGCTGCTGTGGGTGCAGTTGTGGGCCAGAGCCTGTGTCTCTAATGTCTCAGGTCACTCAAGGGACACCATTAGTGTGAAACCATGCCAATGATAACAGATTTCTAAGTAACTTGAAATACTAGTTCCCCAAACACACATGAGCAAAGCCTTTTTTGTCATATGCTCCTGTATTTCAAAAAACTTTCTAAACATCTTTCTGCACAGCAGGATACTGAAGGAAGACAAGCAGGCACACACAGGGAAGACTAATGCAGGCCTGAAGTTCACTGTTGTAGTGACTCCATTTGAATGGGAGAATTTCATGGAATGAAAAGCTTCAAGTGAGCAGCTACAGTGACAGCCTGCAACAACAGGGGCCCATATTCTCAGAAGAGACAACAACTAAATAATCACAAAATCCAAGAAGTACCTGTTTGCAAAAAACCAGCATTTCTTTGGACTTGTACTTAACTTCTTGCCTGTTAGTTTGTTACTCAATTACAAAAAGTACTTTCAATATAATTGTTCAAAACGAATATGTACCTGACCATTACAGTTATGAATCTAAACAGAAGCAACATTCTGCCCTCAAGTATCAGATTATACTTTTATCTGAAAAACAGCTTAACTACATATTTATACTCATTTCTGAGAGATGTAAGACCTTTATGTATAATCTTCTGTTGTCAGTTAACGAGCAGCAGAATTCAGAGCAAAACAACAGAAGATGTAGGATTGATACTGTAATAATGCATGCTAAATGTACATTCTTAGAAATATATTTTCTTAAATGCTGCAAAGCTCTCCAACCTTTTCACAAGGCACAGTGAGGGAGAGAGAGCAAGTGCAAGAAATATCTGGGTTCATTTCCTCACCCCTGGCTTCCAGACTGTCAAATTTACTTACGTTCTATCTCAAATTCTCCACAATTTTGTTCTGTTTAAAATGTTGCAATATGATTCTGTCCCTACCCAAAACACTCAAAACCCAGCAAAACCCACAACATTAACAGAATACACTAAGTCTGTTCACTGTTTTCTATATGGGTTCAAAATGCATATATGCCCTTGCTTAAAATAACTGACTGAATGCAGTCAGCTGTACACTTTTTAGCTTCTTTTTTTTTTTTTTGCGAAAGAGCAGCAGCAAAGATAAAAAGCAAAAGAGCTCTCTACTCGAAGCTGACTTCCTGAAGGCTAAATACCTGCTTGCTGGCAGCCACAGTTTCAAAATCTAAACTCCATATCAGATATCACGTTTCCCTTTATAATACTTCAGTATTGATGGTTCATGTAATTTTGATATACAATGGCTTTCTTTAAACTTGAGCTACCTGAAAAATGATTACTTAGGAAGCCCAGTTTTTATTAAAGAAAATATTGATGCACAGCTTGGGATAGAAAACCTTGAAAGTAAAAACCAAGTGCACAGCTTTTAAAATCCAGAATGCAAACATAACAAGAAAAAAACCCAATCCAACCTAAACCAAACTTATGATTTTATAGGACTTCAATCTATCAACAGAACGAAAGCATTTGTTAGCATTTTCTAAGGCAAACATTGCCAGTCACAAGCCAACAGAGCAGCCACCAGCCATTCCATAATGCTACCCAGTAACTCATTTTCCTCTTTGGGAGTTTATACCTTTTCTAGAACATGGAAACGATTTTTTTTCAGCTTGAGTGCTCCCTGCAATAGGTTATTCAAAAGGTACATGTTAAACAGCAGCCAAACTTGCACAAAACTCAACTAATATTGTATTTCTGCAGCACTTTTTTATGAGTCTACATACTTTCAGGAACAACACAGTGCTTCAGATTGTATCACCAGAGGGGCAGCTAACCCCTCCCAGATCCAACCACCACAGCAAAATGTTGGTGCTAAGCCCATTATAAGCCTCACCTTAAAAGGGGACATAGCTAAGACTGCAGGAATAATTCTGAAGTGCTTTATAAATGCTCTTGAAACAGTAAACTCGTTTTACAGATTAAGTACAGATGTTAGCTAAGTAGGGGTTGCACAAGAGTGCAATTGGTGAATTGAAATCAAGTCATCCAAGGTGGTAAGTTCTTGCCTAGTTGCAATGTCTTAATTTTACAAGATCCCTTTTTCTCAACTACTCACCTCTTGTGCAAATGACTCTGCTTCCTTCCGCAGGTTCTTCTCCAGTTCAAAGTTTACACGGAGCTCTTCATATTCCTCTACTGCCATCACAGACACTGTTTATAATTAAACAAGATCAGAAATAAAAGTCGAATGGATCAAAAGAAGAACTAATGTTTGATAAGCTGTTATTCCCTAGTGTCATGAATCCTTGTCTGACAGTGTAACCTAGTTTTACATTTCTGCATACATTTTGCTTTGCATATTTGTCCTACTTGCTCTAAACCTCATATATATGCACAATTACTGGTCTTCTGAATGAAGCAATACTCCTCTATTCAGACTTAAAATCTCCAGTAACAGACACAAGGTAGAACAGACCATATTTTGCCTCTTCGGGTCTAAGCAACCAAGGCCTTGAGAGAGCTTTGCTGACTATCAAAGATTGCTGTGTTATTTTTGAGGCATCTGTATTTGTCTGCCTGGTTTGAGTGAGGCTAGATGTGCCCTTTACAACAGATTTAAAAGAGCCCCAGGAAGAAAGCAGTGCAATTTTGTGTTGCCTGTATTTAAACTGTGCTCTCAAAAGCGAGGCTCTACGGGTGGCTAAAGCTTAATCATGGACATGCTTCCCAAACCATTCTGAACAGGCTGCAGTCCAGGACAGCAAGGATCATCTGAAAGCACTCAACTGTTTATTCTTAACATGGCTCAGTGATCACTTGCAATATCTTGGTAGGCTTTAGCTCTTATTGGCTGAAGACTAGTTTGCAAGGGGATGACACTGGATTTCTAACACAGTTGTAAACAGGTTCCTTACTTTTTTGGAGATAAGCACAATACCCAATAAACAACCCACATACTCAGAAAAGCTTAAGACAAATTCAGCGCCTCTGCCTGAAATGCATTGAGTACACAGCTCCAACACAGTGCCCCACAGACACAGGATACAGTAGGTATTGAATAGATGCTCTGGTAGCTCATTTCAAGCATACAAAAAAGTCTTGCTTTATGTTGCCAGTGCATTAGGACCTAGACCTTTCCCCTTCCTTCCTGGAAAACAGGCAAATGTGAAACTAGGGGTTGTTCCTTTGATCATGCTTAGAAAAAAGAAAACATTTAAGAAACTTTTCATCTGTCACACCATCCCATCAAAATCTTTATGCTCACATGTTTCATTAATGTATCTGAAGTTTGTTGTTATAAGAGTCTTCAAATATTGCCTGTCATAAGCTTAAGCAATGTAGACACATGGAAGAGATGGACACTTGGTGGAAGCTTACAGGATATGCCCTAACAGAACTTGGCCAGACTCACTGTCTTCCACTTCAGGAAAATGTGAAACAGCCAGGAAGACTTTTAGCCAAACAATTTTTAATTTCACGAGGCTAAATAAGGAACAAGAGAAGAGAGCACAGTAATCCAAGGCACAAAACCGTTTCCCTCCTCTCTATACTTCTTTGGGGTCAACCGTTGCTCATGCAGAAGCACTCGCCTTCATTAAGCAAAAGCTTTTCTTTTCTGAGCCATATCTCTTTTTAGACTTCCACTACCCTGGGTTTACCTCTCTTCTCTTTCCAGGAAAGGAAAATTTCTGATTTCCTTCCATAATTTGGAAATCTTATTTCTCACATTCTAGCACTCTAGCACCTTTTTCTCATCATCCTCTGAACATAAACCAAGTCACTCCTAAGTCTTTAGATATTCAAAACAGTTAGCTGTGTCCCAACTAAAATGAAAACTGATATAATGTTTTAGTAAAACAGGAGACTGAGGTTCAAACTCCACCTCTTGGAAGGACTGCCTTCCTGTCTTAGTTTGCACCTTGTGCCACACAGAAAAAATGTTTCCTATCTCATGTTAACACCTGCTATTTAAATTGTCACATTTTCCTGGAGTATGGATAGGCTAGAACAGTCCATGTGTTTATGCAGTGCCTGCAGCAGTAAGGTTGAGTGTCACATCTGGACCACAGTCACTGTTCTGTAACCTACTCTTCATACTACAACATTAAAGCTCTGAAGCTTCTGCAAAGGATGCAGCAAACCGTTAGAGAACCTGCTGAGACCACACACCTCTGTTACATTTCTCCAACAGTTTTTGTTGCTTATCAACTTCAGTTGTCAAAACAGCCTTTTCTTCTTTCAATTTATTCACCTAGAAAAGTAGAAAGAACACACAGAAAATAAAGGCACTTTAATCAGTGACATAAGGCATATACCACAGCTATAATGCAAGCAGTATTTTGCTTTCATCAGTTGTGTTTCTTAGGTTTAGATTGATGCTAGGGTTTCCAGTGGGATGGAAAGCATTTTTACTCCACCTTGAGATGTCATAACAGATGTCATAAAAGGGTTATGAGCCAATCCTCCCATGGCATGTTCCAGTCACAGCTGCAAATATCTTTGGAACCTTTCAGGGTCAGGCACCTGGTTGAAGTTACCAGCTTGCCCTTGACTTTTTGCATTTTAATATAGTCAGACTTTTGGCTTTTTTTCCTGGGCTCTGTTTATTGTCCAAGAGCTGTCAGCTGTGTCTTTCTGAATGCAAGTCTTGCATAGACAGGAAGAGCCACTAAGTCCTGATTTGCATCAGTACATGGCTTATCCAGTTTTCAACCAGGAATGAAACTCTGCTGGCTCAAAAAGCCAATTTGCTGGTCTAATTACCATGACAGGGCACTGCCAATGGCTAAACTTAAGGATATGCTCAATGGAGTAGCACCAGTGATTAAGCTACGTGTCCTACAAAAGTATTTCTTGCACACCTACAGGTTTAAGGAAATCCAAAAAACCCCTGCAGGCTGTGATGAGCTGTCAGGAAGGGGAGGTGACAGTTGCAATACGGGCATTTGAACAGATCCCACAGATGATGAAGTCCCGTGCCAGCAGCAGGGGCAGACGGGGCTCTGACAGAGAAGGTTCCTTGTGGGCACACGGCCCGAGTGATCCACCACGGGCAGGCTGGCAGGACTCACGATTAGATAGGATTCAATTAACTTCACAACTGAGCCTTTTTAGCAAAATTAGATACAAAAAGTACCAACTACACGCTAGCACGGTCTCGCCTTCCATGGTACAATACATACTTCTTCAATTACTTCTACAAGTTTGCACCTCAGGTTTTCCAGTTCAATGGCTAAGGTCTTCTTTTCCTCATGAACAGACACGACTTGATCTCGCAGTTCTGCAGTTTGAGGAAGGAAACAAAAAATATATTTTATTCAAAAAACAACAAAGGAAATGTCATAGCAATGGGAGTACGGCTGAGTACGAAACACCTAAACTGCACATCAAGCATCAGTTATAATCAAGGTACATCCTCAATAATTTATGGAATTTGCACAAGTGTCAAGTAACAGATCTATAAGAGGCCTACAGTTTCAGATTTACTCTGTTGAGGTAAGCTGCCTTGTTCAGTACTGCAGTCTTTATTTGCATCCTGAATGATTCATTTCCTGCTACAATGGGGCCAATCCTGCCACCACAAAGTGTCCTCAGTCCTGCTCAGGAGACTGTCACGTCACAGAGACTCTGGTATGGAGGCAGCAGAAAGCAATTTTAAAGAGGCGTCCTTTAAAACAAATTAATGCACTTTAATTCTTTTTGGATCATGAGTTCTTGTCACAAGGGAAATAAACAAAACAACAGGCAGTTAATACTTGGGAGGTTTTCACTGAAGAAATTGTCCTGAACAGCTGCCAATTTATAGTCTTTGTAACATTATGTGAACAGAGTCAGAATAAACCTTTACTGATGGAAGAGCTAATGCTTGTAATTTTCCCCTCAGAATTTTTATTCCTTAATTATTAAAATATGAAATAAATTAAAGTCACAATGGAATAAAACATTTTATTATAATCACTTCTTAACAGGAGATCAGTTTGCATACATAATACATAAAGGTTTAGGTTAACATAAAAACACCAGAAAAAACAAAAATTTATTGATATATATTAGCTTTCAGTAAGTGCTCTCATTCCCCACCTGCTTCCAGTATTCCACAGCAGTGCCGTTCAGTGAATACCAGCCACGAGTCGGGAAAATTGTGGCTCATCAACTGCAGATGATGATGACATCCCAGATGTCATTCTGTTTGGTCTCACATCTTGACAACATCGATTCTACACCAGCATCCCCCCTCCCAGCTCAGGAGCTTCAGACTTACTGTCCTCTAAATTAAAGGCACACACTTTCTAAAGGAAATAAAAAGACCTGTTTTCCCAGAAGATTCTGGAACCAAATAGTCTGTTTTATGGATTTGTGTTTTCCAGCAAAATTAATGAGGAAAAAAGTCTCACTGAAATTATTACATCTGGTTTTACAACACATATATCAACCTCATCGTCTGGAGAAGAAAGCATATCCACATACTAGAAAGAGCCTCAGACTTTACTACCTTATCTGTGTATCCTTACAGAAAAGTGGTGGGAGGGAAGGAATCACTCCAAGAAACATCCGATACTTTGCTGAATGGTGAGAAGGACTTCCAAAACCCCCAACATGCCACTTTTCATTCTTTAATGAATTCTTCATCAAGACAGAAAGCAGCTACATCAGAGCCTTTCTAAAATATTTCCCTAATTTGACTGCTATCCTCCTAACAGTGTCCTCCTCTGATCTGCAGCCTGTCTTCGCTTTCCTTAAAAGTATTCTTACATCTTTCTCCAGGAATGACAGGAGGGACATCAGAATCTTATTTCCATTTCAGGTGGGATCACATCATTTGCTGTCGCTTTCCTACGTCTACAGGATGGAAACTGGCTTATTATAGAAGGATACCGTGACACCTTATTTCTTGGGTGGGACTGTTTTAAAAGCATTTTTACACTATTTGGTCTTTTTTCTCAGTGGTACTTTGTACCACTTCATTGTTGCCACTGCATTTAAATAGAAAAAATTAACAAGGTCAGGCTGAAAGTTCAGAAAAGCTGTACTTAAACATTATTTGCTACTGTAAATTGCAATC
This sequence comes from Corapipo altera, assembly GCF_003945725.1. Lineage (NCBI taxonomy): Eukaryota > Metazoa > Chordata > Aves > Passeriformes > Pipridae > Corapipo > Corapipo altera. The sequence continues at coordinate 7,070,019 of NW_020884915.1, read as the reverse complement.
AGAAAAAATACGAAAGTTTTCTTGCAGTGAAACACTCAATCGCTCTTGTCACTAAATCCAGAATGTGGGCATTCCCCTTTTTTACTATGACACAACAGAATCACCATGATTTCATCAAAGGAACTAGAAAGGAAGGCTGATTTTGGATTGCAGGAATACAAGTTGGCTTTCAAAAAAGAACTAGATATTTCTGAAACAAAGCACAGATTTTTGTTATTAATATATTTCCATGTTTTCAAGCTTTCCTGTTTTACCCGGTACAACAGCCTCTTTTTAAGCTGCTTGTTTAGTAATAGCTCTGGAACATGAATGAAGTTTATGCATACAAAGGTGCACAATGTATACAGCAACAGAGTCCTGTATTACAGACTTTGAAATAGCGACAGAGCAGTTGAAGCAACACGAAAGTGACCTTGTCCTTCTGCTAAATTTACTAAGTGTCTTAGGAAATACTTCTTTTACTGACTCAGTAACACTGAACTCTGTTAGCTGTCCATCTCACTTTGCTATTGCACTGTAACTCACTTTGCAGGCTGCATATCCCCCAGGTTTGTCACACAGCATCACTGCCAGCCCACCACGTTCTTACAGTCAGGCCTGGAATCCTTTCATTCTGACCACGTTCACAAGTGTGGCTTGGAACCAGACCATCCATCTCTGTACAATCCGATCGTGCTATTCTTTAGACAACTTCTGCCCTGTAGGGCGGTGTAGGATCAGCAACAATGCTCACCTTTTATTTGCTGCTGACAATGCACAGAATTGCATGACCCAGAGCTAGTTTCCGCATCTGTGGAAGATTCATCTTCATCAATGTTAATCTCTTCAGTGATAATTTCTGGGCCCAGTTTTGCCATATAAATCATACTAATTCTTTTCAAGGTCTTATTTTCTTTGTTCAGCTGAAAGTTAAGAAAGACAAACACTAAGCAGTTAGCCTGTTTTTAAGCTGTGTGAGTAAAAAAAAAAGTCAACTGTTTTGGTTTTTTTCCCTCTATCACTAAAAGGTCTATCAAACAAAGAAGACAAAATAACATTAGATTAAGTGTTCCATTCAAAATTAAAATGGTCTAAAGATAGGATGCTCATCCACCTTCTCCCCTCAGATAGGCTTGAATTGAACATGATGCTTTATTTGTGTCCTTCCTTTCTCTCTGGTACTTCCATTTAATAAATACTCCGTGTAGGTTCAAATCAATCAAATCACCTATCAAGCTTACTTAATGCTACACATGCTTTGTGATAGCTGATTCACCTCCTCACCCTTAAGCATGTACCACCATCAAGAGTCCCAACTGAACGACCTGAAGAAGAGTCTGAGATTTTGAGATCCTTCTCCTATGCTCTATTTTGCTTATAAACTACAAACACTACAAGTTCTTTACTTCGAGTCACAACAGAATTACCTCAAAATTCTTTTCAGTTATTACTGGAGAGTCAACAACAGTAAGATCAGAGTCATATCATAAGGCAATTCTTTCTGGGTCAGACCACAAGTCAGAATGGATGCTTAAGCACATGGCTGGCTGGTGGATGATACAGAAGAGGTTCTGTAAGGCACCTGTCTTATCAAGGTGCCAGGAAACACTGAACAGGGATTGCTGCAAATGTTTCACTCTCATTTCTTTCACTGTCCTGCATCCAGAGACCCCATGGCAGCAGCTCCCTGTAAGTTTAACACGGGGGTGTTCAGGTGTATGTCAGGGTGACTGCTCACCCACCAGCCAAGCATCCCCCATGTTCAGGCCTGAGAATGAGACTCAATTTTCTCTTAATGCCATACTACGTGTCACAGTCAACATGGACCTCAGAAGTCCAATACATACCTTTAAAGAAAACATACCCTGGACAGTTTTTTGGCCCTGAATTTTTATCTAAGCAATCATCTTTGATCCCCCTTTTCCTCAACCCCTCAGCTAGGGGAGATTTACTCAAGAACTTCTTCATCTCATTCCCAAAGAATGAAACTGAGCAAGTGGGAAGGGTGGTGTGAGGGACCTTAGATGTTTTACTCAGCTCACTGCAACAAACACAGCAGCTTTCAAAAAAGGGCCCCATGGGGTAAAGTGAGTCTTTGAACTGCCCTTGCACATGCATTACAGGAAAAGTGCAGAGAAGAATGAAAGTTGCATAAATGCGTTCATTTTCTTACTTATATGCTGATTGTCTATCTTATGAATTCTAATATAGTGTCATTATGCAAACAATTAAGTAAATACCTCCAGAAAGTACATTGCTAATGCATCTAAATTAAAGTGATTTCTTGCTGGTGTGATTTTTACCATATCTAAGGATGTACTTTGGGCAGGGAAGGGGGGAGGAGGGGGGAAGAAAAAAAAAAGGCAGTCAGCATTGCTAATGAAATTTGGTTTAAAATTGCTGTAATCCATTTTCTGATGAAGTGGCTCAGATGCATTTTACACAACCAAAAATATATAAGAGAGATAAAAACATTCTTTAATAATAATGCACTTCTGATGAGATGGAATATAGAAAATTACACACTTGCTAAATTCATCAGACTAGACGCAATCAACAGAGCAGTGGAGGTCACCTTTCCCCTGCCCTCGCTTTGCTTTCATAAACAATCACCTGAAATGTAATGCAGTGGTTGACTTTTTCCATTTGATTTAGATACTGAAAAGCTCATTATTGTTTTATATTTCACACAGGAGAGTTCCAAAACTTATTTTCCATTTAACCTAAAAGCATATGAAAACTAGGTATCAGGATGTTGTCAATGAAAATAGAAACTAAATTAGAATGGGTATTTTTTTTCTTTAAAGGCAGGAATTGTATTTTTCATCTTGCATGCAGCTTTTAGTTTTTTGCCTTCAAAGATCCACAAGATTATTAAAAAAAAAAAAACTTATAAGGGACGTGCACACAATCTCAAGTTTAAAATAAATAAATAGATCAGATATAACAGCATAACCACGATCTCACCTTAGAAGCCAAAGCCTCAGCACTTTCACGGCACGTCTTCTCAATTTCAAGATGGTTCTGAATACAATTTACTTCCTCAATAACCATGTGAGAAACTAAGGGAAGAGTTCAAAAATTAGTCAGTATTTTCCTGCGTTTGACACATGCTTCCCATGATCAGAAACAGTACATCATTTCCTGCTAACTTTCAATGTAAGCATTTCAAATACAGGGCAGTACATATACCTAGATAATCTCCACAGACGGGAATAGTCTTGAACACTGAATATTTGTTTGGTTTCTTTAAGCAACTCTCTCAAGTCGTGTCTGTAGCATTAGAGGGGCAACTGCAGAACTGAGCATACCCTTCTGGAAGCAGAAGGCCAGCAGGAGCCTCCCTGACCATTCTCATTCATCATAATTTTTTCACTAACATTTGAGGAATCAGAGTGAGACCTTTAGGACTGTCCCTTAGGATTGCCATCAGAATCCTCTTGAAAATTTGGTATGGACACCATTTTCAGAAGATTGGAACCTCAATATTTTTAAACTGCCAGGTTAACTCAGGAGTGTTACAAAGATTCTTTTTACTTTCCAGTGTTCATGTCTGTATGGTATTTTAAATACCATCACACTTGCCAAACACGCTGCACATGAAGAGCTGCGAGATGGACATTTAGCCCAGGCCTGAAGCAGGTTTACTAAGAAATGGAGAAAGGAGTTAAGTGACTGAAGCCTCCGTATTCACAGCATCTCCTACAGCATGTGCTCCAGTGAAGTCAAATCACTGCCACAGCACAGTTGCTTCACCTCATTCTACTCCGTCCCGTTCAGAGCTCCCTGCAGCAGCAGGATGGATGCAGTCCTGAGGGAAACTCAACACTGCTGGCACTGCCTGACTTTTTACAACCACAGCTGAACAACCCAAGTTACTATATGGCTGTAATGTCTGAACTGTTTCTTATTTAAGTCTCTCTCTGCTTAAGCATGCCCTAAAATAAGCACCATGGTTTCAGCACCTACCTTCACTGTCCAGGACACAGATTCCACCACACCCCACACACAGTTGTCCCTGAGGCCAGGGCCAAGACCCAGCTGTCTGACTGTGTCTGAAACACATGGCTCTGCTACCACATTTGATGTCACAGCTGGAGAAGCAAGGGAGACATCTGCACTAATGGAATCCCCATTACAACAGTGGGTACATTTCAGTCTGTCAAAGACAGGCAATATTCTTAGAGTGACCAAAAGGTTATAGAATAAATCTTATTTTCTAACACAGGATACCAACGTGAGTTAGAGGAAATTTAAAAGTACAAATATGCTTTGGCTTGCAACTCCACTCAACTTCCAGCACTACAAAGGTACTTTACAAGTGTTGAAAGCCTTTTTGTAAGGGACAAGCTTAGAGCTGCACAGGAGAGCAAAGCAGAAAACCCAGGAACAGTTTTCCATTTCTCAGGTTAGCACCTTTCTAACTGATGCAATTCCCCCTTGGCTCCTCCACCCTCATCCATCACACCAACAGCCTGGACCCTAATTCTTGAAGTCATTAAATGGTACAGACTCCTTCTCAGCCCAGTGCCAGGATTTCAATGCACAGAAAGGAATATTTGCAGCTGAACAATACTTTGGAGCAGGAACAAGGCTGGAAGAATACAATGTGAATACAGAGCACTTTACTGGTACGTCCTTTTATTTTCATCAAGATAAGCTTTAAAACATAGTGATTTTATACCACTGGGCAGAAAATCCCCCTTGCCCTTTTCCCAGAGTTTTGCCTAAATACTGAAGAGGGATATTTAAGTCCTCTTTGATAAGACAGAGGTCATCTTAATGACAACAAAACAGAACTTCAGGATAGAAAAAAGCAGGCCATTAAGAAGTGTTATTTACGCAGCTTTATACTAGTGTCAGCTAAAGTTTTCATTATTAAAGTTTCATCAGTACCATAGCAAAACAGCAACACATTGGTTTGCTGAGTAGCTGCATGAAAGAAACAGGTTTTACAAAATATGAGCAGACAAAAAAAAAAAAAAAAAAAAAAACAACAAAAAAACCGCAGGGCAGAGTATAAGAAATCTTGGTCCAAAAACTACATTCACATGAAGTCTTCTAACAGCAGAGCAGCCATATTTCTTTCTTTTTATTTCCATTTTTCCTGACTCTGGAGAATTTATCTGCTCCAAGTGTGTCATACCAGCTGCTACATTTAATTTGAGAGAGGAAAAGTTTCAGATAGTACATGTTCACATGTCTTCTGATTTTTTTCTGCCTAGCTCTAAGAACTTGGAGCAATGAGATGCTTTGGGCTGGATGAGACACAGTGGAGATAGAGAGTTGCTCCCATTTCACAGACAGGAATCTAATGGCCTCAAGCAAGGCTAAAGTTAGGAAAAAAGGACTGGGCTCACATGGCAGAACTAGGGATTACTCTTGGTTCATTTAAACTTAATTAACCTGCAATTATGATTAACTCAGGGGAAAAAGTCTTTCCAAATTAAATACAAAAAATATATTATTTCCTAAGTCTGTCTAAAGTTCTTATTATGTCAATATTAATATTCATAAAGCAGCACTAAGTGGCCTGAAACATCTCTAACCTTGACAGTTTTTTTCAGGGGTAATAATAATCTGCAGCAAATGCAGGCCAACCAAAAACCACTTAACTAATTAGTAGTTGCAGTCACTGAGAAAACATGAATCAACACTGTTATTACAAGTGGCACATTTGAGTGGCATCTAATTATGACTTGATGAGCACGATACTTGCATTATCAACATTACTACTGCATCCCATCAGGGACTAAAAGCCGCTGATGGCATTGACTGCGAGAAACTCCCACTCAATGGTACTGCAGCACCCAACAATCTCCTTGGCAGGGGCACCCTCACTAAATGACATGTTAAGCGTAATTACTGGTAGACATTGTAAATAAACAGGATTGGAAGTGAAAATTGTACCAAGTGCATAAGACACAATCTGACACATTGGAAGTGGCAGCCTTAATTGAGAGTTTCTTTGACTGCTCAAGATCATTTCAACTGCATTTCTCGGAGGACAGTGATTATAACTGTGGAGACAGACGGCATAATGGTATCAGCACTGCTGACAGAGCAGTGAATTAAATTGTATCTGCTGTTGTGTGAAAGCCTTGATGAGAGGTACAGATCCTTAGTGGTCTTATCATTATAACACAATGGTCATGTTGTCATCAACCTTGCTGGCTCCAATTGAAAAGAAATGATTGTGTGTTGAAGCTTTCCCCCCCACCACCACCTTCTATCTCTTGTGCTCAATAGAACCAATTTTGAGAGAGCTATGAAATCACGCAATAGGGCCTAAAATGCAGCTGCTTGGCATACAAACGGGGCCCCATTAAACTGGAATCACACACAATATGTGTTTATGCCAGGAGAACAAATAGAAGCTGAGTACAGGCCAAGTTTATTCACAGACACAAAGCCAATGTAGCTCTTCATCAATATAATTGCCTTTTATATTGTCGTTTAAATAATGGGCTCTATTATTGCTTTAAAATCCTAATATTCCTGGCATTTTATCACTATGTTTACAAGGTATGTCCTTTAAAAATTTGAAAGGAAGATAAAAGAAACCTATAAAATCTTACATCATCAAATATTACTTCAAATTTGAAGTCTTAAGTACTTGACATTTTCTGCCACACTCCAGTATTCCTCATATCATAACAAAAACAAAACAGACAGCAGTTTTTTTCCAGAGAAATTATACTTCTTAGAGAACATTCTTGCTTCACAGAACAATTATCTAAGATCATTTAAGGTAGTGGATAATTCCTGTTGATTTTAGATTATGTTCCATAATTGTATCATATGAACCATTATAAAACAGAAGTGAGCAAATTCCTCTATTAACACAGTCACACAAAAGTACAGACCATGTGATTGCCTTCTCCTGCATTAACTTCATCCACATTTCTGATGCTTCATCGTGCAGTTCACCGTACTGGCACAAACCAGACATAACAGACCACAATCCTATTGTAATTGTCTCTTCTAAGGAGCTATTCCACCAGGATACTTCCACTCCCATTAGATGTGCTTTGTTGCCTCCAGACACCATACGGTTTCAATAGAACCATTACCATAAAAGTGTAAAACTGAGTATTGACATTCTCGCAGCCCAGACAAGATATAACTTGCTCTAAAAATTATCAGGAGAGAGTAGTTCCTCCTAAAAACCTCTACTGGTGTGTCTGTGCTTAATGTACTTTTACTCCTTCGTGGAAAAAAAGCCATTATTATTATTATTATTATTATTATTATTATTATTATTATTAATTTCAGCAATAGTATCAAATTCCATTCACTCCAAGCACATAACATTCCAGAAGTCACTTGCAGGATCCAGGTGAAATAGAGACATACCTGTACCTCTGTATTTTCACCACTTTGCACCTTGAGATGACTGTGTTACAGTACAAATGCTGTAACAGTAGTTAGTCTGACAGTGGCCAAAGTCTCACTGAAATAGCTCCTTAAAACACAGTCTTGAAGGAGAAACAGCCAAGTGGACTTGAATCTCAGCATTAACACCCCTGTAGAGAAAGCCTGTTCCTAACTGTCTACATCGAGAAAATCCCACTAACATCATCAGCTTACTTTTCTGAAACTCCTCCAGTTTTTTGACAGCCTCATCTCGTTCTTGCTTGATTTTGTCACACTGCAGGAGAAAGAGAAAATTGAAATAAAACACTGATCCCAGTTATTTAATTAGCAGTCAGTCACAACATGCAAAATCAACAAAGATCAATTGCCTGCCTCAGAAGCCTATCTAAGCACCATTTCTCTTCATTTAAGATCAATGGATATTATGCATAAAAAATTCCTAACCAAACTGGCAAGTTGTACTTGATTTTAGCTTCCAATCCAGAGCTACTCCAAAGATATTTTAGGAGAGACACATTATCCAAAATTGATATAAACAGTCATCCACATTACACCAACAGTAAAAGCTCCTTGCATGCTTTAAGTCTAGTTTCTTTAATACAGATAGACTCTGAAAAGAGGCCTACATTACCTACCGTGTGCAAGGAAAACCTCAAAGCCAATATACAGGGACATGCTGTTTATTTTCATAACATTACAAGCAAAGTTTCAGCCTTGTAGAAGAGAAGACACTAATTTTTATGCTTTAAGGATTTCCAACCACCTCAATTTTATTAATTTTGGGGTTAATGTTAACACTGCACAGGGCTGCAATCAGTGATCTTATGACGGAAAGGTTTCTTCAAAGAGAAAGAATAAAAAAGATGTTAAATAGACTACTCTAAGAAAACCCCTTTGATAAGTAAATGAAAGAACTCAAAGAAATGAGTAAACTTCACGAGAGGGACAGTCAGTGATTAACCACAGTGTGAAAAACACATGACCCAAGGAGAAGTATGACTGGCACACAACGTGTCTGACACACACGGCGTACCAGACATCCTTCCTCACACGCAGCTGTGCATGTTCACAGCAATAAATACACGTACCACCAGGAGTTAACTTATGGAAGAGATCTGTGTGACTGAGCTCCTTACAGCGCAACTCCAATTACAAGGATACTGGCTACTGGAACAGAACTGGGAAGAAAAAAACAAAACCCTGAAATGATTTTGCTCGATTTTCAGTTTTTCCACATGAGGAGCCACTTTGAGTTTGCAGGAAAAGGAGCTTGCTGTTAAGTAACAAGAGGGGGGAGAGCCCAATTCAAAGGCAGCCAAATTCAAGAGAACCCTTCTATTGGCTCCGGAGGACCCCGGCCAAGGCCCAGAGAAGGATCTGCTCTTGGGCAAGGCGAGGATAACACTGGTGTCACCGTGGGGGCAGCCTCCACGGAGCTGATGGTTACCTGGGGAGGAAAAGCGGCTGCACCCAGCAAGCAATCTCTCTTCTCGTGGCACTGGGGGGATGAGGCAAAGGACAGGGGCTGAGTAGGGGGGACAGGTCAGTCACCAGCTGCTGTAAGATCTGTAAGACAAGGCAGAGCTGCAGAAGGAGCAGGACGTGCCAAGTGAGTGGTGCTGGACGAGGACTCACCGTTTCATGTGGCCCTGTTAACAAAGAAGCTGTTCAGAGAATCCTACACAGGAGAGGTGAGGAAGGGAAATCTGTGCATGACTCCTGCTGCTCACTGCCCTCCCTCTCAGTTTCCTCAGCAAAAATTTGTGTCACCTTACTGGAGAAGTGAAGTCTAAGAACGGAAGGCAGTGAAAGACATGGATAGTATTTCTGACTGTTCCTGCAGAGCACAATTCTGCTGCAAGAGGGGGATCGGTGTGAGCCGCTACCTCTTTGTATTTTACAGAAAAAACACCGTGGCCACACTGGCATACTTCACCCACGGATTTTTCTGCATGCTGCAAGCTTTCAACCCACTGCACATTAAGGGAGCAAATGCCTTTAATGCTCAGTTTAGAAACCAGGAAGATTAGCATTTTAAGGATCTGATCTGTTGCCTATGGAAGTCAATGAGACTTTTCTACTGCCAGAAATCTTGACGTAGAGGACATAGTATACTCCCTATCCCAACGACAGGAAAAACTCCTTTTAAAATTCTCCAGCAACAGCTTTCCCTGTGCAGTGAAAGGGGAAGTTAAATGACCTATTCCACTTCACCTCAAGTGCTATTTGCAGAGAGAGCTCCATTTGGACCACGGCAAGCTGACTGTTCTCATAACTGTGACATTTCTCTGCACAATCAGGGTCTCTAGGTTTGTGTCTCTGCAGAGCAATTCCTGCTCCCACTTGCAGCTTTCTCAGTATTTTCCTTTTGCTGCTACCGTGCTTTGGAATGAAAGAGGAGGAAGAAAAGGAGAGCGGGAGATTGCTGCCCTTGCTGAAATGATCAGTGGAAAGCACTTTGCCTTCTGTCTTAAAATCAGAGCCGTGCAAGCAGAGCTGTTACAGGTCCTTACAAAAAAAACAAAAACAAAAAAACAAACCCTAGTTTATCTCCTAATAATTAGAAGAAGTTAAGATTGAAAGAGTACAAGTAGTTAAAGGCAGACTAGAAGGTTATGCAAAAAAAAAAAAGCCTGTAAATTAGGTTTCATAATAAAATTATTGTCACCCTTTAAAATAAGTTGACCTTACTTTAAAACAAACAAGTTTAAAAATATCAAAATTTAGAAGTGTGAGCTGTATACAAAAAGCTGCACAGACACCTTCAAAGTTCACACCAACTCCGTTTCTCAAAAAAGAAATCTGAGGCATATACAGTACAATTGTTAATTGATAAAAGTATAAGTAATCCTAAATAATAAAAGGCAAATAGCATAACATTACTATAAAATCTGCTGTTCACTTTTCATATTCAAGCACATGTAACTGCTGAAGAGAAGTTTCCCTTGTCAGTGTTAAGGGATAGCTCCATACTCAAGAGTACTCTCAAATAAAAATAAAGAATTCTGTAACTCCTGGATTGTTTGTCAATTTCCTTTTTTTAACTTCATTTTGTTAAGAGTTCCAGCTTCTCTGCAAAGGAAAACAAACATTTGTTCAATATTATTTAGTATATTTTTAATCTAATATTTATACTACCATTATCCCACTTGAAAAAACTCAAAGGAAACCGGAAATAGTCCTGAATTTCAACAATTATTTCAACAATAATCTCTTAGCAATTAAGGGATGTTGCAGCTGTATTTTTAAAAACAAATCCAATAGCCATTCATTCTGTGAATAACTCCATACAATTGTTCATCTTTGCAGGCACAAGTTCAGAGGATCTGTCGATCCTGCTCCATTTCAGATTTTTGCCTTCAAGGCACCAAAGCCAACAGGCAGCACCTTACTTTCTAGCACAGAGAACTGACATGCTGACTGATTACAAGTAAACCATGGACATGTCAAAGATCAGTGTTCAAACCAGATACTGCCTATGTAGACAGTAACTAACATTACCTCAGCCTGTACTGGGGGTGAGAACAACACCAGGATAGCACCACATCATCCCAGCAACCTGATACTGGAGTGTGAGGATGGGAAGCTGATGCACTCTACCAGCTGGAAGCCACACACCCACTCCCACCAGCCTTATGATTCTTTGCCACTAATTCCAGGGAGGCCTGGGTTTCTTGTCTATTCTTTACTAACAGGCTTCTTTTTTGCCAACTATTTTGCACATAAGCTCCTACTGACTCCAGTAAAAGGCCTTCAAAGGGCAAAAACAAGAAGGAGATTGTTCAGTCCAGATATTGGGATGCAAGAAGTTCACGTAGTAGTCATATAGTCAATTAAGCCATTGCTAAGCAACACAAGACACAATTCTTTCCCGTTTACACAGATTGTGAAATTTATGCAGATTTAATGCTTGTTCTAAAATTATGAGTTTGGTACAGTGCTCACAAGTATCCAATGACATTTGCTATACTCTACTTACAGAAACAATGAGCATGTCATCAAGGCAGAATCCCTTTCCCATTCCCATTTGGTGATAAAACATATAATCCACTCTATACATGTGCTTTAACAGAGCAAACATCATGAATGATGTATCAGAGATACAGTATTACACCTACTGTTTTGGATAGCTGTCTTGCTTTTTTTTCCCCTATTGGCAGCCTGACAAAACACTGTCAAAACCAGCGTTCAGAGTCATTTCTGTCTGATTAGCAAGTAGTCAAATATTTATTCATGATCTGACTGAATATGTCAGAACTGCATATTAAGTTACCCATATTTGTGTGCAACTGAACGTTAGTTATCTATTTTTGGGGGACTGGTATGTGTGTTCAGTCAGCGACATCAACAAAAAAGGTGACCTAAGAGACATAATCTGCCAATATCATTTTTGCTTCAGTTTCTGAAAGTACTTAAAAATGTTAATGAAAAAAATGTCTGTGGCAATATTGTCAGAGACCTCACTAGTGGTCCTCACGTTGGCAGTTTCTCAAGGCAATGAGGAAGAGACACATGGATCAAAGATCTTGCATTCTGCTCCTGAATTTTCATGTCTATTAGCATCCTTTTAAAGCAGTAGTGCTTTGAACAAAGTAACCTACATAAAAGTCAATTTACTTTCTAATCTTAAGAAAAAATATGATACAAAGAGCATAGATCTTCAAAAATTAAAATTTTATCTTAAGTTAGCTGCCCATTATCCACGAAGTTCCATGTGACTAACAGGAACTAGGCTAATTTCTGCACACACAGCTCATCTCTCAAAGCCATACGACTGCAGCAGTGACTTAGAAAAATCTCCCACCAACTTTGTCCAAAGCACATACACACAGACAGCTATCTAACTCCTGTGTGGTCCTTTCCACAAAGAGTCTGCAAGTCACCTTCTAAAAAAAATTAATTTCTCTTCTCTTTCTCCTGATACAAAGGGAGCCAGTTGCTTACATTCACACTGGAAGACAGAGGCAGAAACTGGAACAGAAGTCACCCAAAACTTCCCAGACCCACAGGCAGAGACAGTCTGTGCTACACTTCTTCCAGCAGCAGGTTTGATGGTGCAAAGCATAAATGAAGATACAAAGTTAGAGATGCTAATGAGCTTTCAGGATTACCCTGCCCTGCAATAACACGAGGAATAGTTTCTTCCAGCATTGGCACTGTAAGCAAACATAACCTAAAACTCTGTTATCAGTAGATTCTTTTCGGGGGAAGAAATGTACTTAGGGCCTCACATTTAACTACTTGAGTCCAAGCACTTAAACAATTAACCAGGAGTGCTTACACAGGCATGGCAATCTGAGAGATGGAGGTCCTTGTACGGAGAACACTTGCCCAACAACTGAAAATCCTGCAGGCCTGAGCACATAGGGATTAGATTACCAGTTGAGCAAATTAGTTAAACATGTGCTCAGGGTTGGAGGATTTTCAGTTGTTATGCAACTGTTCCGAAAAACTTCATACCAGCCTCCAGATGAAACATGCAGGAGTGGTGAGAAATGGAGCTGTAGGAAAGAAGTCATGGGAGAGAGAGGAGCAAGGAAAACAGTTGAGCAGAATGGAAAAAACAACCCCAGAACACCTCATTCCATCTCAATTTTGGTCCCCAAGGTAAACAAAGCTTTGGTGAAAGAACACCAAGGTTAGCATGGCCCGGGTTCAGGGCAAAGCTGGGGAGCTGGTATTCCATGCAGTGGGACAGTGCTGGTGTGACCCTCCTCACACAGGATGAAAGCCAACCACCAGCACGGGACAAACTGAAGGAAGAGAGCAGTGGAGGTAGGACACGGAAATCACAGGCAGCTGAGGAAGGCTCCAGGCTGCAAGTGGTTTGGAGACTAGAAGAGAAATCTGCTGAGGTGCTAAACGTGCTCTCACATGCCTCCCTCTCCACTGCTGTCAGAGACAGGATCCTGGGCTAGATGGAATCTTGGTCTACCTCAGATTCATTCTCCTTTTCTTCTGAGCACTTCTTCTGAATAGTGAAAATAGAGGACAGATTTCCTGGGCTATCTGAGACTGGTGTAGAACAGCAGTCTACTGGAACACAGCAAGAAGCCCAGTGAAGAAGACAAGGAGGTCAGTGGGTAGGAGGGAGTGAGGCACAGCATGCTGACCTCAGTGGAAATACATGAAATCACTGCTCCATCATAACTGAAGGCAGGTTTCAAGTTTTCTTTAGTAATGAGAAAGTAGTTAAGGACAAGGTCTTCTCAACACAGCCTCGAATTGCACCATTTATAACTGGACTAAAAATGACCCTTCCAAAATTACTTCAGAAAAAGCAAAATTAAAGCTACATGCCTTGGCAGCTAACAGGGATTTGAAAACTAACAGGTGTCTTCTATCTTCAGCTCACTAATACTGGAGAAAGGAGAATTTTGTTTACAATACAGTGTAGCACTGACTTAGTCCTCTGCACTCCTCCTGATAAGAGGCTCTCAGTGACCACAGTTCCTTTTGGAAGGTTATCTGCAAAAAAACCTTTTGCACACTGACATGGATTTTTGCAATGCAGCACTGTCATCACGTCTCTCCCAGAGTCCTCTGCTCCCAGTGGCTTCCTCTCAGGAAGCAGGTATGTCAAATGAGATCCCTCACCAAAGAGACACCTTACCAAATGTGCTTAATTTTAGTATTAGAAAAACAGTTCAGTGTAACTACAATGAGCAATCTAGGAAGCAGGCATTATTTCTTACTCCAGTATCTCTGAACATAAAAAAATGAAGCTTGCACTAATGTATGAAGTTCAGGCCATACAATCAAAGCTTCTTTTCAAGTTGGACAGGCACACAGATGTCACAGAAAGATGTGTGATATCCTGAGAATTCATTTTATGCTGCAGTACCCTCCTGCAAGTTAAGACATCCTGCTCTCCTATTAAAAACTGGGTGAGATTTGAAGGAGGAATGGGAAGGGAAAGATTTTAAATACCTTTACAAATCATATTCCTACATTCTGAATCTTCAGAAGGGCTGGGTAAGGGAAGTTGTATGCTTATTACTACTAAGTATCAGTGAACTCAAAAAAGTAGACAACAACCTGCCATAGTCAACGAGGTATTCTGATATTTAGCATTTTACTATTAAATTAATAATTGTTATATATACAAACCTCTTCTTTCGTTTTCTTATTTTCTGCTCTAAGCTCTTCATATTCACCAATAGCTACACAAGAAAAAAAAAAAAAGAGAGTTAATATAGCAGCACCTCTTCCCAAATTAGCTCTCCTTTTCATTAAATTGAAAACTCTTCTGTGTGCTTACACAGACTTCTTAAATAACATGGGTCATAAACTTCACTAACAGCCTATTAATGGCCTATGAACTGGATATCCTTCTAGAATTGAAGCAATTAGAAAGCATCTGAAAAAGATGGTAGCTCCCAAAACAATCAATTTTTGATCAATGTAGAGTTAAACAATCTCATTGACTGAATTCAAAAACACAAGGTGAATATACTGGTTTGCAGTCACCATTTTAATCCCACACTGGCTCAGGTTACAGATCAATGCCAGAAAACACAGTTAATGCCATACATAGGTACCTCCAGAGTAGCTGAGCACCTTTCTGTATTTATTTGTTTATTAACATTTTCTTCCAACAAGAGTCCTATGAAAGGTACTTTTTGTCTTTAAACTCCCCATGGAGACAAGAAAAGACTGTACGATTTGCCCAAGATCACACAAGAGCTCAGCTGCAGGATCAGCAGGAAAGGGATCAACCTCCAGGATTCTGGGAGGCCATTGTTTCAAACCAGTAAATAATGTGCAGAAACAATCTATCAGCTACCAATTAAACTTTCAGTTTACTGCATATTTTTGTGTGCCCCTCCTAAACCTTTTATTTTACTGCCTCAGGGATGTGCCATAATTGCCACAACTTCCCAATTCCATTCTTCTTTCAGTGTGTGCCACGTGGGCTGTTCAGCCTTCGAGACCACAGAAATTTTATTGGCACCAGAAAGAAGCTGAATACACCTCCAAACTTAGAGAAACAAGCCTTTCTAGAAAGGAACACTGGTCAGTCTTCAAGACATACTGCAAGAGTGGAATGAAGGGACTGTTGACATCACTACAGATCTTATTCCAGTCCCTCGGCAACTCCTCAAATTTTGCCCTGTACCTAGCAGAAGCTATACTAGCATACAGGATTTCAAGCTAATTTAAACTGGATAAAGGGTATGAATAGATAGTTTTCAGCTGCTAATATCAGAGATGTTAGAGTTTCCTCTTGACATGTCTTACCCTACATCTGAAGACATGAACACGTAGACTGCTAGATCAGCCACCTGAAAACCTACTACCTCTTTCTAGCTTTAGACAGTTAAACTTCTTCAAACAAGAAGCTCTTACAAAGTTACACTTTACACTGCTGTGACAGTCTTCTCTCCCCTCCCCAGCATTTCAAAATCTGCTGAAATAAAATTAATTCAACTCACTCCTGAAGGTGAGGTCTGGCATCACTGTTCTGCCTGCCTTCAGCATGCAGCAGCACACAAGTGCCTCAGAGGCAAAACCCTCAAATTAGCCTAATTTCTGTCTTCTTCAAGATCACATCATTTTAGAGATGAAGTTTGGGATACAGGCAGCAGAATTAGCTTCTGGCTAGCAACTCAAAACAGGACTCTGCTCCCTGTGTGCCCTGGCCAGCAATGGGGTCATGACAAGACCCTGCTGACTGTATTAGCTAGAAAGAGAATACAGGAATGACAGAAATCTCTTAGCCAGAATCTCAGCTCTGTTGTGATCGACCCATGTAGAAAAATTTCTAGGCTCTCCAAGAAAAAAAAGTTAAATAAAAAAGCTTAAAGTGAAGTCTACATGCAAACTCACAAGAAAACTGTTAAATCAAAGAGATGGAAAAAATCCTCACTCCTGCTCATCCAAGTAAAAAGGGAAATCTAAAGAGTCGAACAAATAAAATCAGGTTTCTTAAAATTGTGCCCTGCATCCCTGCACCAGTAAAACCAAGGTCTCCTACCCATCCCTTTACTTGCCCCCACTTCTTATCTACCCAATTTCCTGCCTGCCTCCCGTACTCAAGAAGCAGAAGAAAAAACACAACAGGCAGATGAACAGGCAAGAAACCATGCTGCTGCAGTTGCTCCAAGACAGAGCACCTACAGTGCAATAAACATGTTTCCTACTCAGGAACACAAAGCTAAGCCTCCTGATCACTGTTCCACTTTCAAACCATTTCCCTGTTCCCCGGAGGAAAGCAAGGGAAGAGATTTCTAGCATCCAGATGCAAAAAAAAGGAATGAAAACTGTTATCAACAGATACAATTCAAGCTTCTTCATACTTGAAAACTGCTACTGTTTGCCCACCTTTAAGGCAAACTCATACTTGCTACTCGATACTTTATAAATGGTTGAAAAATATAGATTCGCCCCGCCTTTAACAGCTCTCTTCATATGCTCCCTGAACAGAGGACTCTGAATCACGAGCCCTTAAGGCATGGATACAAGAACAAGCTACCAAAAACAAGAATACTTACACAACAGTCCAAAAATCCCCAGTAAGGGCTCACCTGGGTGAGACTGGGAATTAAACTGCCTGTTCAGGGCAGCCCTTCCCTCTTTCACTGCGGATCCACAGCAGGTTTGTCGTGGAATGCAAACAGAAACTCTGCAGCCACTTCACGCTGCACTCACACCCTTTCTTCTGTGCCTTTTTACTGTGCCCACCCCCTCACTGTCACTGCAAAACTTTAGTTCTTCCTTGAATACAGCTAATGCATAGTAAGGATCTGATATCTTAAAATCAGGTTGTTCATCCTGGATGGCAACCCCATCTGCTGTGGATCAGATTCTCTGCAAAGGCAGAAGTTGAAAGTTGGTGGATTTTATTTTTTAAACATTGGGGGGAATTATTGGGAAGTTCTGATACGAAGTTTTTCAAGTGTTTAATGTACAATGAAGTTTTGAGGCCATCTAAAAAAAGGCCTACATACATAACCTTCACTGAAGCACCAAAGGGCATAAAGGAAACAATGATCTCTTTGCTCTAGAACTGACCAGAACAGTCAGTAACTGGAGGAGTACAAGGCAACAGCTCACATGTTCCAAATGCCATACAGATTATTTAGCCTTAAAACCCCTCTTTGGTAGATTAGGAGATATCATTACCACTCTTTATAGATTGACAAGCAACAAATCCTGTTGTACAAGGACTTCCCTAAACTTTCTCCAAGAGATAGAACTCCTTCTCCTTAACCCATGAAGGCACTGACACAATATACGTGACAGCTTCTTCACCTGAGCAACTGAAAACTTCTTACACGTCATCCTGACTCATTCAGATTATGCTTTATATAATTTATCCTGGAATAAAGAAATCTCTTCACATTTGTGGTGAATGAAACAAATAAGTGAAGACAGTTCACTAAAGGTGCTACTAAAATTCCAGAACTGTATATCATTTTCTTAAAGAAACAATATTGTAGCATATACTGGTAGTAAAATGCCCATGTTGAACTCATTAGTCCCCAGTGAATCCTGAATAACTGTAACAAATACGTATGAGAGATCTCTTGGGATACTGTTGCTGTCTGACACTAACTTTATCCCTAGTAGAATAATTCCTGATATACAGCAGTATGATATATACAATTTATCAGGACACAAATTGCATTTTTCTGCTTCAGGCTATCTTTACAGAGTATGAGGGCAACACTGCAACTTCAAGACTAAGGAGAGAAGAAAGCTGGGAAAAGGAGAAAATAACCAAATATTATGGGCTACAGCTCTTAACCCACCCCAAACATATTCCCAGCCATCCCTGCTCTTTCTTACGGTAAAACAATAAAACCCCAAAACAGCCAACACGAGAGAACACAGCATGTTCCTTCACAACAACAAGCACACATTCACCAACTTCTCACTCCACAGCTCAGCTGGCCAGAGGGGACTGTCCTGTGAACAGTATCAATGCACTTTATCTCCACTAAATTAAGTAGGCAACTTTGTACGCAGAAGCTCCTTTAAATATAACTTAGTCTTTTGATTTTTATTTGTGAATCTGTGTCTCCTGAACCGGGATTTGCTACCAAAAGACAAGTATTACCTAAATTAGATGTTTTCTGTATTAGACACTTGCTATGGCTAAAAAGCACTTATTAGTAAAACAAGGTCATAAGGGTAAAATATGTAATGACTATAATTCACAGTGAACAACAGAAAAGACTCCTCCATTTGCACAGAGCGAGGTGGTGAGACTCTTCCTACTCTTTTTATTGAAAAAATAATCAACCCCTTTTCCAAAGCTGTATATTAAAAAACAGAAATTAAAGGGAAAAAAACCCAACACCACAAACTTTAAAAATGCTACATGCATATACCTTAGCATTTATGTTGCAAATCAGGGTGGCCTTTGAGTAGACTGAGAGCCCTTCCATGCCAATTCAATAAGTAATGCCACTTCAGCATTTCAAACCTACTTATTTAATCAAAAAGTAAGTAGAGCTGTCAAAGGAAGCAAGTGTCATTCCACTGCTTATACATCTAGACTATGGACCAGGCATGCATGTACTGGTAGAGGCAGGAGAAAGAGCTTACAGTGCAAAAAGTCCTCTGCTCCAGATGAAACAATCTATTCTAATTAAGCCATTTTTTGTTGGTAGAAGTAAACTAACACCTGGCTTTTCGGATGTATCATTAGAAACATAATTACCCCTGTCAGAACCAGAAGCTTTAATAGAATTGCTGCCACCACATTCCTCCTCCCAGTGTACTTGGAGCAGGAAGAATGAGGCCAAATGTCTCTCAAACAGGTCAACCTAGAAGCACAGTATGCACAAGACCTGTGAAGTGCTGTCAAGAGGATAAACAAAAGCCAAAAGGGATGAATTTTTCTCTTGTTCCCCATTTTAGGCTCAAAGATCCCTTTTGCCCAGACGATCTCAATTTCAACAGGATGTGGTACAGCACCAGTCACGTGCAAACTACTTCAAATTGATGCCTGGGCAGCATTTTTAACTCCTCCTTCTGTAAAGGTGAATCTATGTGATGGTGTTATACTCCTTACTTTACAGTGACTCCAAATCCTGACTCAGAGTATATAAACCTATTATTAGGCCTAAAGCTTACATGGACAAACCAAGCTTTTGCTCACAAATCATCAGCTGAAACTATACAGCTCAACTACCAAACGGCCCTTAAAAACAAACAAATAAAAATCACCTGTGTAAATACACTTAAAGGTAAGTGTTAAGTACAATTCCTGTCAGTCAGACCCTGCATCTATGTTCCCATATGCTTTGGTTTTACTCAAATCTGGGAAAGAGTGTACAAATAAATTTTTTTAATGAGACCCCAAATTTGCAACCTGCAGTCTTACAGCTTCCTGGAAACTGGGCAGGAGAACCAAACACACCACTGCCTGATAAAGCCCAACCACCTAAGTTCACACCAAAAGATTTGCCTTTTTGAGTTTCTGAAAACCAGACATGGTTCAACACAAGAAACTGAAGCAGGAAAAACATTCCAGAGTAATATACGAAGAAAACACTCCAGCAGGATGGGCTCTGCTGGGGAAGGATGGCTGCTGTGTGTGAACATATACACACACGTACACTGGAAAAAATCTGCAGAGCAGATGACTACAGAGGGGAACACAGCAGCCAACAAGGTGTCCTAGGAAATTCCTCTGGCCATAAAAATTACCCACCTGCCATAAAGAAAAATAAATTTACCAAATCACATTAAGAGCTTGTCAATAGCATATTCCTAAATAGCACTACTCTGAGATATTGCTGTCAGATTGTCAGTCTGCTCTGTTCCTTAGAAGATATATGATATGAGCTTATTCAAAGGTTCTGACATTCTAAAAAAAGTTTTAAGATCAAATAGATCTTAATTAAAACAAAAAAAACCCACAAAAAAACCAACCAACCAACCAAACAACACATGCTTGTCAATGTGAGTCACAATGCTTGGGACGAGGGACTAGAGACTGGAAATCATCACACTTCATCAAATCCAACCAGTAAACACAGAGCAAGACTAGACCTTTCAGACTTATTAAAAAAATCCAGGCAATATAAACTTGTTCAGTATATACGTAGTTATCAATAGTTGTTAACCACTGTAATGTAGCAAAATGACCAGAAATGTGACTGTGACAGTGGCATTGCTGAAGTTCAATTTTACCTAGTTTATAACTCCAGGTATTTTGGTTGCTGACTGCTGTTTTCAACTGAACAGAAAAGCAACTACGTCAGAAGGTAACTCTGTCTTTAAGAGCAAAGTACCTACAGTGCCAATAAAACCAAAGAGAAACAAGGCAATCTTTCAGGCAGGTAATCAACTACTGTTATGATTCAGCTGTTAGTCAAGTTTGCTACAACTCCACAGGTTCTACAAACAATCACTAATAACACAAGATTTTGCCCAGTTGATTTGGTTTTGGTTTTGTTTCGTTTTTATAATTATAAGGGCCGGTTGAACAGAAGTGTGCACCACTGGAATTACCACTTCGAGTTAGGCAATAGTAATATTTATAGTGGATCTGCTTTATTAAACCAAGCCATCTCAGAAAACTATTTGAGGATTAAAACTCAAGCAACACTTTTAAGTCCTAAATATCAACACAGAGATCATGTTCCTTTGTGGTGCTCACCTTAAACTTGGTAATGGAGGAAGCTGAAGAATGATCAGTATCAGGTATCTGAGTCTAACACACAGGACTTGGAAAATTCATCATGGGTGGGAGATAAGCATATCTTGCACACAGAGCTTCAGTGTCCTTGTTGCCATTCAGAGCTCTGCCAAACAGCCAAGTGAACTCGCCCAAGCCCCAGACATCCTCACAGCTGCCACTGAGAACGGAGCGGGCGGCTACAAAACACCGCCTCGGGTTCAATCCACGGCCCTTGATTAGGAAGAGCATGAGCAGCAGTGGGGCTGTGACAGCAGCCAGCCACCACTGCTCTTTGCTTCCCCTCCACCTGCTGCATCACTTCTCAGACAGTTCATTTTCCTGGTGTCAGGCAGGTTTCTCAAGACTAGAAAAACACATCCTGAGAGAGAAACCAAGCAAGGGCTACTGAATGAATGTTCTCTGAAACCTCTCCAAATCAATTTGTGTTTTTCAGAAATCTGACTACAGACCATAATGCTACAGTAATCTGAAACCATACACCACTCTAAATGCAATAAAGATAAGACGAGTAAGTACTCATTACCCCAAATATTCAGCGACAGCAGATCCTTCAACCAACCATATCTATTTCCAAAATAATACCGTTATCTACATCCGGAAGCAATAAAGAGGAAAATAAAGAAACTTTCTCACCTCCTCTTTTCATGCTGCATCTGTTTAACAGACCACTCTAAACTTACCTGAGGCAAGTGGGCAGTACCTAGAATAGTCTTGTTTTGTTATCAGTAAGAATGGAGAGGACATTATCTATTCAAACTTACAACATATAAAGACTAAGCAAATTTACTTACCTATAGTAACAATATTTAGTTCATTACTGTTAGAATAATTCTATGCATCTCATTACCTTTTATTGCTTAGATTTTTTACTTTGGGCTCCTCAGACTTGTCAGTTAACACAATTTAACAATTAATTTAACTATGTGTGCTACCATATTTTTTGTATAGTTTTAGATGCAAAACAGGATATAGAGGAGTATTTCAAATTTTTTTCCACGGGCTAACTTTTCACCCATCTAAAGCAACTTTCTCATCAGCAATACAATCACTAAAGCCTATGCCAGCCTCACAACAATATACCATAATTCCTATGTTTAGGGATGAACAGCAACAACCACCAAGAACAGCGCCTTATAGGACTGGGTTTGCCAAGTACAGTTGCTATTTCAACAGCTCAAGTGGATCTTAGACAGCCAGTCCTCAAGTTACAGTAACTTTCCCTTGGACTAATTCCTGTAGTCCTGTAAAATTTCATTAGAGATTAAAGGATACCCAGCCTACTGGAGCAGAAGACTTTCATACAGCAGAACTAAAGCCCCACTCTAAATAATTTCAAGAGGCTTGGTTTTCTTTAAAGATTAACCCAAACATATCTTTTTTGCAACTGATTATTGACATTTTAACAACTATCCTCTTGGCACAGACAACTCCTCTGGAGGCAACAGTACTGGAGGGAAGCAGTCTGTCAGCAAAAACCCACAGATTTTTAGCCTTATTTTTTGGTCCCAAAGTATCAAAACACACGGCTATAAGATTATCATTTTACACCCACTGAACCCTTCCAAGGCAGAATCTAACCTGTGCAGCTGGTCATCATGGATTTCCAATCCTGAGTGTACAACAACCAAAAAAGTAAGTGCCAGAGCAGGTCATAAACAGACCATTAACATTCAGATGAAATTTGGTTAGGAAAAGCTTCTGCTATGCAGCAAAGGTGGTCAAGCACATTTACAGTCAGAATGAATGGTGGAAAAATGGGTGCTGATCACACTGCCATAATTTCACTGTTTTACGTAACTTTGTCCAACAGGTCTTTTCCAAATAGCTCCTCCCAGGCTCATAGGAGACCAGGAGAACCCAGTTGTGGGAATTACCAGCAGAGGATTACAGTGTGGCTACTTCAGACCTACGGCTTCTGAGAGACAGGAGGCACCAGGCACTTGATGCACACTCACAAGCAGACGCCCAGAATTTAAACGGCTGGTAAAGCTGGATCTTCAAACATTGCCTACATGATTAACTAAGGCAAATACTTTGCTGGATCAACCTGGTTGAGGGATAGACTGACCAACGGAGTTACAAAATGGGGTGCTCCATAAGCATCCAAGCTCTTTTCCATGCCCCTTCTTCCAGAGGATTAAAGATGACAGTGTGTTAGTTTCCGAATCAGAGCACGCACTCCTGAAACTGCCCGTGCACCACGCGGAGGCACCGGACTGTTCTACAGCAAATCAATTTCCAAAACAGAAACTGACTCAGGCGCGGCACCGAACCAGCCCGGGACAGGCACTGCCCTCCATTCCCACCGCAGCCACACTCCACCCAAACTGAGGGCGCACCACGGCGAGCCCGGAGCTATCAGCGGGAAGCGTGCTCACCGATGGGCAGCGGGATGGCAGGGTTTGGACGGGCTGGGCTGGGATCGGGTCCTGCAGCGCTGAGCGGGAGGTGGGACACGATGCCAGGTGAGGCACAGCGCGGCCCTCCACGCGAGGCTCGGCTCCCCAGAGGGATGGCGAGGCGGGGATGGGGCTCCCTGGGGAGCAGCCCCCGGTGCTGGCCGTGTGACCCGCACACGGAGCACACTGCCCCGGCTGCCATGTGCTGCAGCGCCTCGGCCTCCCGCCATCGACCCCGCGACGCCGCGCTCACACCACCACGGCATCAGCGAGGCTGGAAAGGACCTCCGCGATCATCGAGCCCGACCCATCTCCACCTGCGGGCACCGGGGCAGGCGCTCACACGGGGAAGAGCCGACACCTCCCACCGCCCCGATTAATTTTACTGCGGCTGTTACTGTGTCCCTCTGCCTGAGCAGAGAAAGAGGCCGGGGAAGGGGGGCTGTGGGACGCCCAGGCCGCGCCCGCCCCGCCGCGCCCCGTTCCCCTCGCCCCGCGGCGGCCGCGCTCCCGCCGGCCGAGCCTGAGCCCCGCGGGGGGAGCCGCGCTCTTCCAGCGCCGGAGGCGGCGGCGCCGCCCACCCCTACCTTGGTCCTTGAGGCTGGCGAGGCGCTCCAGCTGCTTCTCCTCGTCGGAGCTGTTCATCGTGCCCCGCCGCAGCCACCGCCGCCGCGGCCCGGCGGCTGCCCCGCAGCGCTGCGCCCCGCCCCGCCGAGCG
>NW_020884915.1:6997154-7045489 GCF_003945725.1 Corapipo altera | reverse complement strand
CGGCCCGCTCCGCTCTGCACATGCCCAGACTCCCGCGGCGCCCCAGTGAGCATGTGCGGGTGCGGGCGCGGCGGCTCCGCGGGCAGCGCCGCCGGGCGGGGCGCGGCGGGCACGGGGTACCCTGAGCGCCCTCAGCGCCCGCCCCGAGCCTGCACGGGCACGGCCCGGCGGGGAGCGGAGACACGGAACCCGTTCGGGTGGCCGAGACCTCTGAGGTCATCGAGTCCAGCCTGTGACCGAACACCACCTTGTCACCCAGCCCATGGCACTGAGGGCCACGTCCAGGCTTTCCTTAAACACCTCCAGGGACGGTGACTCCACCACCTCCCTGGGCAGCCCATTCCAATGTCTGATCACCCTTTCTGCGGAGAAATTCCTCCTCATGTCCAACCTAAACCTCCCCTGGCACAGCTTGAGGTCGTTTCCTCTCATCCTATCCCTTGTTCCTTGGGAGCAGAGCCCGACCCCCACCTGGCTACACCCTCCTGTCAGGGAGTTGCAGAGAGTGATGAGGTCCCCCCGAGCCTCCTTTTCTCCAGGCTGAGCCCCCCCAGCTCCCTCAGCTGCTTCTCACAGGACTTGTGCTCCAGACCCTTCACCAGCTCCATTGCCCTTCTCTGAACTCACTCCAGCACCTCAATGTCCTTCTTGCAGTGAGGGGCCCAGAACTGGGCACAGCACTCGAGATGTGGCCTCACCAGTGCCAAGACCAGAAGGACAATCGCTGCCCTGCTCCTGCTGGCCACACTATTCCTGATCCAGGCCAGGATGCCCTTGGCCTTCTTGCCCCCCTGGGAACATGCTGGCACATGTTCAGGCACTGTCGATCAGCACCCCCAGGTCCTTTTCCACTGGGCGGCTTTCCAGCCACTCTGTCCCCAGCCTGCAGCACTGCAGGGGGGTGTTGTGGCCAAAATGTAGAACCCAACACTTGGTCTTGTTGAACCTCATGCTGTTGGTCTCAGCCCATTGATCCAGCCCGTCCAGATCCCTCTGCAAACGAGAGGAAAAATCCAGCGGGTCCCCTGGCCCGTGGAGGACACGTCCCCATAATCCAGCTGGCATGGTCAGCAGAGGCCATGACTCCTTTCCCTCCAGACCCCAGGCAGGGTCTCCCACATGGTCAGTCCCCCATGAGCCAGGACAAAGCCATCCTTCTCCACTCCCCACACAGATGCTGGTGTGGTGCTGCGTCTTTAATAAGCCCTTTTGCATGACTTCCATAGGGCAACTTTCCAATAAGGATCCCTGCACAGCCCAAAGGAGTGATGGGAACATAAAAGTGCTGTTTGAGTGCCTTGGTACAAAGAAGGCTAAAAGGTTTAAAAAAAATAATAATTTGAAGGTTGCATTTCTGTTTGTGAAGATCCAAGAGAAACAACTACATGCCAGTGTCCAGCACTTAATGGCAATTTTGGAACAACAAGAAGGTGAAAGGCTTTGACAGGGACCTGCTATGTTCCTTTCAAAAGAACACACTTCTCTCTGCTGTTCTCTGATGATCCCTGTTCTGAAAAAGGAGGGGATCCAATGATAACCTCTCTATTAAATTGATTACCTTACCCAGCTTATTCCAAGGCTGACACTGCAGAGGTTGTTTGTGCTTCTGCTTTTTGCTGAGTTTCAGTTGCAGTCAGCTGAGCAGCAGCTATCTTCAGATTTGCATGGGCAAAGGTACAGTTCACATACCTCCCTCTCTCCTTCTTTGGCAAACACCCATTGATCACCATGGCAGACAGGTCAGAACACACAGCATTGCCACAGATGTGGCAATATTAGTTAGAAATACCTGAGAATAAAAGGAAAAAGACCTCTCTGCAAAGCGTTGCTCAGTTACCTCCTTTCTGTGTTCCCTAGTTTTCCCATTTTGACCTACAAAACCTTTAAAACATGAAGAGATTCCTTATGGATGCTTTACAGCATTTTGTGTCCTAGAGGTAGTTAATAACTTGTATACCATCCTGGAAAGAAGCCAGGAGATCCACGTGAGCTAAGCTGGTGTCTCAGAAGTGTGGTATGCCCAGGTAAGACAAAGGAGGCCTTGCAGGCAAGTTCATAAGCTAGTCAGCTTATTTTGAACTAGTCAGCACAAAACACCTTAAACTGTACCAAATGCAAAGTTATAAATTCATGTTCCTAGTCATATGCAAAGAATGGAAAATGACCTTGGAAAACGAAGGCTCTGTAGAGGAAGTGGGAGGCAAAGTAATTATGTAAGTGCTGCCAGTAAGGTACTGCAGGAAAAGAATGGGAGTATGCTGACAGCAAGGAAAAGGTTTCTTCTGTAATATTGGCAAGACCAAAATGAATCTACTGTGTCCAGTTCTCAAAAAAATGATACAGAAAAATTTATGGAGAAAGCACAAGAGAAAAAAAAAAAAGACCTAGAGCTTGAGGAGAGTTCTTTGCAATCAGAGACCTTAAACCCTTGATCTTTTTAACTGAGCAAAAAGGAAACAAATTATTGGGTTAAGGTAATCTGACAGGAGAATACTTGAGGGTTTTTCAGCCTAGCAGAAGAGAGTCGATCAGAATCTGTGTCTGTAACCAGAAGCTAAAAGTAAAAGCTACAGATAGAGTCACACATCAATAACTGCCTCCATTTGAAGGAACACAGAGGTCCTGTTTAGGTCCTTAGAGTTCTGGGATGACCTCAGTTTTGAATGGCCCCCACGTTAAGTCAGAGCAGTTTTGGGCTGACTGTTGGCTTCCTGTTGGCTTCCTGTTGGCTGCCTGTTGGCTTCCCTTCAGCCACAGGTCTAATTCCAAGCCCCTCTTCCCACTGCTGATATAATTCCCCTTCATTTCCAAACCAGTTTCTTTCATGCAGTGTAATAGCAGGATTTGCAAAAGAGTCGTTGTACGTTGCTTGTCCCTGCACCGTGCCAAGACACCGGACACTTTCATCCTTAACAATGTTCCGTCTGTTGTGTTCAGCCAGAACAGGGCATAAAATCTCTTTGATATCTGCAGAGACAACAAGTCAATTCTTCCATTATTTTATTTATTTATTCAAGTTAAAGTGTTTTGTCTACATCAAAAGAATTCACTTCTGTAATTTCTATATCGCAGCTTCATAATTTTTCTTCTTGTTTTTATTCACACCTGCATCCAGATATAATACCTTGAAAAGTCAGCATTTAAAACAAGGATCTCCTCATTGCAGACCATTGTGGTTGCAATACTGGGATGGGTACCACTACAACATTATTATTTATTATTATATTAATAATATTATTATATTAATCGGCTCTTGCTTATCTTTTTCTAGGTTAGAAGATGTCTGAAAAGTTAATTCTATTACTAAATTTGCTAATGGATTCCCCTAAGGATTTAATATCCCCAGAAATGTTTCTCTAGATCATGAATTCAGTTCATTGTTTTCAGGGTTATTTTAAATAGGAGTTAGTTTGTAGTACCTATTTTTATGTAATATAATGTCCACATTGTGATTTGATACACAGTCAGTATCAAGGATGGAGTCACTTTTTACAGGACATGACATGTCCTGGATAATCCATGTCCTTTTGGAGACCAACATTCAGATTGATTCATCAGACCTCTAGGTCCTGCCAGCTCGTAGCTGAGGAGAACGGATGAGAGTCTGGCTGGTATTCTCAATTACACCATAGCCAACAATTATATAAAATAGGATAATTATACAGAAAAAAATGAAAGAGAAAAAAAATACCAAGAGGTTTTTCTTTCCTTGACTTACCTTGGGATAGATCTTAGTGAGATGTTGGACACCTCCTGTTGTTCTGACTATTGAGTGAAGCTGAAAATGACTTCCCAACATGTTTGTGTAACTCAGGCTGTTGTACCTGTGCAGAATATTACTAATAACTAGCTTGCATATAATTTTTGCTTTTTTTTTCATGGTTCTCCTCTTGGATGGGACTTTGATGAGTACTCAAATGATGGACTTGGCAAGTTGAAAATATCACAGATTGACAAACTGAAGCAACTGTTAGTCACATAATTCCTAAATTCACATAATTCCTAAATTCACATAATTCCTAAATTCATAGAATCTAGAGCGAAGAGCTAGGAATTCATGGAATCATAAAATTTTTGAATTTTGAATTTTGAAATTTTAAATCACAAAATTTGAAACAATTATCATGTTTATGAATGATTTTGTCCTGAGATCATCTAGAGACAATAAATTTTGAACTTAATCTATAAATCTTTATAGAATTTTTTTTCTTGTAAATTAGCTATTTAACATAACAACACACATAACTGTACATACAGAAGTAAAGATTCTGGTACCTTATCAAATAGGTACTGCAATCAGAAATTTGATGTAGTCGTTTTCCAGACTAAAATGTGCATAATCCTTCATCAGCCTCCTGTTGAAAAGAGCTACCTGGCGGAAACAAGTGTGGCTACAGGCTGCAGGTACCCTCAGGGCATGGCTACTGCCACACCTTCACCACTTCCAGAGCAGATGTATTTTGTGGGGGGAGGGGGGACAAGGAAAAATAAACTACATAATCACTGCACAGATAAACAACTATTAATAAACTAAAAAAAATAAATATGGCAATAGCTATTTGAGCATCTAATTAACATGATGAATAAGACTAAGCAGCTTATCTTGCTGAGGTAATGTATATTTTTCCATCAAACCAATCAGTGCTGAATAATGACTAGCATAATATATCAGGGTAAATATAAGCACTTCTTGTCTCCATAAGACGACAAATAACTAATCAGCACACATCAAAACTGGAATATAAGTATGATTAGAAATAAAAAACTCAGATAATGTGGATTAATTTGAAAAACTTAACCGTTTGATTAGAGACACTGGCATGATCTTTGCTAGTTATCTCCATCTAAGATGGCAAACACGTCTATCTGCACAGAAAAAAGGCACAAATTGATTGGGGGATAAATCAGAGGAAAATTAAGTATTTAGCATGGCATTTTTATATGCTCTAATTATACCATAATTAACAATTCGGGATATGAAATTTGCAACTATAAAATATAATAAGGCAAATTATCCCTACTCACCCTTCATAGCAGTTCATCATACTTTCTGGATGCTCACCTCGTGTAATTTGGTAGAAATAGGTGCTTCCTCTACCTGCCAGCACAGACAGGTGGGGGATTTCCCCCGCTGAGGTGTGAACACCTGCCAGCATCTGCAGGGACACACGTTTAGAGGTAACAAATGGCTCACTGGTGACTCACTATGTTTCTAACAGAAAAATATGAGATCTGCTATGCTTCAAGCCTGTCACACTTTTGGAAAGCTAGAAATTGAGTCGCTTTCCAGACCCCTTTCCTGAAGTGGTGGACTTTGTTTCACCAGTATCACTTGGGAGACTGTGTCTCACCAGTTGCAGTGGCTTCTCTGTGCTCCTCTGGGGTTCTTCTCTGCTTTATTCTGCAGCAATTTGGATAACTGGGCTCTCAGAGCAGAGAAGAAGAGGGTGTGTATGGGAATGTCCTTGCAAGAAACATTATCGTGTCCTGTTTCTTCTTAGAAACTGCGTTACTGGGTTCACTCAGAGTATCTGGGAATTATTTTGTCCACTTTGAGGGAAGGAATAAGCTGCTGACTGAGCCACTACAACACTTCTGTAAAGCCATTTTAACACATTTTTTGCTGTGGATGTTACACCTGTGACCTGAATCATTAAAAACTTAATTTCTGCAGTAGCTCTGTCAGTAACAGCTCTGCAGCTCAAGAGTTTGCAGTCCCTCTTACTGTTCCCAAATCAATTTCCTTCATTTCAGATGGAAAATTTTGCACAATTTAATATTAATTATTGATTCTTAAGTGTTTTAGTATTTTTCTTTACATGTAAAAGAGAGACTTCACCAAAGGGCCTTTGAGGCAATTAAAAGACTGGAGTAGGTTGCCCTTGAGTGAAAACTGAGAGAGCTGGGATGACTGCTCAGTCAGGAGAAGAGAAGGTTCAGGGGGGAACTCATCATTGTGTACAAATATCTGGTGGGAGGTTGCAAAGATGATGAGTCAGGCTTCTTCCAGTGGTTTCCAGCAACAGGAAAAGAGGCAGGAGGCACAAAATGTAACACAGGAGATTTCCTCAGAACATCAGGAAACACTTTTTCACTGTAACAGTGACCAAACACTGGCACAGATTGCCTAGAGAGGTTGTGGAGTCTCCATCCTTGGAGATACTTAAAAGTCATCTGGACGTGGTCACAGACAATCGGCTCAAGGTGGCCCTGCTTGAGCAGGGAGGTTGGACAAGATGACCCCCATATGTTCCTTCCAACCTCAACCAGTTTGTGAAAGACACTCTTCCTCCACTGATACCTCTGGTCAGATGCTGTCTCTGCTAAGGTGTTGTGCAGAGGAAAGGTGAGCTGGTAAGACTGCATGTCAATACATCTACTTAAAAAAGAGTCTGACGCTCCCCACTACAAAAGAAGTGACTCCACGTGGCCTTATCAGCACTCTGGTAATTCCATAAACTGCCTATTAACAGGTGTCTGATCTGCATAGTCCTCATCTGCAAATACTGTAACAGCATGTATTCCCAATGGTCCCTACAGTTACAATGTGTTATGTGATGATAAATGTCAATAGCAAAGAATTCCTCTTTTTCCCTATCAGATTGGGTGAAAAAAGTAAATCTTAGCCATGTAGGATCAAGTATCTCTGTTCTCATAGTTTCACTGTGAAACATGGACATAATCAGATTTTGATGATGGCAGATGTTTATGATGGGAGAAATCTTAAGAAAGAACACACTGGTTGTTGATGAAGTGTCACTGAATACAAAAAGTTATTCCTTGGTAAGTTGTTCCTGGAGCTTGCGGTGCTATTTCAGACCTTGTTCTTTGATAAGCAACTAACATCATGTCAGACTAAATAATAAAATCAGTTAGTTAGAAACTTAAATATGTAACTGTACAACAGTCAAGGTCTCTTGGTACTGATCATAAACATGTTAATAGACCATTCATTATGCATAGCTTTTGAATTCAGTGCCACTCATTATTTTGCCTACATCTTTATTATGCTGCTCTACAAAGTTGCTTTCATAATTAATTTCTACAGAAAGGGCAAGTCATTTCACTTATATTAAGCAATTTTGCAGCTTATGATGAAAAATAACCTGTTGCCCTGTTTCCTCAACACACTTTCCATCTGGTATTTATGTGCAACTGGAACCACTTTGTCTGTCTGTCTCTCTCCCTCTCAGTTGAACTTTGCATACAGCTCAACAGCAGTTGATGCTTTTGTTCCTGTTGCAGACTTGTCCCTTTTCTGGTGCTTGCACTACCTCCATTTTACCACATAATTAGGGTCAGATGCTAGTTCCCTGAATTAAAAGGCATTTGAGCTCTCCTTCCAACAAGCCTTTCTACTCCCTTCTTGCAAAACAAAGCTGTCACATGCATTCTTTAGATGGTGTTGGATTACGTTACACCACTTGACCACACTGGCTACACTAAGATAATTATGCCAGGTATTTTGCTGATAAAAATCACCATGGCATTATTGTGTGCTGTGGAACTCTACCAATTTACTTCTGCAGAAAATTGGGTTCTTTGTAAGAATTTAGGGACAGAGACAAAGCTTGAGGTTGCCATAAGGATTCTCACCAGGTTAACCAGCTTTTCTGGAAGCCGTTCAACAAGGCAGAAATAAAGGGACCAAGGAGTAAGCAAATTAATTTCTGTAAAAATATCGGACAAACCTTCTGCCACTTGCCCAACTGTACATCCTCAGGCAGCAAAGAAATACAACCCTTGCAACACTTCATTTTGCCGATTTGCTGCACCACAGACCAGCTCTACAGCTCACAAAAACACTGTTACTGGCCATGCTATAAACAGAGATAAAGAAGTTGTGTAATCAATCTTGAAATAGAAAGTTTGAGAAGCTCATAAAGGGCTCTTCTGGAGAGAGAAAAAACTGTTCTCAGTGGAGTTTTACTGGTATTAAACTTGGCCCAAAGTGTTTGTTAAAATTTAAGAGGACTCCCTGCTCTTGGAACCTGTGCAGGACAACTCATTTCTGTGATGCCTCAGCCACCCAAATGATCTCACTGCATGGGTCAGCTGGAGCTGGGGTTTGCCCTGTAGCTTCTCAGTGTTAAGTGGCCTTTTAAGAAGTTGTGAGTTCCCACTAGAGTCTGAAACCAAGAATCACAGACAGTGAAGATAGAGCAGGACCTCACAGAAGAGCATACCCACCACGGACTGCCCCCACAGAGCCTCTTGGCTAACAGGACACTCCACTGTGTCTTCCCAATCAAAAAAGGTCATACATTAACACCTAAGAGTGAACACTGGGGGTAAAAATCCTGCTCGCCACGCCAGTTTTCAGTAACCACTTTGTGTTTAAAATTATTCTTGGTTCACCCTATTTTAACAAAATGAAGTTTACTCTATTACTTCGATGAGATTATATATACTATTTCTATCACCAGAAATGGTATATATCATCACTATTTCTTTCATGAGAAGTAATATGTATGATATTCTCACCCTGCCAGTGCTTTTGATTTGTATTCTGTTTCTACATTAAAGCTTGTTAATTAAAGTAGATGGCAAATCTTGCATTAGCCACATTTCTGAGTATGATCAGACAATTATTTGTCAGCTTAATTGCATTATTTTTAACTAACTTCCTTCACATTCCAAATATCAAGCATATCATTGCTCATATATATAATAACATACCATAAAACTGTGTGAAAATACTGCTTTATGCAAAAATGGAGGAAGTCTCAGAGAAAAAAAATTATTTCCTACATTGAACAAAACTAGTGCAATGCAACAATCTAACAAATCAGAATGTTCTCACAAGTTGAGTTGTTTTGTCAGTTGAGTGCTTGAAATGCTATCTAATGTCTCCGTGGAAATGACTGAAAGAAACAACAGATGTCTCATATTTTTGCCTTTCATGTCCTATTAAAATCAAGGGAAGATGGAAAGGCAAACAAAGGGTTACTCATCATTTTTCTCTCCTTGGAAGAAGTTCCTGCGAACACCGCCTACAAGAAGAGGCAGTTATAACTGAAAGACAAAAAGCAATTTAGATAATAATGAACATTTGTAAAAGAAAAGGTTAGTTGAGAACGCTATTCCCAAGGATAAAAGGTAGAAAGGAGGCAAGGAATTCTGCAAGCCATTCATCTGAATAATGTGGCATTGCCACTGCAGCCTTCAGCATAGCCATCTTGTATTATTGTATTGTATCTTGTATTACCAAACACATTCAGCCAGGAACCCTGAATGAGATGCTCGTGATCTGATTTGTGCTGGATACTTTTGACTTCACTCTCTCATTCAGACTTTCAACTCTGGCCTCTGAGCCACATCCCTGCTCTGCAGGGACAGAAAAGCTCTTACCTAAGTAAGGCTTGTGACTTGGAGCATCTAGCTTGATGTTTACAGCAGACCTTTAAGCTGCCATTGTCTAAGGCATCTCCAACTCCTACTTTCATCAGTTCTCCATGCTGCCTAATATGTGAAACAGCAGTATTTGCCATTGTTGATTATCTGCTAAGCAATGAGAAATACTAATATCTGCTTCACATTGCTATCTGCTTCACAAAGCCACTAGCACTTTGCATTAGAAGCCAAAGCAAACACCCAATCCCTTCCTCTATTATTTTCTCCTCCTGCTGGTGCAGGAAGATGGATGTGTAATTTGCATTGGCTATACCAACCATCTTTTGATAAGATGAAAACACTTAGAGAAAATGCACGTGCAAAATGTGAACCAAGCAGCGTTTGCAAGCCTGTATTT
This sequence comes from Corapipo altera, assembly GCF_003945725.1. Lineage (NCBI taxonomy): Eukaryota > Metazoa > Chordata > Aves > Passeriformes > Pipridae > Corapipo > Corapipo altera. The sequence continues at coordinate 7,035,738 of NW_020884915.1, read as the reverse complement.
CATCTCTGGGCAGAGCGAGTGAGCACACCCTGGGGACCACAGGCTCAGCCAACACCCCTGCGCGTGTCACTGTGCACTCAGTGTCACACACCAGGATGGCTGGTGGGCACAGGCAGTGGTGCTGTGCAGCTCACTGCATCACTCATGGCTCCACACCATGGCTCCCTGGGGATGCCTTTCTGCCACTCCCTCACCTCCATAGGCAAAGGGAAGATTGAGCTCTGAATCAGCCCAGGCTGGGTCCAGCAGCACTCAATGCAGCATCAGAGTAAAGGTGCCAGAGCAGGGGATCAGACTGTTCTGCAGAATAAGCCACTTAGAGAAAACATGCAGAAATCCACCCGAGATTCTTGAAAAAAAATAGAATAGTAATCCTGCTTTTGCATTCCTGAGCTGGAATACTGTAGAGAAGTTCACACAAAATAGATTAGTTTTGGTCTCAAAAATTTCACGCTTCAAATAAAGAAACTGAGGAGACGGTGTTTCTTTCTTTGGTTGTTTTCATTTAAGGCCTCAGTCCCAAGGAGTTGACACCAATGGGCTGTGCTGATGCTAAATGCCACTGAAAATTGACTAAAACCAGTTTTTAAACCATTCAGTGAATGATCTCATATGTAATGCCAAAGGCTACAGGCGCTGAAAAAGGTTTGGCTGGTGGGTGGTATGTGTGGCCATGTCTTTGCAGAAGGCTGTCCTCAACTAAAGGACCACAGTACAATTAAAAAAAAAAAAGCTATCATCAACTAATTTTTTGATAGTCCCTATAAAGATCCAGACCTATTATTTATATACAAATGCATGGGAATCAGAACTGTAAAAGGTTTCAGGCTAACTGTAAAGCCGTGTCACATACGTATTGCTATAAGGACTGGTTTAGTTTTGTATATAGAATTGTCAAAAATATAATGATATGGACTAAAGAATTCAGTGGCAAGTTTCTGGCTGAACTCAAATTTTGGGATTGTTTCAGCAGTTATACTGTTACTGATTTTGGGTACCTCAAGGAAAAAAACCACAGTCCTAAACCAAAACCACACCAAAACAAGTTATTGCCACTCGATTGGGAAGCTATAGCACCTCACCACCTTGTGGCAGCTCTAAAACCCCAGCCAAGGATCCCTGTTGTGGCCAGGAGACTTCTTGGCCACACAGGTTGGTTTTGCCAGAGCAGAACATGGGGAGAGAGGGGTCAGGGGCATCCTGGAGAGCATGGCCTCTGCCTGAGCTGGGTCAGGCTGGAGATAGGCAGTGACCTCCGCTCTGCCTCAGGAGGAGGAGAGGGAATACGGCCAGAGGAGATGGCATACACTGAGGTGGGGGTAGGAGGGAGGAAGTGGAGTGGATGGAAGTGAGAGTCACTTACAGAGGACAGTATGGAAAGTGGAGGGGAGAGTCACTGGGCAAACAGGTGATCTGGAGGTGAAAGAGGGTCAACGGAGTTGTAATACTGGGAGCCATTGCCCAGCTAGAGTGGATCCCATTATTTCCAAACATCAGATTCCACCCTGGCCCCACAGCTGATGATGGAGCTGACTGGCAAAGCACCTCCATCACCTCTGGTGGGGTATCTAAACTGCTGTTAGCCTCCTCCTCTCGCTACCAAGCCCCTCTGGCTCTGAAAAATTCATCCTCCTGTTGGGGAGAAGCTCCAGACTATCCCCACCTGCCTTCTGTCCCTCTTCCCCCTAGGTTTTAATTTGCTATAACTTAGGAAATACCTCCAGGTGATGTTATAAGACAAACCCAAAACAACTACCCTTTTGAAGATGGCATGTTAGGTACTTCACTTTTCAAAGAAATAATTTGGGTATGAGTGCCCTAAGCAAAGGTTTTAATCTTGACAATTCTTTGCTGGAGCAGGAATTACAGCTGCAGGTGCAGGATGAGGGAAGAGAAAGGGAATGCTGTGAAGGGGGCACTAACCCCTCTATTAACCCAGGCTGCTGTAACACACATTCCTGTCTCAGGACAGGATTGCAGTGACAAGTCTGAGCAGCTGCAGCCGCTCCAGAGAGGGGATGATATGGATTCATTTTGCTCTCTGCTGTTGTTGAAATCAGGTCACCTATATCTATGGCACTGCTCATGTGAGACAGGAGATTCATCCCTACAGTTTATGCAACACCACCAGCTCCAAGAGAGAGGAATAGAATGGAGGAATAGAATTCTATACCTGAAATAGGTATAGAATGGCTTTGTAGCAAAATTGTCACAGCAACCCTTCTATCCTGGCTCTGAGTCCTCCCTCTAAAGGAACTAACCTACTGCCACACCGGCATTTGAAGGAATCACTCTTCCCTCCACCACACACATCCACACACCTCTGAGCCACTCTGGAGGCAGCAGAAGGGCCAAGAACAGACAGTCTGTACTGAACGGCAGATTTCTTTGAAACAAATACTTGGCAAAAAAATGCCTTTGCATTTTTGCTTCCTACAGTGCCTCAAGAGTGGTGTCTGTTTAACAAGCATGTGCTTATTAAAACTGGTAAGGAAGACATTCTGGTGTACACAGGCAATTGTGTACTGCGTGGGATAAGGTCCAGCTTGCCAAGCTTGCACGAACAGCTTGTTCTACCCTATCACTTATGAATAACCATTTCACTTCAATAAAGGAACCAGCTATGTTTTATGGAAGTAAGGGGGATCCTCTAACCAAATCCATCAGTAGAAAGAGTCCCAAAATGAAGGCAGCTTGCAGAGGTGAGAATTGCTGCCCATCTGGGGACAGCTGGCACCGCAGGTCTGTGAGATATCCTTCAGTCCTGGCTCTGGTGTAAGCATCAGAGTCAGTAATGAGCCTTGGGCCCATCCAGATCTGATAAAGTCCTTGGCATGCACTGATGGCGACTTAATCTCTGTTCTTTCTGATGAAAGACAACGGACTGCAGGTAAAAACCACTATAAATTGTTCCACCTACAAGTCATTTATACAGTTTGTCAGTGCTGACAGATGCTAATACTTTTCTGTCTCTTTCTAGAAGCTATTTATATTAACAAATAAATCTTGATAGGTCTGACCTGACAATCTGAAGATAAACAGTTTGAACTTCAATTTCCTGTCTTGTGCAGTTTCACCAGAACACATTCCTGCATATCCAGAGCTGCTAAAAGCCAGCACACTTTCAGTAAATGTAATTGTAAATATAAATTTTCTAGTTCTGCTGTTTCTAATGTTCTACTATCTTTGTCTCTGGTCTGGACAGTTATTATCTCAGTAATGCTTTTGAAACATGTCTCAACCTTGAGTTCCAGGTTAAGAACCAACTGGCTTTTGTCAGACATCAGAAAATCATCATACCATCAAGAGCACAGGAGAAAAATATCTTCAAAATGCCTGTTGCTTTCCAGTTCTCTGATGTCTGGAAGGAAGCTAACTTCCTCAGTGGAACTACATCGAGTTCAAGGTGTCTGCAAAAGGTCAAGTAATACAAGCTGTACAAAAGTGTATGAAGGAGAGAGTGTGTGTCTGTGGGAATATCAAAACCCAAAAAACCTAGGTCAAATCGTGGTAGGAATGAGAGTTCAGTGAGGTGGGCAATATTTAACACAGGAAGAATCAGCCTTCTGGTGTGTACTTTGTCTCCCCCTGCCTTTGTACCCTCTTCATTTCTTTCACCTGCTCAGCCAATGGAAAACATTGCACAGACCAGGTATTTCCCAGGTCCCTTCAGGTTCCAGTCTCTCTCTTCTCATAATGCCCACCACCCACCCTTTGGGGCTACGGTGGCAATTCCACACCTGGAATTGCTCAGGGTTGTATTGTTAGTTTGCACTGCAATGGCAGCTGGCCAGCTCCGGGTGAACCCTGTCCTCATCACGCTAGCTGCCAAAAAACCTCCTGGGGACAGTACACCAGTTAAACCTCTTCACTCTCATTCACCCCCCAGAAACAATCAGCTTCAATAGACAGAGCAGAGACTGGTAGAAAGGAAGCTCTACCAGTGCTGTCATTAGACAGCCTCTGTGACTGTTTTTCCATTTCCTTTTGCCTGTCAGCAGACCTTGAGCTCATGACTCTGGCCCTTTTGTCCTTGCTTTGGCACATTCAACACGTGGAACTCATCACCCTTGTAAGAGTAGCATCTGCTTTTAGCCATGCAGGAATTCTACAAAGCATTGTTAACATTGGTCCAAGAGAGGAGAGCTATCAGCAAAAATATCACAGATGAACTGAAAGAAGATTTTCAGGATATATATGTCTGAAATATTTCTGACAGGTCAGTTAAAAGATGCATTAAGGCAGAATATAACACTCATCAAGCTCAAGAAATGGTTTTGTTTCCTTGACTTCTACCCATTGGAGCAAATCCTGAGCCACTAAGTCAGCTTGTTGACATACTGGGGCAGAAATGACTGAAAAAAACCTAGTAAAAATACATTGCAAAAGCTCTGTAATAACCCTCTGTATCTTAACATTACTGATATTTAGAGCAGCCATTCTTCATAGGTTTGCTCAGTGTTCTGGGCAACCAGGAACCACATTCATTTTAGATTACTCTTACTTAAGGTACAAGTGCCTCTCTATTGACATAAACTTGGAGAAGTATATCCAGGGAACAAAAGTCAGCTCTACCTTCCATGAAATTAAATCAAGGAGGATGACTGCAATAAAGGAGGGTGATAGAGAGCCTGCTGTTGAAATATTAGTGTTATAACCAGATCGATTGCCTTCCCACTTGATTTTGATCTAGGTCAGGAGAGAATCTAACACTGTATTTTCAAGTGAAAAAAGGGTTAGTGGACACCTTGGAGGAGTCAAATATCACCAGCAGTAGTAGAGGAGTTGTTCACTCCTCCTGGCCATTGTGTGGATCAGGGAGTTCTGGGCTCTCAGCCCTCATCCCATGAGCTGCAGAGCTGCCTAAAAGAAGGGCTTTTGTGCTGGTGGAGTCTTGCTGGACTGGAGTCAGGTTAGTGGTCTGATTGATTAAATAAAAGGCATCTTCAGGTCTGTAGACCAGCAGGGGCATCTGAGTGTGGGACCTTCCCATGTGGGGACAGGCAGTGACCCAAACATGGCTTAACTAAGACAACTGTGTCTGAGCAGCTGCTCAGCCATCAGCACCTGCTCTGAGCAGGAGCCACCTCTCAGCAGTCGGCTCCGTGTGGGCGGGGACAGTGCAGTGCTTCATCCTCCTGCTCCTGGACAGACAGAACTGCCAGACAGACAGCTGCCCTAAACAACACCACTTACTCTGTGCAGAGAAGTGTGCTTCATGGCACTACAGAATCCCTGGACACTCACAAATATAACGATTGCATTGACTAGTGCTTCAGTCAATATTACGTGTATATAGTTCAAACTCAGCTGCGTGACTGATCCATACTGGAGGAGGCTGGCCTAATCCATCCTGGGGATAAATTTAGGTCCTGCATAAACTCACTTAGCTGCCAAATACAAACTGGATTATGGCTTTATTCTTTTATAGATAAAACACCAACTCTCTCCCATAATGATAAACAGGAACAATATTTAAAGGACCTAAAGTACATGGTGAGCAGCCTCAACAATTTCACAAAAGCAAATGTAATACTAGAGGAAGAGAGGGGTCTTATAAAAATATTATAATGAAAATGGCATTCAGAAATCCATTAGCAAGTGACTGTGGTTCATCACAGTACTGGGAAAGTATTTTAAATGTAAGCAAAGATCTTTGCTTTTAAAATCCTTAATGAAGATGTAAAGTACTAAAAGCCACTGGGAAGTCTTAAAAATTGAAAACAGGAGCATGCAACAAAGCTAACACCTTGGTTCATAATGGATTACAAGTTGATACTGTTGTTCTTGCCTACATTACTGCAGACTGCCATTATCTGAGTGAATGAAACTACAAAACTCACCCACTTTTTTTTTTCTTAGCCTCCTGATTTCTAGTAAGATTTGTTTCATTTGTTGATCTCCCTGATGGGTACCATAGCAATGGGTGAAACAGGACCATTTATTCAAACTTCCTTTTATTAAGCTAAACAAAATGCATTCAGATGAAAACTCAGAACATTAAGAAAGAACAAAATAGGCATTGAAAAATAGTCATTGAAAAAGGGCAGTACTTGCAGAGGATTTTGAAACCTAGCTTAAAGTCTGTACTTCTGGTAGGAAATTCGGTGTAATCTGTACATTGGAAAACTCCCAATGGTTTTTAAGGAGAATGTTAGAATTTAGTAGGTGAAGAAGCTCCTAGTTGCTGTATCCTGTAGCAAAATCCAGAGATCAGAGCCTCCCGATGCAGATGGTGAAAACACTCCTACATAAGGATTTCTTCAAGATGTCTTGCACCAAAAGGGAGCAATATCTGTACACTTCAGACAAAACCTGTGATTTTTTTATGAGACTGCATTATTTTTTTTCCAGGTGCTCACCCCTGTCATTTTGTTGTCAGGTATGGCTGTAACAGGATGTGCTGTGCAGCCACTGAATGTCTTTGAGGAATACAGGGGCAGTTTATAAGAGAAGAATTCCAATCAAGTCATTCAGTAGCATATTGTTTACTCTGACATATCAAGGAAGAGAAAATGTCCTGAAGTTGCAAAGCCCTGTATTTTACCCTTTGCAAGAAATTAATTGAGGAAAACCGAACTGACACCTCCTATTTATTAATGCAAACCACAATTAGAGGAATCATGCTTCCAAGAAAAGGATGCAAATCTGCATCCTTTACTTTCATATTTGAAGTGTCTTTGCAGCAAGGACAAGTGTTGTGCCTGGGCCAGTAATGCTGTGCAGCTCTCCCCAGTAAGCCATTGCCCACTGCTGTGCATGAACCTGTGCATTTGTGCTGTAGGTCCTGCTAAATCCTTGTTTCATGTGCAGGGAGGTGTGTTGGCAGCATCAGGGAGGACTGGAGATGTCCCATGGCTGGACAGCAAGGCACCTCTTCACAGGGGCAAATACTTCTGCCCCATGACAAGTTCCACCTCTCATCACTGGCCTATACAAAAACCTTATCTATTTAGTGGGAGTCTTGTATTCGCTTACTGATTGAGGCAAGGGCATGGTCTCAGCTCCTCTGGATACTGTATATTTGCTTTCAGGCATGCTCACCCTACAATACTTTACACTGCTGGGTATGCAGAGAAAAGCAGTCATACAGCCAATAACTGAAAATTAACTGCTTGGCTAGGACTGAACGTCAGCACCTTTATAATGGGTAAAAAACCCCAAATCCCTGAATATGAGCAGTTTTTGAATAGTCCCCAAGGTCTCACCTTTGGCTATCATTCCACGAGTAGCTGAACGTACCCTGGGCTCCCTGGTCACTTGTTACCCCAGGCAGCATCTGCTTCTCCTCTGCACCTTCCGAGCAGGTATGGGAGCAGCACAGCCTACTTGCACCTGCCTTGCAGTCAGGAAAGGTTAATGTTCAACCCTAGATTGAAGGAACCTGGCTTCGAGCTCTCAATTATCTTAAATACAACCAAGCACACTTTTCTAAGGAGAGAGAAGCTGCTGTAAGAGCACACAGCTGCATGAAGGATGAGTGATTCACTTCCTTATGTCTCATGGAAAAGAGAAGTCAATGTCTTAAGTGTAATGAAGTTGATGAATTATGGGCTTAGAGTGGTGGATCTTGAATTTGAATAAAAGAGAATGTAGCAGGCAATCAGGGTTGTGAAACTACTGTTTATGCACTCCACAGCTTAACAAATAACATAACAATATATAGAGATTGATTTTATAAGATGACATAATGATTTCATGCACAGTAGCTATTATAAAGTGATGTATTGTTTATTTGTTCTGTCAATGCCCAGCAGTAACTAGTTATTTGCTGTCTCCCTGTGCAGGAGGGGAGTTGGCAGAAGTCTTACCTTGAAATCAGTCCTTTTTAAGTGGTTGGTAAGAGGTCTTCAAATGTGCTATTTTATTTAAGCCACGTGAATGCCAGTACACATTTCTTCAGAGAACTGAATTCCTGCAGTTAGTTTTTACCTCTCCAATACTCAGTTTATCCTTACAGTCCAGATTCTGATGTCAGGATGGCTGCTTTTTGTCACACACCGAAGGTCTTTGCACACAGCCACATCTGGCATGAGCTTTTTCTGCTCTGGGAACAGAACACCCAGGACAGCAGGCCATGCATCATCTCACACAAAACCTCTGACAGACTTATAAAGCTCCCTTTTAGGACCAGTAGACACTATTCACACTTATACTGCCTGTAAGGCTGCTTAGGTTCTAAAGGAGAGGTTGTATAGCATCTAAAACCTATCCATAGCACCAGCCTTACCTTACAGCTTTTCTCCCTCAGGGCTCTTTTCCCCACACACTTGTAAAGAGCACTAATTTCCTCTTTTACATGCTTATTTTTATTTCAGCCTGATGTTCCTCAGCTGATGAACACAGCTATTTGAGAACATTGTGGCTCTTTCCCACTTCCAGATCTTCTTCTTTGCCTTTTCCCTCAGCATCCTTGTCTCACACTACTCATTCCTCTTCTTTTTTCCCTTTTTCAGAATTTTTCCATTCTTTTCACAAAGTGGACAGGGGTGAGATTATTTGGGATCCAGTGAGCTCCTGTTCTAAGCCAGGTTATTCACTTGTTGCTGGTTTCTAACGATTGTACTGACAAACAAAAGAAGTCCAGGAAGAAATCCCTGTCCCCAGGGTCAGCAGACTGGCTTACCTCCTTGCTGCTCAGGGCTATGTCCTCTTGATGGGCTACGTTTGCACTGCACTGGAGGTGGCTCTTGGTATTTTGTGAGCACACTGGGGCTTCAGACAGAAATAATTGCATTTTTGGGGTTCCTTTTTAACTTTCAAAAGACCTGAAATAACAAAAAGGCTGTTTTGCAGCTCACTAGTGTGTTTTGGTGGGGGGAAGGATGGTTTGGGGTTTTCTTTGTTTTTCAGTTGCTATAAACCAAGGCTATGTGTTGGGCATTGGGGTTGAGACATGGGGGTCTGTGAGGATGTTTGGGACTGCAAATCCTGTTGGGATACTAGAAGAACCAAATTGCATGTTTTCATAAAACCTACTACCTGCTGGGAGCAATCCCTGCAACAACCTGTCCTTAATGTTACCTTGGAGACTTACCCAAAAATGCCAGTTGCCCTTTCCTCAGCAAACAAGGAGCACCTTCCCTGCTTTTTGTTGATGGTCACCTTCTGTTCAAGGTTGTCTAAGTCCACCCAGCAGCACCAAATTCACCTGGAATCCCACTGTCTCCTTTTCCATACCTCTGTCACCCATGGTGGCCATCATTAGACACCTTGGCCTCACAGTGTCTGGAACAAATACAGACAAATTGGAGAGTCTGACACTGTGCTTTTATCACAGACAATTTTTAATGATTATACTGCTATATGGTTAGAAGGGAGGAGAAAGTCTTTCTTGTTAGAAATAGGAGGGAGGAAGCTGCATACCCCCACTGCTCTTCCTTCTGAATCAGTTTTAGGAGAGCTCCCTAATCAGGAAATTGCAACAACGAGCCATGTGATGGGGTAGGTGAGACACCTTTGAATATACAGAGCAGAAAGATAGCCCTGTTCCCCCAGCTATCACCCAGCCCCCCTGCTCTCCCACAGTAAGATTTTAGGCACTCAGTGCTACTTTGGTGACATGTTTTCCAAGTGGCTGTGCCTGATGATTTGAGGCCAGGAGTGAGAGACAAAGAAGCGTCACCCTGTAAAACCTAGAAAGGGGCTGAGAGACAAAGGACTGGGAGAGGAAAGCAAAGCTCATGATGAGTGTGCCAGTCTGGACATGTATGTTTTGAATCCTGGCTTCATGGGGACTTACCCCATTGCTACGTGTTCAGGCTTTGTCAGATAGCTGGGTATTTCTCAGAGGTCACGTGTGTCAGACCCAGTTCTTCCTTCAACAGGGTTATGCAAAGTCCCAGTGTTAAGTGGAAGTTGTGCATCTCTTTGAGGACAGTGGCTGTGAAGTGGGACAAAGACTTGCCATCCTCTGAAAGGGAGAGACGTTAAGAAAATAAACATTCGAAGAGTAAAATGACTCGTGCAGATTGATGCAGTGGGAGTGTGTGCAGCCCTCAGCAGCGTCTCTGCGGGCGTGTGCCCCAGCTGGTTCTCTCTGATGCGTTTGGTGTTTAAAGCCATACCTGCCAAACCTCAGGCCTGAACCTTCTGCTTTCTTTGAACAACCCATGTCCTTTGTCTTTTAATTTGCAATGACCCTACTACTCCTGGACTGTGGCAGGGAGGATTCACCATTCCCAAGTATCTTTATTTGTATGATTTACTCTATTTCACATCAAGCTGCCTACTCTTGTGGGCACTGATAGAATCAGCGCTGTGTCTGTTCTCCCTCTGTAGCACCAGGGAATTAGGATTTCTATGTAAGATCTCAGTGCCAAAAGGCTTTTAGTCATGCTGGTACCAGTGGAGATATTCTGGCTTGTAGCTACTGAATCTTTGGTCTGGTATTACTGGGTCAGCAAGCAGTTTGATGTTGTATCCTTAATGGACCTTTTTTATTCTCATTATTTTTTCTGCAAGAAAACAAAGCTTTGAAACTGTTCAGATACTGTTGGCCTTGTCTTATCGTGTGTAATTTTGAAGCATTTGTTCCAGGCACACTACAATTTTTGCCATTTAGTGATTACCTTTAAATTCTGCAAAGCCTTTTCTCGTGTGCCCTTGTGCAGCGCTTTGGGAGATTGTCTGATGTGAAAGGCACTATTACACATTGAACTGATTATTGTTGTTTGTTGCTGTTAACACAGACAAGAAACCCTCCTGGCAGGGAAACAACTTCTTTGCTAATAAGTATTCATAATTTGTATCTCAGTAAAAGATGTAAACATATATTATCATTAAATAGGCTGTAATTTTAATTGCCTATAAATGTTATTAATTCCGATTGTGATTATTCAATAGGTAATAAAGATAAAGGCTGTCAAAATTAATTAAGTACACATTCATTAAATTCAAGGTAGCTTCAGTTTCTTTATTGCACAAATACAATTAACACTTAATCTGAATCTCAGTAAGTTACATAATCATGTGACTCAAAATAAAGGGAGGATACAACCTTGGCCTTTTACTTTTTACATGGGAAAACATTAATGATGCTGACATTGGAGACAATTAGACAGTGTCGGCCAATTGTTTTTAGTCAGCTTTCTCTCACATCTGTGGTGTCTACAAGCAAGAAGGGCCATTGTTTCTGCAGGCCTCCGTCGCGCTTTGGCTCTTTGTGCTAACCGTCAATCTCTTGCTGAATATCAAAGCTGTGAGGAAATTAGAACAGACCAGCTCTACTGCACCACACTAAAGCTTAGCAGGGTGCATCCACTATGCTACTAATTAGGCAGTGGCCAACAAAATAACCTGTCAATGTGTGCTTGCCATTTCCCACACACCTGCATTTCATACACTAATAAGCGTACAGCCAGGGAGAGAAAGGAATAACTGCTGAAGTGTGAAAAATGAACAAAATATAACAATGTTTCTCTCCCCACCTATACTACTGCCAATTACCATTTAGCATTAGGTAGAATCAACATGTCGGAAGAAATACAATACAGTATTGAAACTAAAGAGGGGGTAGGAAGGAGCAAAGCCACACATAGCGAGTGTATTAATGTTTGCTGCGGAGCGACGCGCTGAGTGGAATCCCTTTATTTGGATAAACCAGGAGGCTGAAAATGATCGTGATTAGGGTTTTTCTGTTCACGCCAACCCAAAGAGAAATCCATATATTTGTTGCTTACCAAAAATAGATGAATAAACACTGTAGCAAATGACATCTGGTGCTCTTTTAACAGAGCACATCTTTGACGAGCACCAGTGCGGCTGAGCCAGCACGGGCTGACAAAACTTCTGATCTCCCTCTGATTTACTTTCAGCCAGTGGGCTGTAAGCCTCCTGGAAACTTATGGGCACCATCCTTCCACCTTGTAATTCCTTCATTTAAAATCATATGAATCAGAATGTCAGTACTGGCTTGCCTGGCAGGCTTATTACATTTGTGCTATTATTTCCTATCATGATTCTTTTCCCTATCAGACACATAGTTAGAAAACTTCCAGAAATTACTTTTCTATCCAAGTGACAAAAATACACAAAACTGCCCTGTAATTACTATTATGAAAGGGAGAGAAGGAATGTTTATGCAGTGATTAGAAATATTGTATTTGAAATTGGCTCATCCTCAAACCACAGTAATCAGTTTCGTTACAAACCTTATGGCATCACTGGGAATTCACACAACTCCCACTTGCAAGTCCTTGTAAATTGCTAGGTTTTGTACAATAGTAATTCACACACCATATATTTCTTTCCCTTTCCCTTTGCTTTAATGCCTGATCAGATTGTAAGAGTGATGATTTAGAAGTGATAGGCACTGAAAACAAAACAGAGCAGAAGTGAAGATATTAAGTCAGGCGCAAAATACCCAGGGCCAAACTGTTAAGGCCATTAACTTTGCCGAGGACCTGACTCATCTGAATTCAGCACTTCAGACTTGGAGCTCTTTATTTTTTCCCTCTTTGCACAAACCCAAGGGTTATAAATGCAAATTTACTCATATGAAACACAGTGATTTCCTTGTAGGACTCCCTCCCCCTCCATCCTGATGCATGTACTTAAATTGTCTTCTCTTTTTTTTTTTTCCGTGGGCTTGAGCTGTGGTGGAGCAGGTAGACAAAGGGCAGAATTCCCTTCAAAAAGAGATTTATGGGCAAATATCACTCCTGAGTAGCCATCCTACCAGGCGTTTTCAATGTAAAGCTGAATTTAGAACATGAAATGAAAACCAGAAGGGCCGATGAAATGTGTGGATGAAGCTGTTTTCTTCTACAAGAAAAATCTCTTCATCTCAATATGTAGGAGAAATGACTATATTGTTATGCTATCCTTGATGGAAATCATACAATAAAGGCCAATATTCAACTGGTGTTTGTTAGATACTTTTGAACACCACTCTGCCTTTCATTAGACTTTATCCAGGAGCAGCATTTTCAATTATAAATAAAAACTTTCTCCGCCTCTTCCCACTTGAGCTCAAGTACAGAAGGCCCCTATTTAAAATGCAGCTCCCGAGCAGGCCACCAGGCCGCCTGTTCAGCTGCCAGTGGCTTTTGTGTACAAAGATGTTAATTGGTCCTAATCCCCTCCTAGAAGCTGTTTTGGTAGCCTGACCTGGCACCCCAAAGGACACCTTGGTGTGAAAAACTAAAGGGCCCATTGAAAAGAGAGTGAAAAGCAGCACTGAGCATTCCAACACATTTTAATTTCAGGAATTAAAAAAAAAAAAAAAAAAGAAGGGAGGGTGTAGCCAGAGGGGTTATGGCAGAGGGGGGGATGGCACACATCATCTTGCTGATTCTGTATTGGTCATACAAAGCTTTAGTAACTGTGAAGTAAGCTCTACAAACACCCTTTACACACACATATGCAGAAAACCAAACCAAAAATCCAAGATCTACTTATATTTCAGCTTCAGGTTAGGATCCTTCTTCCATTTTGTTATTGCCAATGCACAAACTCTGTTTCGGGGAGCTGAAGAAACCCAAATGCAAGCCAAGGGTCTGACATCCCTTCTTCTGCCCTCCTTGGGAGGAGGTGGGTAAAGCCAGGCAGAAGTTACCTTCCCTACAGATTCTCTGGTCCATTATGTGGAACAAATAAACATCCAGGACTTGAAGTAGAGAAGACATGTTTTATTAGGCACTTGCAGAGCAAACAGGGCAGGGTGTGTGTGTGGGGGGGGGGGAGAATGACGGGAAGGACGGGAAAAGGGGAAAAGGCAGCTATCAGGGCAAACTTATAATCAAATGTACACAAGAAATGTTGGTTATAAACACTTGCCCTTAGGAAGTTGTAAAATGCTATCTGTTCAGCATGCCACTGTGCAAAGTGTACATTTACAGCTTGGGTGGTAAATTATGCTAATAGAATGCACAAACCTCAACCGTGAGGTTTTGAATTTTTTGACACAGTTCACAGATCAACTTCATAGGTCAAAGGAGTTTGCCTCCCACAGCCTGGTAAAGTAGAGACATATACAGTGTGTGTGTATTATTACAATCTTGCTCAATGTAAGTTTTTAGATAGAATATTTTTGGTAGATTTTCATCTCCGCATTGGCTCATAATGAATATTTTTCATTAGACACTGCTCTAGGCAAGGGCAAAACACTTAGGAGACTCTTTTCATGGAAATGTTTCAAGGTGTTGAATGCAAAAACCCGGTAATAAAAGCTTCCATAGCACATCAATGTACACAGAAAGGAAGCTACAGTAACAATTCTTTCTCCAAAGAACTACTCAGATGTACTTTTTAATGAGCATTTGCAATACAAGAAAAAAAAAGAGGCATATGAAATGTTAGATTCCTTAATCAGCAGAGATTTTCTGCTCAAAGAACAGGGACCCATGGTTAGAGATGGAAGGTAAGACAAAGACACAATTCTTGTTCAATTACTGTAAAACAAACAACCCAACCCTCTGAATACAAAGCAGCTAAGAAATGTGGAATATCCATTTGGAGAGAACAGCAAAAAGTGCTACATTCTCCTATTGATCTCTTAAAGTACTTCTGGTGATCCAAGGGTTGCAAATCAGCATTTTCCAGACTCATGTAAAAAAATCAGTATATTTTTAATGTTAAATTAAGAAAGGATAACTAGCAGAGTTTAATCTTGTGCAGTTATCTCGATATATGTTTTTGATTTCAATGGCTGATTCACTGCTCTCATAATGATGAAAGTAACTCTGTCTCTGGCATGGTATTTTCTGCTGCCTAACAATGTTTTGGTAAGATATATCTCAGAAACAAGGTGGCACCACAAAAGCACCTTAAGAGATGGATGGAAAAGCAGATGATCAAGCTGGAAAATGTTTCCCTTGGAAGCTGAAAAGTTAAATGTAGGGAAATGTCAAAACTTCAATGCAGAGTAAAAGGGCCGATAACATTCCTTTTCTCAAAATGTATTTGTCTTCTTTAAAGCATACAGGTGTATTTTTTATTATTTTGGATGTTTCATGGGTTTATTTCTGTTTCTGCAAACACAGAGCATCTGCTGGTGGAAAAGGTAGCATATTTGAGAAATTTTAATAAAGTCATTTTAAAAAGCAGAATCAGTTCTGTAGACCTAGACCTCAGTCTCTGAGTCATCTGCAGAGGAATCGTGCTCTGTCTCCTGAACTGAGCTGATTATTCACATGAGTAAGGTGAGCAGGGCTTGTTCCAGGGTCATCCACACAAGTCCTCATTATAGAACAGCCTTGAAGTTGCATGAACTGAGACAGCAGAAGAGACTGAACAAGCTAACCCAACAAATCCTGCTGCAAAACCCACTGTGTCTCCCCCAAAGTCTGCAAGCTTCTCTGACACTGCACAAGGTCAGAGTAGAGGACAAAGTTTACCTCAGAGCAAAGGATCTCCCTGAAAACCACAGCAGATCGTTAGAAAAAAGAAAAAATAGCATTTATTTTGAGGGGGGGGGTGGTGAAAAGTAACTGCTCCGGAGCGTGAAATGGTTCCTGTTTTTCACTGGACTGCTCAGGAAAAGAGCTTTCAGATGAAGCCATGCTTATGAGCTGCTGCTGGTGTGTGTGAATCTGTGCTTCCTACACGGTATTGCTGCACTTAAAAAAATAACAGGGAGAGAAGTAGCCTCTGAAAACCACTCCAGCCTCTTTGGGGAGGTGAGTGTATAGCGAATATGTCGAACTTTTTTTTCTTCCCATTCCAATCATTTCCCTCCACTCCCCCTCACATTTACAGCTCCAGTGGTATTTCAATCCAGTTAATGTATGTGTGTTGTAAATGTCACAGGGGTTAATCTCCACCAAGCTTTTAAGAAAATAAATCAGCATTTTGACTGATTTGATACTTTAAAAAAGTTTCCACCCACTCTTCCTTTCTTCTCCTGATGTGGCAGGAGGGGTATTAAACTCTGGGTGAGCCTATAAGAAACTGTTGGATATTTTCTGTTATCCCTGCCAGGTGGCAAAGAACCACGAGAGTATACAACTCCTTTTTGCAGGAGATTAGTAAAATAGAAGGATTCCTAAATGGGGGCCTGATCCTGCTGGATACCGTCTGTTCCCCTTGAATTCTGCAGCAAATGGGGAAAAAAAATGAAGTGAAGAATTTAAATGAAAGGGGAAAAAAGGAGTCAGATTATGCAGAGGGATTCCTTGCCCCTGTTGTTGCATCCTTGAAACTTTGAGCTGCCTGCCACATAGCCTCCTGGAATTTCCAAAGTTGTAGGTTTTGTCTTTGAATTTATATTTGTAGCTTTTCAGAGACATTGGTGAAAAACACAACCACACTCACACCTGTTTAAATCAGCTCCCAAAGAGTACTACTCACTCTAAATGTAGCTATGGCAGCGAGGCTGGCTGAAGGCACAGGCAGAACAGATTTGTGGAGGGCAGCGCATTTTCAGGGTGCAAAAAATGTCCTTGTTCCTCTTTTTTGTGAATGTCGGACACGGGCACAGCCGGGCGGCTGAGGAGGAGGGGCCGTGGTGTGCTGGTGCAGCTGCTGGGGGGAGAAGAAAGGCACCCCATGAGCAGCAGCCAGAGAATCAGCAAGTTCAAAGCTTTGAGGGTCCTCCTGCACCCTGAGCCAGGTACTCAGGACCCCCACTGTGCCCCATCCCTCACGAGGGGCCTTGGTTCGGCTCTGGAGAGCAATGGCAGGGATCAAACACAGTCAGCAGAGCTGCAGAACTAACCCGCTCTCTTCAGAAGGACACGGAATGTTGCTCTCATGATCTTATTGTCAGGAATGCCTAGAATGGTCAAGCAAGTAAATATTACAGGCGTTCTCTGCACACCCAAGGTGCACCAATGAGGCAGAATTCCATCGTCCTCCTCTAAGTGGAAAACACTGGGATCTGCATTTTAGAAATGAAGAGGTGTAGTATAAAAGCTGGCACGTGACTTTCAGAGATAATCTGTCACAAAATGGGGAAGAGAACATAAACATGTTTAAAACTCTGTAGAACACAGCCTCCAAAGCCTGCTGGCGTTGAACCCAGGGCTAAGAAACTTCCTAAAGGACACGCTACAAAACTCCAGTGTTTAACCTCTCACATGGGATACCCCACCCCCCAACTCGGACTCAGCTGATAACAGTTGTTTCTGTGAATCAATTAATTCCTTCTCCAAAATCTCCATTCACTTTACCTTTTTCTGCAAAAGTCTGGCAGTATACAAACGTGTAGTTTTTCTAAAACTGCTTAATAATGAAATGCCAAAAACCCCACCCTTGTTCTCTCTAAGTAACCCACATGCCCAGAAAACAGTGAATACCCAGTGAATACACAAGTTAAGGAGAACTAATCTACATCTGTCCCCAAAAGCACAGCAAAGGTAGCGGATGTGGATTGGCTTCCTGTATTTGCATTTCCTTCACACAATGAGTGGATCTAGTTACATTTGTTTCACCTTTCAGCTATTTCTCCAATTTTCCTTTCTGAATGGAAGAATTTTTTCCTTTTTTTTCTCCCAGAGTCAATGCTGGGGAGGGAAGCAAGGAAGTTATCAAAGGGGGGAGGGTGGGGAGAACAGCCTAGCCAGAGCTAAGGCTGTAATTACTTTAGAAACATAAAGGTCTATTCTCTCATTGCTGAAAAAGGGGAATTACACACATAACTTCCATTAACATTAATGGGACTCACCTACATAAATCCCTGGCACATCAATGGGAGAATAGATCCTGTATAACTATAGGTACTGTTTACTCAAAGGAAGTGTGTACCAAAGCATACTGCCTAAATCAGGATAGAGTGGGTGAAAGCTCTACCTTACTCATTTCATTGTCATTTGCTCTTGAAGGGCAATTATCAAGAAATTATTAGGTAGTGGCATCTTAATATCGTGCTCTCCTGCCTTTTTACTTCTTCTCTGACAAAGGCAAAAGCTGACAGAATATAAAATATTTTCATAATGGGTTTTTTCCTAGTTGTTTTTCTGGTACTCCCCCTGGTTAGTTTTCTACAAACAGAGACATCCATCACTGGTGTTTATCCTCCTCTGCTCTGTCTCTCTGTATGATTATGAAGGCTGGGCCTGTTTATAGCCAGCAATATAAAATAAAAGGATTTTATCTATCTTTCTTTTCACGGATATGCAAAAGAAAGAATTTGTCCCTTTTTTTTTTCAAATTGATCTGCTATTCAGAATGGCTATTGCATGAATGTCACTCCAGATACTGCATGTAGCAAGGAATTTAGTGTTCACTATTACCATTAAACACAATGCAACGACATCTCAGTGAGTCAGTGCAATCATAAGGAAGAAAACTGGGAGCACCAGCTACCTGCAATGCTTTGAGTTGCTCCAGACTGTGGAGTAGTAGGACAATAATAAAGAATATTTAGAGTTATTCTGGAACCACAAATCACTTTCTGACACTTTATGGCCATAAAAGTTAAGCTCCAGTAATTCCACAGGCTTACCTTGGCAGGCTGTCTCAGTGCACTGCCAGCACCAGCACACTGATGGGGTTAAACACAGAGTCCAGGCAGCTGCTGGTGACTGAACAGAATGATTCCCATTTCCTATATCCCTAAAATACAGGTCTCAAAGTACTAAGTGGTTAGTCCTTATTTAAATCTCACATAATTAGGGGTGATGGGGTTTTTAAATTATTTTTATTTTATTGCAGGAATTGTAAAATTCATCTGCAGAAAAGTATTGATCTTTGCATAAAGCAGGTATTCCCCAGGAACTGAGTGAAAAGGAAATATCAGTCAGGGTGTGCAGGGCAGGACCCCAGGCCTGCCCCAGCAGAGAGCTGCCCGTCTGATCCACTCCCCTCTTTCTTTGCTTGCTCCTCCCCGGTTTATAGGAGGCTCACTCGCTGGTCAAAGAGCTGCATGAGGCTGGGAGGGAATGCCTTACCTTCTGTTCCAAGGGGACTTTCCCTCTGTAAGGGACTCTTTAGCCAGCTTGTGTTGCCATGCATCCCGTCCACTGCCAGCACAAAATCTAAAATGAAAGCAAAATGTTATGTGGGAGAATTTAACTGAGAAAAATATGGATGATATTGCATCAGAGCTCCCAGCTTTGGAAGTGCAAGCATTTATCAAAGTCATCCTTTCCTCACGGAGTTAATGCAAGGATAAAAGGAGGAAAGGAAAATAAAATCCACACCCATTCAGGTCTGATATACATGCCAGGAACTAGACTAGATGGAAAGATTGGATTTATAAAGAAATATAGCCAGTGTGAGTGGCATGAGTCAGCTCAATATATCATGTTTGGAGAGGGAAATCACTTGTGATGGTCTTGCAGCTCTTCCAGGTATCTGCAGAGATCATATTAAATCTATTTAAAATGTGAAATTTCTGGTTCAGTAAGTCAAAGTCAATTATGTCCCTGACTTTGATGAGGGCAGAGTTTCACTCACTATGAAGACAGAAAGATGGAAATTCTCATTGTTGGCTTGTTTGCAGCAGCTCCTTCAGTGAATCCCCTTTTAACCAGACATGTTGCTCTGGCTGTGAGGGAAGGCCAGGCTCTGCAGACCTTATTTCTATGAAGTGTGGCTGAGTCAATGTGAGTTTTGCTTGAGTAAGGGCTGCAGATGTGACCCTGTGTTTCAATAACCCACCCCCAGAGAGGCAATTTTTTGAAAGCAGCAAAGGTAGGCAGAGCAGGACCAGCCAACTCAGAGGAGGAGGTGTAATTCAATAAACTTGTGAAAACAGGAGAGATTTTAAAACCAAAAAGCCGTTTTAGTTAGAAACAAGTGTCCTTTAAAGCTCTTAAAATTTACTCGCTCAGCACAGTATGAAACTATTTGAACTACAGTGTACTGACTTTTCTCGGAAATATTAACTTCCCTTTCATACTTAGCTGCCTATTTTTCTGCTGAACTTCTGCCTCTCCCAGAAGCTCCTCATACGAGCACTTGTAGCCAGATTTTAGCTGCCTGTACAATGATCAGGCAGGAAGAATACACTAGGCATGCTATTTTCATCTCTTGTCTTAAACATGGAAGACTTTTGTACCAGTCAAGCCTGATAATTGGCCCTGGATAGAAAGTAAACTAAGGTAAGTTCAGCATAAAAATCCGCTAACCAAGCTCCTTTGCTCCTCCTCTTCCAGCAAAAACACGTCAGGTCCAGGAAACTTCCCAGAAAAGGGTAATTCAGGTTGGTTTTCTTGCTGATTATACATGCAACATCTGGGCAGTACCATTCTAGATGCATATTGAACAAGTAAACCCTGTTTCAGACAGGTTATATATAAACATAGAATCATAGAGTCACTTAGATTGGGAAAGACAGTTAAGGTCACTGAGTCCAACCATCTACCCAGCTCTTCCAAGTCCACCAAGTCCCTAAGTGCCACATCTATACACCAGCTAAATCCCTCCAGGACTGGTGACTCCACAACTTTCCTGGGCAGTCTGTTCCAGTGCTTGACAACTCCTTCCCCAACATCCAGTCTAAACCTCCCAGGTGCAACTTGAAGCTGTTGCCTCTGGTCCTGTCATCTGTTACCTGGGAAAAGAGACCCACACCCATCTGGCTACAGCCTCCTTTCACACAGCTGTGGTGAATAAAGGTCTCCCCTGAGCCTCCTTTCCTCCAGGCCCAACACCTCCAGCTCTTTCAGCTGCTCCTCACAACACTTATGCTGCAAAACCTTTCCAGCTCCATTGCCCTGCTCTGGACAAACTCCAGCTCCTCAATGTCCTTGTAGCAAGAGGTCCAAAACTGAGCATAGGATTCAAGGTGTGGCCTCCCCAGTGCCCAGCACAGGAGGATGGTCACTGCCCTGCTCCTACTGGCCACACTATTCCTGATCCAGGCCAGGAAGCCCTTGGCCTCCTTGCCCACCTGGGAACATGCTGGCATGTGTTCAGCTGCTGTCAACCAGCACCCCCAGGTCCTTTTCTGCTGGGCCACTTTCCAGCTGCTCTGTCCCAGCCTGCAGTGCTGCAGGGGGGTGTTGTGACTCAAAGGCACAACTTGGCTTTGTTGAATCTCACTATTCAGCTTGCCCAGATCCCTCTAGGGAGCCTTCCTTCCATCCAGCAGATCAACATTCCCACACAACTTGGTGTCATCAGCAAACTACCTGAGGGTGCATTTGATCCCCTTGTCCAGAAAAGAACCTGTCAGAAGTGGACTCCAAGGGAGACTGCACCCTGAAGGCAGTGCCTTAGAGTGCTTGGCCATCCTGGCTTGCTGCCATCTATCAAATCCCAGTGATAGAAATAAACTTTGAATAACTGCTAATACATCTCCTCTGAGAATAGCTCCTGCCACCGTACTGGTCCTTGCTGCCAGCTTGGGGCTTTTAATTCCTCCTCAAAATGCACGTCTGCATCCTATGCATGCTACTAACACTTCTTAACATTTCTTCTAACAGAGAAGAACCATCTCAATTTGGGGGTTTAACTCTTACAGGCAGAGAAAAGCTACCACACTTTAGCAATATTTCTCAGTTAACAAAGACTATGATGCCAGTTGCTGATCTCAGCCATAATTATTGAACAATTTTTTTCTTTAGAAACACACAATTATCGAATTCATTGTAGACATAGTGCATGTACTAACTTAATTTTAGCTGTATAATCTCATAATGGACATCAATGAATAGAGGATTAGTGAAAACCTATTAATAAAGAGATATAACAGGCCCTCTGATACTTTCTTTCAAAAGGCACAGTAAGCTTCAAGTTCTGCTTCTAGAGCCAAGCCTAAGTAAGCCTGCATAGTGAGCATCACAGCAGGGGCAAGAGGGAGAAATCACTCCCTTTAAATTGTGGATTAGAAGCAAACCTACCTTGCAGGTCTGGCTGTAGTTTTCGTTTTGCAGCAACTGCCTTGTCTCAACATCTACCTCCTTTGAGGTCCCTGGGATCCCCTTAAGGAGTGGTGTCCACACTGCGTCCCCAGCCCACAGGTGCCTGTTTGCTTTTGCATACAACTCTAGGCTCTGTAAGGTGGCAAGGACAGTAATGGAGTGGGGCTGAGCTGGGAGCAGCATGGCACACCACCAGCAAGGGAGCAGCAGGGCAGCCTCCATCCCACACTGCAGCTGTGTGTTTGCATTGCTGGTTCCAGCAGAGCGAGGATACCCAAGTGTGCAAAACATCGGTGATCTGTTTTAAGGTGGAGCAGCCCGAGCAAAGGATACTTCTCTTATGCATGTGTGAACACACATTTATCTGTTTCAGCCTTAGGAGGAATAAAACTTCTAGTTCACATGGTAACTTCTCCCTCTTGGCCTGACTCAGTGCATCTGAAGTTAATAGAAACTTTTTCCTCCAACAGTGGAGGCTGGAGTGAAGTTTAGGTGAGCTGTATTTAAAAGTGTATTTCAACACACACTGGAAAATTGTTTGGAAAATGTGGGCTAGAAGCAGAGAAGTAGCTAGAAGGAGAGCTTAGCTGAATATAATCTCTCTGCCACTGGGAGTATTTTAGCTGCCTGGCTTTTAAAAGTTTGGTGGAGAGTGACACATCCTGAGAATCAGCCAGTTCAATGGATTGTTGTAATTTCTTCTACTACCTAGAGAGCAGACTATGCTCTCTATTGCAGGCTACTGCAGAGTGTTGCAGGTTGTTCCTCCAGGCTTTGTAACTCCCTTCTCAGAACCCAGAGAGGTAACGGAAAGGGAAAAAAAAGGAGAAAAAAATTCCAACCCCCTCCGAAACCCCCCAAAAAATGAAAAGGCTGGGGCATCATACTACTGTGGTAGTCCTATGCCATATATATTGCCTGTGGCTTTCTCAGCTGAAAAGTTTCAAAGGCATTTTCCAAGCCACCCAAATCCAATTTTTAGTTTCAAAATTATGTCAAAGAAACACTATCCTGAAAAAGGCATACGAACACTAAGATTATACTATTGTTATTGTTGTTGTTCTTGCTTTCGTGTTACAATGGGACATAGTGAGACTGAAGATAAGAACCTTAAAGCCACCCTACATGATGTCAGAGCAGATGGAATGTGCTGTTCCCTGGGGTCCAGCAGTAGCTTTTGAGCAGTGATGGAGGCAGCTGTGTGCAGCACCAAGAAGTGCTGGCTGGTCCACAGCAGTACTTAAGAACTGTTGACAGAGCTGAGGGGCGAGAGCTCTCACTTTATTCTGCACACTTAACTCTTATTAGGATTAATAGAGCAGCACATAAACAGTGACAGCAGATCACGGCCTGCAGCTATTTATATATTTCTGTCTCATGTCTTGTATTTTATGGCATTGTTCAGTGGTGTCACCCATAAACTTGCAGTCATTGTGTTTCTATTTTGCCATATACAGGAGAGCACATGTGAAATTTCTGATGGCCCAAAGGAGGCCTGCATTCCAAACTGCAGTGTATCCTTCAATCAGGGAAGCGAATTTCCTTACGTAAATGCTCCTGCCGCACAACTCCCCACTCCAAGTCTTCCTGTGGCCCCCAAGAGCTGCTTTTTGTAGGCTGCTGGTGCCCTCACCATCTTGTGCAGAACTTGTTTATTTTTGTTGCAGTGGCACTTAGAGCTTCCCAAGGAGTGAGGTCCATTGTGCTGTGTGCTGGGCACGCAGCTGAATTGGAACGAGCACGGCTTTCTCTGTGAGTGCTCTAGAGAGAGAATAGATCATTAAGGTCACTTGTTTTCCTTACAGAGGCCAGGACCAGGTTGATTCCTACAGTTTATTCTATCTGTGCATGTACTTTTCCTTCCCAGTTTCAAACAGCCAAGGGGCCAAGATATCACTCACTTGCCTTGGGAGACTCCTCTGTAACCCAAACATCTTGTTCAGACGAAGTTATGCTTGAATTTTTTTTAAGCCCACATTGTTTCAAATTTCATTCTATTATTTCCAGATGGGGAATGTTCATGCAGAGAAGGATGCTTGTCACAGAGGGAAAGGGGAAGGAAACTGCGGCCCCTGCCAGGGCAAAGAAAGGATTGGAGAAGGCAGCCTGAGTCAACCATGAGAAGACTCCCACTAGCTCTTTCTACCTCCACCCACTTCTAGACACTCCTGGCCATGTTTGAGACAGCACTATTGAATCCATTCAGCACTACAGCATTGTATCTATTCAGAGAAATGCACTTCAGCAGGCCAACCACCCTTAAAAACAGCTCCATTGTTTCTCCTAAAAGCCTCATTGAAATCTGCATATATAACTGGCTGCTGTTTTGTGAGTTAGCTATACTTGTGTGTTACTGATTTGAAAGGAATGCTCCTTGGAGGGTTATTTTACTTGAAATACCTCTTCTTGACAAAATGTTCCTCCTTTCTTCAACAATATCATTGTGGAGATTCCTTGTTTTACAAAGATGATCAATATTGCTTTGTGAAGGGGGATCTGATAGGAATTGGTATTGGTAAGGGCATCAGAGCAGTGATTTAACAAATCACACAGTTCTGTATCTGTTAGCTGAGAAGCAGTGTTACCTGCCTTGCCCACCAGAGACAGACACAATCACTCACACAAGCACATCCCACCCACCCCTTCAAAGTGCTCCTCTTGCATGCCGTTGAAACAGTAAAAGCAGCTGGACTAGAAGGAGTTTCTTGGCGAGGGCAAGGAGGAGTTATCCTACATACTGCATTTTTTGCTATCAAGGTTTCTACAGTTGAATTTGTTTGAAGTCTTAAGAACACAAGCACAGACTAGAAGTACTGACAGAGCCAGCAACCAGACCCAGTGACACCTATACATTCAGGTGACAGTGCAAAGCAGGGCAAGATGAAAAGGCATGATAGATCTGTGAGGCATAGTTCATGTCTGGGTTTGACAGAATTCCAGTTTGTTTCATTAATCATACCTAGAAATCCCTCAGACTATAAAAATACATTATCAGATGTTTTAATGAAACCAGGCAACCCACCTGATGTCTAAATATCTGTAGCAGTGTGCCAGCCTTCACCCCATATTGATGATCAGCAGCTTAGCAGCTTGCTTGGACCTGGGTTGTAGATGCCTCTTTCAAGATACAGCTGTAGTTACCTGCCCACCAATGCACCCACTGCCCAGCAGTTGTAGAATCACAGGCTGGTTTGGGCTGGAAGGGCTCTTTAAGGGCCATCTAGTCCAACCCCTGTGCAATAAGCAGGAACACTTTCCATGAGACCTGGTTGCTCAAAGCCTCATCCAAGCTGACCACGAATGTTTGCAGGGATGAGGCAGCCACCATCCCACCATCTCTCTGGGCAACCTGTGCAGTGTTTGACCACTGACATGGTAAAAAACTTATTCATTACGTCTGGTTTGAATGTACACTCTTTTAGTTTAAAACCATTAGTCCTGGCTGTATGTCTACCAGCACTATGAAAAAGTCTGTCCCCACCTTTCTTTTAAACCCCCTTTAAGGTCAGGTGCATCTGTAACCCCACTCCATACAGCTCCTGACTGTAGGGGTTCTTTTCTGCAGAGTTACTTGTGTGTGGCACTGAGGTGCATGCTAAGACTGGTTTCCAGGTGCACTGAGAAAGACACATTCAGCTCTCAGTGAGGGGGAAAAAATTTCCATCTCCACTTTGAAATGAGGGGTTAAACAAACCTGTGGCAAATTTGACTGCTTCACAGAGTGTGGTAATGGACTTGTTGCTATGTGGATGGCAGAAAGTGTACACGATATTGGCCAGTTGTTTGATACTGCCACTCTAAAGGCCCCAAGAATTAGACCAATTTCACACTAGAAGAGGTGCTTGTTTCTCACATTTTCTTTCACAGTTGGAGTCCCGGTCACTTGTTGATCTTCTGTCCTCATAAAATCTTTCCAGTTCATTTAAAAGTTGGCTCTCTTGTGCATTTCCTAAATTCTTTCTGAAGCTCAAGGTTTGAAATGCTTCCTTACTTATGAGACTTAAAGGGCAAAACTGTAAACTGAACACCCTGACCCCAAAGGCCTTATGCTGCCAAATAGAGTCAGCTAGAACTGGTGGCAAATGGGGCTGTGGGATCATGCTCTGGTATTAAGTACTAGCTAAATGGTATCATGTACTTAAAGGCTTCAAAATCTTATGCTTTCTCTCCAGCCTTCTCCAATGCATCTCTACGATACAGGTTAAAAGTTCTCCACCTGAGAGATTTCCAAACTTCTCTTCATAAAATTTTATACTCCCCATAAAAAATATCTGGCTATGTAAGGTGGAAAGTTATTTCCTTTCAGTTAAGGATATCTCTTCTTTCTATGTAATTTTAGAAAATACTGCTGCTGACTCTTTTCAGCATGCCAGTTTGCAGGATAACCCATGAAAACATGGTGCTGCCTGTGCTGCTCCCTCTTTCCCTCCCTCATGCTCTGCACAGATATGCATGGATCTGAATATTTTTTTATATAACAACATAGACCAAGTAGTATTATATTAACTAGTGATCATCTAGTAGGCATTCCAGTTTGGACAGTGTCCAGTATTTCAGCTGATCTTTAATTAGTCAGCTATAGAACACTTTGCTCCAGAGAAAAAGTTTCTTCTATATCTTTAAAAACTATGGTTCATGTGTGAGTGAAAGGTAACACCTCAACTGAATCCTGTTGGGCTCTGGACCTGAAATAATCCTGAATACAGAGGAAAGTTGTTCTATACTGAATACAAGGTTCTAGCTGTGGAAAGAGCTGAATTCAAGTCCTACTCCGTTTTGTGGTGCAAAACTCACCAGAAACTTAATGTAGGAGTTCACCAGGAGATTAACTCTTACATTAATCAATAATGAAAAAGTTACCCACCAGCATTGTTGCAAGATATATTTTTGACTGGTCTCCCATCCCAGGCTACCAAAGTTAATAGCCTCGATATTAATCCATAGGCTTGGTAATCCCCCCGTTCCTGCCACTGCCAAAGCACACCTTGCAAGTGCACAAGTCTCTCACCCTGTTAGTCTGAAGCAGATAGGCAGGAAGAGGATTGTATCTAAAAAACTTATTTTACAGAAGCTGAACTCTTTCTCATCCTTCTTCTGGTGCTTGTGACTTCTTGATCTTTACACATCAAGAACTTCCAATGAAACATCTGATAGTTCTTTATGAAAATTTCAAAACCAAGCTGAGCTGGATGTTTTGGTTACTCTGCCTTTAAATCTTATGCAATAAAGTTCAGAGTAACAAGGTAAAACAGATACAGCTTTCCATCAAAGTTTACTACACAAGAGCCATCTCAGGATCTTGATCTGAAAGAGCCAGTATTCTCATCTTCCCATCTTCAATTTTAGGAAGTCATGTAACTTGGCAGAAATGTTTTCTCAGGGACTACTCTGTGCTCATGCAGCTTTCAGGAGAGAGGTCACTTTATTCATTTGTTCCTTTCTTGTTATTGAAAAGTCTGTCCTGGCTTTGCTCTGCTGTTGGGATTCTCACTGCTTTAGCTAGCACAAATGGGCATTGCAAAATCTTCTTTGTCACTGAATATTTTTCTGTGTTAACTGCATATCCACACCAATTAGCTATGGAGTGCAGGCTGTTTCAAGGATTGTTTTTAACACAAGCGTACACGTGTTTAAATATTAAATTTTTTGGAACCTCTCAAAAAGGTGAACTCTGTAAATCTTTTTTTTTCTTCATTAATATAGTCCCATTAGAATTAGCAGGAGTATTTTATAGTGCTAGTGTACCTGCATGCGTCCAGAAAGGAGTGTATCTACTCTCTAAACTATGAAACCAAACAATCAGGTAGAAAATTATCATTTATCTTGAGTTTAATATAAACTAACATTACAGTGGCTGTGGAGATTTCACCATTTACTATATGCTTAGGGATTGAAAAGCTATTTATTATGGTTACTCATATGAAAGCAGTGCTTATTGACTGGCCTAATTATGCAAATGCATAGCAGGGGAGAATTTCTACCTGCAAATCTTCCAGCATAAACTAAATAAGAGTGGGAACAGAACGGAAAGGGAAAGCAAATGGACAAAGTGCTAGAACTGGATCTCTCTGATTACCAGCCAAGGTCTGCACATTCTGGCCCCACTGAATTTGTTATAATTTGGTACCTTCTAGCAGAAGTTTCCCAGACACACAACCGTAGGTCTGGAAAGAGCAGTGAATGGTTTTAAATAGGGATTCCTATCTCATACAGGTCTTAAGTGGTGTCAAGGAGATGAGCTTGCTCCTGTTGACTGTGACAAAATTGTGTTACATGTACATTTGGATTACATGGAAGTTAGGGAATATAGTGTGCTGGTTTTGGCTGGGGTAAACTTAATTTTCTTCCTGGTAGCTGCTCTGGGACTGTGTTTTGGGTCTGTGCTGCAAACAGCGTGTGTAATTTAGTGCTGTTTTCGTTTTTGCTGAGCAGTGTTTGCCCAGATCAAGGCCTTTTCAGCTCCTCACTCCACCCCAGCAGCAGGTTGGCTGGGGGTGCACGGGGGGTTGGGAGGGACACAGCTGGGACAGCTGACCTCAACTGTCCACGGGGATATTTCCTCTCACAGGGCACCATGCCCAGCATACAGAGCTGTGGGAAGGAGATCTCTCTGTGGTCAGAGCAGCAGGGCTGAGCTGAGCTGAGCTGGCAAACCTGCCTGGTGAAGATGTGCAGTGTAGTACCAGAAGGGTGTTGCAGTAACCAAGTCTTTCGTTTTAACAATTTTATCTTTGCTAAATTCTCTTCCTGATTAAAGAAATTCACAACACGACAGCTCATCGCTGCCCTCTGATTTTGGTTTTATCGAGACTTTACCATTGCAGGCACATTTTTGAGACGTTCAGATCTTTTCAGCCAAACTCCTTTTCGCGCCAGCGCTGACACGGTCGAGGCGCCAGGCTCTGCTCTGCAGAGGCGGGCAGAGACCCCTCGGGGATCCCCCAGCCCGGCCCCGGAGCCCCCGCGGGTGTCCGTGCCCAGCCCCGCCGCTGTCCGCGGTGCTGAGCGGCCCCGCACCCGCCCCGGCCCCGGGACAGCCCCGGGGAGCAAAAGGCTCTGCCTTCCCCGGGCACATCGCGGGGAGACGAAGGGCAGGTCCCGCAGCAGCCCCCGGCACAGCTGGGTGCGCACCGCGAGCAGGTTCCTCTCTGAACACGAGCACTTAAACATAAAGGTATCCTAGGAATCGTATTCTTGTTGCTATTAATTTGTTTTTGAAGCATCACTGGTGCTTAGGGCACTCTTGCAGAAAAACACCATTGACTATTGTCACACCTTGAGGCCTCTTTGGCTATGCTGGTGCTCTGCACTGTATTTTTCCACTTCGATTCATGTGTCTGATTGCCCAATAATAACGTACAGAAATTTAGTTAGAACATTAGAAAATTTGTCTTAGCTGTAGATAACAAGATAGAGATAAACTTTATGTTTCATACTAATTTTGTCCAAATGGATGTAAGGTTTGACTCATGAAGAAGTTTTGAGACAGTAACACCAACCTATCACAGAAACAGTACGCTCTGGCCCCAGAGCCCATAGAAGGTAAATACCTGCTAAAAACTCCTATTTGAAGGGAGAGATTTCTACAGACATATTCTGATCAGCAGTATTTGAACATCTTCCATCGGAATGAAAATATTTCTTCTTTATTTATTTTTTAAATTCTGTTTTATAGTAAAAACTATATTCATTGATTTTTCATCTTTTCCCCATTAATCCAGTCTTCTCAAATAAGTTTCATATATTTATTCTCAGCATTGAACTGAAATTTAGTTTTGAACCTAAGAAATTTGCGATGTGCAATGGAAAGGTTTCTACTATCTGATTAGATGACCATTTCTTCATTTATGTGTACAACTTAGCCTTTGCTTCTGTGAAAGTCTTGCATACAGTACAAGGCATTTCTCTGAGGGGCTTTGCCACTAAGTCAGACTGCCACAGTTCTAGTTAGAAACTTCGGGAGCTCAAATTGAAAATGAAATACAGACTAATACATGAACTGGAAATGCAACTTATATGACTGGTGCTTTCCCTTTGGAACAGACAAATTCCATGTTTAAGAGTTTAAACCAATTCCTCTGGACTTTTACCCACTTGGCTCTTCTAATGAAAGAGAAAAGTTATTCTGCACACAAATGGCCTACATATACTAAGACTGCAGTCAGTAAGTATTGGTGTCATCTATGGTGATCATCTTCCTACAAAACACCATTTAAACTCTACATGGCAAGGGATCTGATTTCATCAAGTAAAGGCAATAGGACACTTGGCAATGGGAGAGAAGCAAACACACCAAGTTTCTTAGGATCTTACTCTTAACAAATGGCAACTAATTCACGTGTCTCATGTTATTTTCCCTATGACCATATTCAAACTATGCCAACGGAGGAAAGCATTACATATGCATTCAAACACAGTTAAGTATGTGTATATATCAATTATCTTGGTAAATAATAGTAATGACAGTAAGAATATCCAAGAAAACACAATGAGCAGGGAAATAATAAGCGTAATCCCTTTCATTATAAATGTTTCACTCCATGGGGCCAGTAATCCAAGACTGTTTCCATAAGGCTCTGTTGTTTTAACAGCTGTGGCCATGGTATGAAGTTTCCTATTTGGAGCCTGAGCACAATTAAAGTCCCCCCAACACCTGATGAAATGGGCTCTTATTTACTAATTCATCTCAGTAATCATCTGATTTTGAGGATGTTCACAGTGCTGTGTCCAGAGAAGTACAGAAGATTATCTTGGAGCATGCACTCAGGATGCCTTGCATTGCCTATTTATCCCTCCTTAGCTCTTTATGGCAACAGATGTTTTATTCTCCTGCCTGCTTCTGATTTCCACTTAGGATTTGGTTTATGAAATTGTTTAGAGGCCCCAAAGAGATTATGACCACCTAGGGGTAGGCACACTTTAGAGGTTTAAATTAGAGACCAGGCAGCGAAAGAAGAAAGACTGGGACTAATGGGAGGGAATGACTGCAAACATTGAATTGGAGTTGACTATGGTGGCTGTTAAATTTTTGATCATAATTTTACCTCAATTTCATTTAAGTAAAGGTATATACTGGTACCTCCTTCTGTACAGGTTTAGATGAGTATCAGTATTCACATTTCAGAGGAAGAACAGATAGAAACTCACTGACCAATGACTAACAATGCTCTTAGAATCAAACATAAATTCCAGTAGAAATGACAACTGGTCTCCTGTTCTTAATTTCAGACTAGGGGGTTAGCCATGAGGACATCTTCCCATGCTTCTGTACACACACCATGTTGGCCTTTGCTTCCTTCTTTCTCTGACAACATTTTTGTAGTCAGGGCAAGGACTTCTTTCATTTGACCTTTCATCTGTTATCTTCAACTTTTTCCTAGGTGTGGTCTCAAGAAACCTTCCTTGTCCCTCTCTTGTGTTCTGTCTGGCTTCCTTCCCAATATCCACTCTGAATCCCAGAAGCTGCAACTCCTGACTTGCCAACTTGATACTTGCCAACATGAGTTTCTTTCTACTTTTTGTCCACTAAAATAAGACTAACAAAATTGTGGAAGGGAATTTAAAAGAACAAGAACTCCATGAGGTTTCCCTTGCATATTTTTCTCTGAATTGATCCCTGTGCAGCTATACTAATAGAAAAATCTTTGAATGTGTGAAGGATAAAAACCTCAAGAAAAATTCAAATTCATATTAGCATTCACTCTCTTTTATTTTTGAGACAGAATTGGAAAATCAGTTCCTCTTTGGTTTTACATCAATCTCACAGACTCTTTTCCATGCTCCTTCAGTGATGTTCTTCTGGGTTGCTGTGGTGGTGTATCCCATCCCCATCTTTGGGCCCCCTCCATGATCTCAGAGGCTCTGAAAAGCCTTGACTGAACCAGCTGAGCAGTGAAACATCCCTTGACCATCCCAGTAGAGCCATGAGGCACTCCCTGGTCGTACCAGGAGCTCTTGTATGGTAGAGGTGGAAACAATCAGAACCATCAGCTTCCCAAACAAGGTGAGAAAGGAAAGATGAGCAATTCTCCTTTGTAGCCTTGGTAAAGCATCTGCCTGAACTGTAGCCTGAGTGCAGTGGCACCACTGGGAACTGCAGCCTGAGTGGAACGGTACCACTGCCGCTGCACTTTGGGGAACTACAAAAAGCCCAGTAGTTACCAGTTTGGGTTGTGATCAGGATGGAAACTCACTGATGGCCAGTCAATCACCTCACAACCCTACAAACAGCAGTGCTGAGGGAGGCCCTTCGAGCTCTGCTGGACCGCAGGAGGCAGCACCAGCACCTTCCTCTGGGTGGGGCCTCTCAGGGCTCACAAACACTGGAGCTTGTGATACTTGAAGAACTGTGACTGATGAGGAGCCGAGGCCGATAGCCACGCCCAGCTCCCATCTCCATGTTCCTCAAGGTGCAACCCCTGCCTGTTGGAAAACCCAAAGGGGTTTGATGCGAGTATTTCACTGAACATGAGGGGAATTTCTGATAGGTACCTTTACACACATAGAAATAGGTGTAAACATCATTTTACCTGTGTGCCTGTGACTTGATTGTGGTATGAATGTTACTATCTCAATTTCATGGCTAAGTCATTGTTATAATTATAGCGAACCCCACAGAATCACTTTGTAAATTTTAAAGTATTTGTAAACATTTGTAAGTATTAAAATATTTGTAAGTATTAAAACATTTGTAAATGTTAAAGTATTCAGTGATTAAGTGCTGCTAAGCCCTTTTGCACCCTTATCTTTGCACCCATATCTTTTGCAACCTTATCCCTTTTTCAGTTTGTTTGTGTATAAATAATTCCAAATTGTTTCTAATTTCATCTCCCTTTTTATGCTTTAAGCTGTGTAGTAAGTAATAGAGTGAACCTTGCCATCAAACTCTGTAAAGCTGCATTTTCACAAATTCTTATCAAACTCTGATTTTGTCAATACCTTTGATGGTGTTTATTTAAGCATCCAAGAAACTTATTTGTGACAGTTGTACGAATAAGTTTCTACCAGGTAGATGCACCTGGTTCTGTGACAAACTTTGTGAACCCTCCTGGTGTGAATTGAGCTGTATTATTTGTTCTCTGCTACATCTGGTTCCTTGGCTGGCTGCTTCAGCTGAAAGATAAAAAACCTTTTTCATTTGCCCAGGCTGTGGCATCTCAGCAGATGAGAACCGTGATCCAGTTTTCTTGCACTGACCATGGCACCACGTGCCAGGTGAAGGTTTGTTCCCTGGGTGACTCCTTACCAGTGCAATATTTTCATTCTTGCTCACAGCAGGGAGATCAAACAGAAGAATGCGTTTCAGATAGCTGAAGAGAAAAAGGCTCTGGGAATGTATCACTTAGCTTTTTTCACAGGAAAAAAAAAAAGGCAGCACGTCTTGGCAGAGAGTTATATTGGGTACAGTTTGCAAGAACTGTGTATGAAAATAAGTTAAAATGATTTTGATTGTTCATGTAGAAAGAAAGGAAGAAAAGGTAACATAGCAAAAGAGAATTATAAAGGAAGTGGTTGCAGAAGATGGCTTGAGAAAATCTGTCCTGCTTCTTCTAATGACAGAACTTGGGATTATTTATGTTAACAAAAAGTAGAAAATTGATATGCAAAATACAATAATTTTTGTTCTGTGTATGATTGACTGCAGAACTCACTCCACTAGAAAAGTTTAAGACTTAATGTTCAAACTAGAATCCACCACTTACACAGATATGAAGAACAGCACGAACAATAACAACCACGTGTGGCAAGATAATAAAGACTGTGCTTGAGCTGCTCAGCAGTTGTTAGAAGCAGAAAGGTGGGGAGTAAACTGCTTATTAGAGAGTTCATACACCTGAGTCAGAACTGGTTCATGTCAGCAAGCACTTTGCCCACAGCTCTTGGCTGGGGTCACAGTTTGTGTTACGACTGTTACACAGACAGCAGCTCGTCGATCGAGTTCACTTTGCCTTCCCGGGTAATTTTGTGAAACGCTCACTGGTGACTGTGGCTTGATTCTGTTCAAGAGTTATTCTTTTGAAGTGCTTTTCTTTTCTTTAAAGAAATAAAATACTCTGAAGTTAATCAGGGACCTCGTGTGCTTTTTTACACGTCACAAGGTCATGTATCGTGGGCTCATGACAGGATTGCAAATGGAGACAAAGTGGTCAGAGGCTGCACTAATCCCTGGCATGAGGGATATGGAGAAGCAGTAAGTAAATCTGGGCCTATGTTAAGTGGGTGGGCAAACGCTTTTGAAAAAATCCTCTAAATAGTCTGATTCCTCTTTTCCCCGTGTGTACCTGGCTAACATTGTTTTGTGTTCACTCTGTGTGCTCTGGAGCTGATCCTAGGATTTTTGCCTTCCTGAGAACCACAGGAAGAGAGACACTGTCCATGTACCTGTGAAAATATTCCTTGGATTCAGCTGAAGAAATTTAAATAATCCACACTGCACTCTGTTTGGAGAAGTCTGCCTGCCACAGAAATACTTTTGAGATTTCCTTGAAAAAATCATGCCAGATATAGATTTATATTTTGCTTGTTTGCTTTCCTACTAAATATTGCTGCCCCTCACACTCACACATGCTCCCTCTGCATAAGCCAAATATTTCTCTGTTTGAGCTCTGGTGCCACAGTGATGGGCACAAATAACAAACAATACAGCATGAAATGCAACAAAGCCTTTCAGCAGCAAATAGCTTCAGAAAGGTGGTTTGTTTTCATTGCTTCAGTGAAATTCAGCATTTCAGTGAAAACAAGCAAGCAGTGTCTCTGGGCAGCACACAGCTTAGAACAGCTTTGGTGTAGTTGGAAAAAAAAAGAAAGAAAAAAAATCCCACGCCAGTTTTTATATTCAGGCTCACTGTATATATAGATGTGCATATGAATGATTTTTAACTTGTCCTGTGCAGTGAGACGGGTGGTATTCCCTCCCCTTTGACAGAAATGCAGATGAACATGTTTTAGTTTGTTCTCCTATAGAAGGGAGGGTGTTTAGGCTTTCAGGAACCCCATGCTTTTGAGATGCTGAAAAATTCAAAGGAAACAACAAATTGCCTCCCTCTCTGTTAGGGTCCAAGGTTCTGACCTGAGTCACAAGCAGAGACTGAAACAAGACTGTGATAGCCCTACATGGGACTGGAGAAGCCCTGGCTTTTGCTCTGACCCCAGCCCAGAAGCAGCTTCAATACAGATGTGGGACAGGTGGAATTTGAAGAAGATAGGAAAAAAAAAAAGAATAATTTCTTGAAGTATTTATTTTACTTGAATGCTTAGACAAAACCCCTTCACACCTCAGGGCACATCTCCTTTTTTGGAAATATTCAGAAACTATTAATAATAATAGTAATACAAATAAAAATGTCTAGTTCTTTGCATGCATACTGAAGGCTGCAAAGCTGTAAAACAAGGACTCCTGCTACAGCGTCAGCAATTTAGCCTGATGCTGGTTTAAATTGCCTTAGATGAGGAGCAAAGAGCTTACACTGACCACAGCTCCAACCCTGAGACTGCAGGTCGGGCCAGAGACCAGAGAAAAAGGGTCTCAGAGCACCTGTGTGAGGGGATAGGAAAGCCCCTGCCATTTCTGGTTAAAATAATAGAGTAGCAGGGAAATCTCTTTTAACAGAGGGCACCTGAGACAGCTCCAGCAGGATATATTTGTGCTGGTGTTCCCATGCTCGCAGTGTAGCAGCAGATTTGGACACTGAAATGGCCACATCTCGACAGCAGGGAGGTCCCTGCAGGACAGGGCAAATTCCCCACACAGATCAGCCCCACACTGGGCAGGGGAGACCAGGGAAAGTTTGAGTGGTGGCAATTGCCTCCTTGGTAAAGGCAGCCCAGGCCAGGGCTGCTGTCTCTGTCCAGGGCTGTGGATGATGCTGTGCAGTCCATGCAGGCAAGGCAGAAACTGAGAACTCCCCTGTCCCTCAGGGTCTCCCTGGCAGATCTGTTTTGTCACATTCAGCTCTTTTGCTTTTAACAACACTTTTCCCTCCACTCCCCTTGAAGTTTTCCCAACTTGACCAGCATTTTCGATGTCACTTCTTCAAATGTCACCTGCGATCCTGTCCTTCACTCAGGTTGCCCTTCATCAGATAATTTTTACACACTTTATAAAAAAAAGCAACAAGCAAACCAGCGCCACCACCACATCCTTCCCTCTTATCTGGAGCAGTGCATCTGCGCTGGCTGGGATGGGCTCATGGCAAAGCCCACTAGAGGGGTGAAGCTGTGGGAAGAGCAGGTGCCATGGTGCTGGAGGTGGCTTGGCCTTGGGGAGCCGGGGCACTGAGGGAGCTCCTGGGAACCGTGGGGTCTGCCCTGCACTGGCTGCCCAGCAAAAGGTGCTCAGGGCTGGGCTGCCAAACAGGATGGAAACAAGAGCTGTTTAGCAAACACTTACAAATATCTATATTTATGCACACAACCATATGTATTTTTTCCATACCTCCGTGTACGTGTATTTATATGTGCTTGTAGGGATATATGTGGACACACGTATGTGCACCCCTAAGTGCCTGCCAGGCCCGGCAGCCGCCACAGGCAGAAGAGATGTGGAGGTGAGCGGGTCCCTGCGCGGGGTGGCAGAGCCGGTGGTGGCACCTGGCACACTGGGCACCAGGATCGCCTCCCTGCAGGGGAACGGCGCCGCTCCAACACGGACACAGACACGGCCACGGGCGTGGGATCGGGTCCGCGGGACCGGGGAGTGCTGAGAGGGCTGGGATGGAACCGGGGAGGGGAGTGGGAATGCCCCAGGAGGAAGAGATCACCCTCTACCAAGTGGACCTCACAGATCTCCGCTCAAAATGAAAAAATAAAATTAAAAAAAAAAAAAAAAGAAAAAATCGAGAGGGTTATGTAGGGACAGGGGGGTTTTTTGTTGGTTTTTTGTTTGTTTGTTTGTTTGTTTGGGTTTTTTTGTGGGTTTTTTGTTGGTTTGTTGTTTTTTTTTTTTTGCAGTACACATATTAAATGAAGGCAATTTGGGTGCCATGAATATAAGACGAAAATACACCTAATTCTGTCATCATATAGATATAATATATTTCACTCTCACCACATAAATACAAAACATCCAAATATCCAAAACATTCAGAACAAAAGTTAGTAGCAAGGGCTCAGCGCTCGATTCATTCATTATTTTTTCGACTAGTTGCCTAGAAACTTCAGACGTAAATAATTTACAATAAAATTACTATTTTCTTTCCATCCAGCTCCTTCTGTCCAGTTCTGGTCTATAGTTAATTCTATATTCTACAGCAACCATTCCACTTTTCATATTTTTTTTTCTTTTTTTGGTTACAGTTCAGTGGCACGTACTTATACAGTTTGTAAACGCCATGGGTTAAAGTTCAAAGAAAGAAAAGAAACTTAAAACTGAAGTAAATAATCTTTTCCCCAAAGAACTAGCTAAGTACAGTATCCCTTTTCTGGCAAATTCAAGTACCAAAATTGAACAGGAAATATTCGATCCGGAATGCTAGAAGGTGAAATACATATGTTCGTGGAGAAAATAGCAATAGGAATTATGAAGGAAAAAAAAAAGGTTGTTACATAGATGTGTTTTAAAGTACAAAAATAACAATAAAAGTTACGTTTTTTATATTTTATGTTCGTTTCAAATGAAGTGTGAGCAATATACGAGAGGGTTATTTTAGGAGCAAGGAAGGCTACAGGGTTTTTTGTGCTTAGATGCACATTGAAATTATTCGGAAAAATCAAATAGAGCAATAAAAATGAGAATTACCATCGCAACAGATCTAGATACAAATAGAGTTGCGAGTTCCATGATTTATCTGCAGACTTGTTTTTGCAGATAAGGTCCGCGGGACTGGCCCGTGGGAATTCAAAGGGGAAAAAAAAGGAAAAAAAAGGGGAGGAGAAGGGGCAGTTGTGTTATCTCGAAGGAAGAGACAACTTTATTCAAAATTTCTGCAGCCACTGGTTTCTGTCTCCCCGCTTCGTGACTGTATTTTTCAGTCCGTTCCGGCCCTTCCCACGTTCAAGATTTACCGTGAAAAACAAAAATTGCTGGAGGTTTTCCTGACTGGTGTTAAGGGCTCGGTCGGCAGCCGGGGACTGTAGTGCAGCGAGCGTGGGGGTAAACGAGGGCCGCAGGTGGGGCCCCAAAACCTTTGTGCTTAGAAATCACCGAGTCTGGGAGACACAACAACAATTAAAAAAACCCCAAACCCAAAACCGAACAGAAAAACCCCAACAACCCCCCCCTCAAAAAAACCCAAAAGCAAAAAACCGAAAACGGGCATCACCTGGCAGCTCCATCCTCCTCTCTCCGAAATCCTGCTCCCTCGCTAAAGCGACCGAAGGGAGCGCGGCCGCTCTCCCTCTGCGGCCCTTCCCCAGACGAACGAGCGGGCCGACAGCCCTCTCCCGTACGGACAGACGGACAGATGGGCTCCGGGGCAGGGGGGGCGCGGGGGCCGCCCCGCTCCCGCCGGGCCCCGGGGAGGCTCCCAAAGCCTCTCGCCCCGTTCCCGTTCCCGGCCCGCGGGCTCCGGGCCCCGCTCCGCCCCGGCCCGCGCAGGATCGCGCCGCGGGGCTCGGGGGCGGCGGGGAGCGCGGGGGGGCGGCTGCCGGCCGCCCGTCCCATAAATACCGCCACAAATAGAGACTATAAATATAAATAGGGGGGGGGAGAAGGTACTTAGAGTCAGTCCAGTGCTTTTTTCTCAGCGCTCTCTTTATTGTTGGTCCGGGAGTAGGGCTCGAAGGCGGACGAACTCAGGTAGCGGGCCGACAGTTCCTGCAAGTTGCCCGCCAGCGAGCCGGCCACGGCCAGGGGCGCGGAGGAGAGGCGGCCGGCCACCGAGCCCAGCAGCGCGGGC
>NW_020884915.1:6990680-6996754 GCF_003945725.1 Corapipo altera | reverse complement strand
CGCCGCCGAGGAGCCGCTGCCCGCCGAGGCCAGGCCGGGCCCGCGCAGCGCCGAGCCCAGCGCGCCGCTGGCACAGGGCGGCAGGAGCCCGGGCAGCCCCGGCGGCGACAGCAGCCGGCCTTGCTCCAGCAGCCGCAGGACGCTGCAGGTGGCGGCGGTCTCGGACACCACCGACCGCAGCTCGGAGTCCTTGCCCTGGTCCTTCTTCTGCTTGGTGCGCCGGTTCTGGAACCAGACCTTGACCTGACGGGGAGAGAGGCAGGGTCAGCGGGGCGGCGGGCACGGCGCCCCCCGCCAGGTGCCCCGGGACCCCGGCTCGGCTCCGCGGGGCGCGGGGCGATGCGGGGGAGGGAGGGCGGGAGGGCCGACAGACACTTGGGAGCGGGGAGCGCTTCCAAAACGCACAAAGCGACACGCACAGAACCCCCATGGCCTGTCTGTGCCAGGTTTCGGAGTGCCCCGAGGCGGGCCGAGGGGGATGTGGGAGCCCTTAGCTCTGCATCTTTAACCGGACCTCTCTCACTTTATCCTATTTTAGCTGTCGGTCAGTAGTTCTCTGAGAGCCGTATTCAGACCTTTCCCCAGGGCTTTATTCTAAGCCGGCTCTGCCAGTGCCCTGGGCGCACCGCGGCCCCTCACCCTGCTCGCAGGGTCCCTGCACGCTGCCCCCGCGCTGCTGCCCGCTCAGCTCTGGCTCTCCCTTTCATGGGGGTAACAGCAGCAACGCGCTTCTTCCCTCGTATCCCAACCTGGACACTCTCTCTCCACCTTCCAACCCATTTTAAATAATATTCAACTTTAAAAAGAAATCCTAGAAGTCACTCAAAAAAAAAACCAAACCAAAAGCAAAACACAACAAAAATCACCCGTGGCAGGTTTTGTAACCTACGAGCTATTGAACTTGTCATTCCTACCCATCAAGGAAAGAAAAAAGCTAATTAACGTGTCAGGGGAATTTATTGTTATATGATGTTTTGAGGAAATATGAAACCGGCTTTTAGAAGTTTGGACTTTTTAGATGCTTCCCAGTGCTCTCGCGTAATTTTAACCCGCGTGGCCGCCCCCGGCCTTTTTGCCCTGGAGGTTGGAGGGGTGGTTCTGGCCCTCGGACATACAAGGAACTCAAAATACGGCCCAAACTTCAGCCCTGTCCCCGGATCTCTCGTAGCCAGGAAAGCTCAGACCGAACGTCTCTAACCCTGCAGCCCCGAGAGAAGGAGCCCGCCTGCCCCTCCGGGTTTGAGCGGCTGTATCCCTCTCGGCCTCTGCTCCCTTCCCCCTGGCCGCAGCAGCGCATCTCCGCGCCCGGGGGCGGCTGGCCCCGCGCAGCCGGGGGGACACCGAGCCCCGGAGGACACCGAGCCCCGCGGGGTTGGGACGGGTCGGAGGTGCGGGGGAGCCGCGTCCGACCCGGGAGGGGTTTGGCTTCGTGGCTCGGATCCCTCGAGCCGCGCCGCCTCGCCCACGGGGAGAGCCCCCGGGGGGCTGTGTGCGGGGATACGGGGACCCCCTTTGCCAGCGGCTGCCCTTCCCCAGCCTCACAGAGTTGTACGTCCCTCGCCTCAGCCACGAACCCCCCCGGCTCCTTCTCGCCGGGGAACTGCGGCCCTCCCCCCGCCACCGGACACGCGTGGGCTCCTCTGGGGAAGCTTCGCCTCTCCACGGCCCCGCGGCCCTGCCCGACAGCCCCGGGGGCTGTGCCGCGGGGTCGGCCTGTCCTTGGGGCGCGCAGGGCCGGGGGGATGCCCGGGCCGGGAGGGGGGTACCGCGGCGGAGGGCAGGGCAGGACAAGGCAGTGGGGGCTCCCCGTCCCTCTGGGGTTACCTGAGTCTCAGAGAGATTGAGCTGGCGGGCGAGCTCGGTGCGCTCCCGCCCCACGACGTACTGGCAGCGCTGAAACTCCATCTCCAGGCGGTAGAGTTGCTCGGCCGTGAAGGAGGTGCGGGTCCGCTTGGGACGGTCCAGATCCAGCCCCTTAGGCAGAATAATCTCTCGGATTGAACCTTTGGCATCTGGCAAAGAAAGGCGCACTCAGCTTCATACCCAGGCAACCCTCGTCTCCTTTTTCTTTTTTTTTTTTCTTTCTTATTTTTTTGTTTTTTTTTTTTTTTTAATTTTTCCAACGGAAAGAGCCGTCCCCATCGCCTTCAAGACCGAGACTGTAGTCGGGATGGAACAGGATCCCTGTGACTGTGGCACTGCACCTGGCCGTTACACCCAAGGAAGGAAAAAAACCCACTACCCACAACAGAGAAGGAAGGAGGGGGTGATGGGGGCCTAGGGCTTTATAATTAATCCCCTCAGCCCATTTAAAAATTAGTTTGAATATATTGCTATCACAGTACGACACTGCGGCATCATCCATGGCCCTTCTGGGAAGCTGGGGAGAGAAATATCCTCCAGCCATGCTTTGTGCCTGGAGTGCAGGGCTACTCTTTGTTCCCCTTGGGCTCCGGGTTAGGACTTGCTGGCAGCCACCACATGCACCTCGACACCTCCAAAAATATAAAACCATCTTTCTTTTTTCTTTTCTTTTTTTTTTTTTTTTAAAAAATTTTTATAAAAAAAAAATTTTCTTTTTGGGAAAAAAAAAAAAAAAAAAAAAAAGAAAGAAAAACAGGCAGAAGCTTTCTGGGCAGAGGCAGCGCTGCCCTGAGCTGGCTGCCTGCCACCGCGAATGTGGGGACACCTCCAGCCCACCTTGCACTGCTGCCCACACCGCTTTGGGGTTTTGGCAAAGAGGAGAAGCAAGGGGGTGAAAAAAAAAAAAAAAGAAACCAAGGCACCAACCAGCCGCAGAAACCTCAGTTTTCTGGTAGCCTCAACTGAAGGAAAGCGGGACAAATCTTATTAACACGACTGTCAAGCTAGAGCCAGATTCAGGTTACCTTAAAGCCTTCCCAACTTTACTTGCCGTAATTTTACCTCCTCGGTACGTTTTAAATCAGAGACAATCACATCATTTTAATCTGACCCCTCTCTGGGTCAGCCAGTGGCGCAAGGATTAAATCTGACTTCCAAGGCCTGCTTCCCACCGATTTTGTTCCAACTCTTTTCTCTCCCTCCTCCCCCAAAACGCACCTTAATAAAACTGAAATTTCTTCAGGTAATTTAATTTTTTTTTTTTTTTTGGAGGGGGTACGAATAGGGTAATTTAATTATTTAAGCCAGGAGGAGGACGAAGGTTGTGAAAGGATTTGACATATAACTATTAAAAAGTAGTATTTAAACATCCCTTCGTCCATTCGTTTTAAAGGCTGATGGTTTTAAAAACAGCCCTTTCCTCTGGGCGCGGAGAGAGAGGGGGTACAGGGGCAAGCCCCTGCCCTCCGAGAGGGCCTTGCTGCCAGCAGCCCCGCGCAATCGTCCGCGGCGTGCGGGATGCGCGGGATGCGCGGGCGCGGAAGGAGCGCCCTGCCCGCGGGGCAGAGCCGCGGGCCCCCGAGGGAACGCTGTCCCCGGGGGCTCCCCGCGGGGACCGGCACCCCAGGAAGGCTGGAAAGCAGGAAAGGAAAAATACCCCAACAACCAACCAACAATAAGCGGGGCTGGCCCGCGACGGGGCAGCGCCGGGCAGGAACCGGCGCGGCTTAACTTTTCCCCGAGGCGCGGCGGAAATTCAGGCGATAAAGCCGCCGGGAGCGGGGCTGCGGGCACAGCCCGCCCGGGCAGCCGGGGCTCTCCCCCGCAGCCCTGGGAAAGGGCTTTCAACCCAGGGCCGGACCAAAGGCAAAGCAACAAAACAAACCCATCTCCCGGGCGTGAGCACGGCTCACCTTCCCCCACCCTCGCCAAACACCTCAAACTCATACCTCTAACTAGGATCCTCCTGCAATAGTCCGGATCAGCCGAACTAGATTTACTTTTATTACAACCTTCCGTAGCTGCAGAGGCAGAAAAAGTCCCTTGCTGATCCTTCAAAAAAGAAGTAGAAATATTTCCTTCAGACCCTTTGCTTTCCTTGCCCTCTTTATGTCCGTTCTTCGAGACTCGGTTAGCTTCAGTCTCTGAACTGCATCTAACGTCCATTTTGTCTTGTTTCCCAAACATGTAGTGCAATAAAAACAAAACAAAAAAAACCAACAACGATAACGAAAAAATTACAGAAGAGTAGAAGAAGAAGAAGACGAAGTCTATGCTGGATATTGCACGGCTTAGGGTCAGATCGGTGGGGATCTGTAAAGCACCTTGAGTAAGGAAGATCGGTTTTTATCCCACTGGAAAAGCAGCGGCTTCCTCAGTCCCAGCGTCCTAATGTGACTGTCCGGCTTCCCAGAGCGCCCAGTGATCAGGTACTCAACAGTACAACTCTAAAATGATTTAATGTCTGCCTTATTACAGAGACATGTAGTTGTTAGACACACAGAGGGACGCGCACTCGCTGTTTCAATTGATTACGGGTAATTTTGCAGCCTCCACATTTAGGTTACCTCATGAATACACTAAATTGTTTGGATAATATATCAGATCGTAATGGATGGTTTGTGTGCTTGTCCCCAATCAAGTAGAGTTTAGCCAGTGAATAAACTGAAATGATTGGTCTTGCTTTCAGGAAACACACAATCAAAAGACTGAGACTTCCAGAAAAAAAAAAAAAAAAAAAAAGGAGAAAGAAAAAAAAGGGTGGGGGAGAGGGAAAAAAAAAAAAAAACTTTTGACAAGATTCACCCTGAATTGTTAGCACCATTAGCAGCCATTATTAACTTTCTTCAGTATGCCTTTGACCTCCCGATTATATAGTGGCTTTCTCCAAAGCACGCCAAATAAATCTGAATAAAGCTGCTAGGAAGGGCTGGAAAAATGCAGTTGCAGGGGGGGTGCAGAAAAAGAAAAAAAAAAAAAAGCCCCCTGAATTCCAAACAAACAAACAGGTCCCCAGCACGCACACACACAAAAAGTTCTTCCTTCAAGCAGATCTCTCCAAGGAAGCAGGTTATCTTGACCAGTAGAAATCCTCGTTATCACATCTCCCCACAGACAGCCATCTTAAACTCCTACCTCTCCTTATTTCAGTCCCGATACTTGCTTTTTGTGCTTCTCCCTCTGTGTGTGTGTGTATGTGTGCGTGCATGTGTGTCTGCTAATTCTGCACCTTCGCAAACACTGAACCTATTCGCAGAGCCTGCTCATTGAAAAAAAAAAAAAAAAGAGCCAGCTTTGTGTGCAGTGGATCCAGGAGGGGGGGAGAAAGGGAGAGGGGGAGAAAGAGGGAGAGAGAGGGAGGGAAGGAAGGAGGGAGAGAGAGAGAGATAGCCCGTGAAAAATCTCAACTGTGTGATCCACTAAAGGAGAAAAAAGTTTTACTCTAGCTATTCCATTGTCTCTGCTACAATATCTCTGAGAACCGCAACAGCCAGTAATCCAATAAGACCATTGATTAGGCTACAATGATTCAATTCAAGCAAATGGCCTTGTGCAAAGAGCATGCTCCAGTCCTCCTTGTCACCTTGCAGGGCAGAAGCCCTCTTCATGCTGCTCTCCTTATTCATTCCTTTATGGGAAATGTAGAGCAAAAGGAGTGAAAGATGGCAATTATCTAATTGGACTATTAACAAACAATTCTCTGAGTGTGGCTGTCTGGCAGTGGTTCTTGGGTGAGGTGAAAGGCCACATGTTGCACTGGCCCCATTCACAAAGAGTTTAGGGGCCTGAGAGGGAGAGAAAGAATTTTCCCTGAGAATTTTTCACACAAATGGCGGTGTATCCATCGGCTGTGCCCGTTCCCTGCCTCGTCCTCCTGGCCTGCCTGGGCCACTGCCTGGGAATGTCACCCACCTGAAGTGGGCAGGGGCACCCTGTGTTTTACTGCAGATGGAACCAGTGGGTGGGGGCAGCACACGGCACCCTTGCCAGGGCTGCTCAGCCCCATGGGCCTCATCCTGCTTCAGC
Source organism: Corapipo altera (assembly GCF_003945725.1). Classification (NCBI taxonomy): domain Eukaryota; kingdom Metazoa; phylum Chordata; class Aves; order Passeriformes; family Pipridae; genus Corapipo; species Corapipo altera. The sequence continues at coordinate 6,990,865 of NW_020884915.1, read as the reverse complement.
TGGAGCAATAAAACCACCCTCGCCCCATGGGAACCAGTCTTTGTCCAAGGCTGGGTAATGGAGTGAAGGATCCAGTGCTGGGGCTTAATCAGCATAAACAGGAAACTCAGGGGAGGGAAGAAAAAAGAAAAGGGGGGAAAAGGAAAGGAAAGGAAAGGAAAGGAAAGGAAAGGAAAGGAAAGGAA